>NC_137783.1:110524055-110976555 GCF_963455305.1 Plecotus auritus | reverse complement strand
CGAAGCCGCTGGGGGGAGGGGGGCGTAGCCCCTTGCATGAATTTTGTGCATCAGGCCTCCAGTATCCATATAATGGAATATTATTTGGCAACAGAAAAGAATGAAGTACTGATGTTATAACATGGATGAACCTTGAAAACATTATGCCAAGTAAAAGCCAGTCAAAAAAGACCACATATTGTATGATTCCATTTATATAGATTCCATTTCTATATAGAGAGCAAATAACTGCTTAGGGCTAGAGAAGTACAGCGTTTTTTGTGGTTTCCTTTAATTTTTTTTTATTTTATTGATTTTTTTATAGAGAAGAAGGGGGAGGGAGAGAAACAAACATCAATGAGAGAGAAACATCAATCTGCTGTCTCCTGCAGAACTCCCCTACTAGGAATCATACCTGCAACCTGGGCATATCCCCTGACCAGGAATCAACCACTGAACCACACTGACCGGACCAGAGGTTCTTTTAGGCAGGACAAAAATGTTCTGAAGTTCAAGTGTAGTGGTGGCTGTACAGCCCTATGAATATAATAAAAAACTTTAAATGGATTAGTTGTATGTTATGTGAATTATATCTCAATAAACCTGTTTTTAAAAATTCCTCTAGACCAGATTACCGCTAAAGTTCCTTTCTAGACAAGAAAGTCTCAGACCATCCATGAGCAGACTTCAGAATCCAATCCCCAGTGACTCACACGGAACTAGTTTAGAGAAAGTATCATATAGTATAGTTAATTCCTTACTTGATGTCATTAGACCTCCAGGTGTCAACAAAGGAAGGACAGGTGCTTCTTGAGCCAGTTTCAGTTTTTCAGAACATCTGAGAGAAACCATACACACAGCCTTCTCTGAGGTAAAGTTTTAGGTATCTGCCTTCTGGCTAGTTTCATATTAGTAGTTTTAAAATATGATTCAAAGCTGATTGACAGCTTATGGTATGAAAAAATAAAAAAATAGGAAAACAAACTATTAGTTAAAATGTACTTTTTGAAAGGCAAAATGTTTCCAAAAAATGAGACCATGATGAGTTCTTTGGTTAAAAGACTTGGGAAATACAGGTAAGTGCACTAGTCTAGAAATTAGGAGAAACATCTTAGGGTCCTCCTTAATATGATTCATTTCATCTCACTGTGCCTCAGTTTCCATTTTCATCTATAAAAATCAACAAATGTGATGTTATCCACCTGACTCTAAAATTCCATGATTTTTCCATATTATATAATGACACTCTAAAAATGTCTGCTAAAAGGGTATTTCTTCACATTGTGGGTGCTTGCAAAGAATTTTCTTTACTGACAGCACATCATAATAATAAATAATACTAAATACCTAACACTAATAAATAATATATACTATAGCATTTAGAAACTTACTTATAAGTGGCCTTAGAAAGCAAAGAGAGGAAAAAAATAATTAAAAAGAGAGTGAAGTGTGCTTGTCTACTGCTGACAGCAAAAGTCAACAGGAAACACTTCAGAATAGAATCTCGCCAAAGCATGGAATGTCCCTGATTAATAACAAATGAGTTATCTCTCCTTCCAATACTTTACTCCCAACACACCAGCTTCCAAATGTATCCCTGAAACAAATTAACTGAAAAAGGGGAAGAGAGCAAAGGAAAAAATATATTATAATTGGTTTCCTCCCTTCAAAATTCCAGAAGATGAGCAGAGGGGAGAGGGATAAGAACTAGCAATAATCAAGCATAAAATTCTGTTTACAGCTTAATGTATTGTGGTCTTTTTTATTTTTTAACTTTTTTTAAAGTCATAAAAACGTTTCTACAACTAATTTCTTTATATTAAGAATAATATGCTATTTGCACCTTTTTGAGAAAATTCATACTAACTTAAATTGACTAATAACACTGTTTGGGGGGCCATGGGTTAAAAGGAGTGCTGTCTGCAGGGTTTGGGAGAGGAGGGAGGTGAGAGCCTCAAAAAAGGGAAAAGCAGGCAAGATCCTTTTCAAAATAACACATACAAAAACCCCAGTTCAGAGATTTCTAATGAATTTTTAAAAGGTCATTCCACTTGCTACAACAGACCAGAAACGCCAGACCTCCTCCCTCCTCAGGCAACGAAAGTTATCATGAATACTAAAGAGCAGGCAATTTTCAACTTCCAATTCAGTATTATCATTGAAGAAAAAAAAATGCCTGGCTTGGGGTTACCAAGAGGTCACGGTTTGGTCCCTGGTCTTGATTCCTGGTTGGGGCATGCACCCAGGTTGAGGGCTTGCTCCCCAGTGGGAGGTACGCAGGAGGCAGCCGATAGATGATTCTCTCTCATCATTGATGTTGCTATCTCTCCCTCTCCCTTCCACTCTCTGAAATCAATTTTTTATAAAGGCAAATCAGCCCTGACCGGTTTGGCTCAGTGGATAGAGCGTCAAACTGCGGACTGAAGGGTCCCAGGTTCGATTCCAGTCAAGGACATTTCTCCTTGGTTGCGGGTACATCCCCAGTAGGGGGTGTGCAGGAGGCAGCTGATCGTTGTTTCTCTCTCATTGATGTTTCTAACTCTCTATCCCTCTCCCTTCCTCTCTGTAAAAAAATCAATAAAATATATATTTTTTTAAAAAGGCAAATCAGAACTCAATTTTTTTAAAAAAGACAAACCTAAACTCATATTTTAGTAAGTAATATAGTATTCTGCTCACAGATACAAAGGAGTGAAGGAATTAATTCTATTAATTTACTATAAAAGAAGAACGCACTAACTCCTTCAAAATAATGAAGAACCCATTAATTCTTAGAGCACCAACAATCTCTGTATTTACACGATGTATTTAAATACAGATATACTCTACATCAAATAGCACAGTACTTTTTTTTTTTTTTTTTTTTTGTATAGCAAAGATGGAGATTTATTGAAGCACAAGTACAGACTCCCACGTAGGGAGGGGGAGAATGGTCCCACAGAATGGACTCCCAAGTAGGGAGGGGGAAAAGAGCCCCACAGAACAGACTCCCAAGTAGGGAGGGGGAGAAGAGTCCCACTGGATTCTTCTTCCCAATGGCTTATAAAGGCTACAGATCCTGGTGCCTTGATATCCCCTCTGATTGGTCACTATTTCATTAGACTGGTTACTATAGTAACTCCTGGGCTCAAAGGTCGAACCTCACATGGGACATGTGAGGTTCTCCCCCCACTCCTTCCTTATGAATGAAGGGCTTCCTTCTCTTTATATTGTAAATATGACCTTTCTTGGCTACTTCCAGTTCCCTTGTCTTATGTAAATATACCTGTTGCTGCCTCCTTGTCTTATGAAGATGTAACTTCACCTGGCTTCCTTGTAGCACAGTACATTTTAAAGTGCTCATGTGAATCAAAGTATAACAAGCTCAACAGACTATAGCCCCTACAAATGAGCTTATAAAATATCACACTTAAAAACAAATAAGGTGCAGCCTGGTGGTGTGGCTCAGTTGGTTGAAGTGTCATCCTACACACCAAAGGATGGCAGGTTGAATTCCCAGTATGGGAGGCAACCAATTGATGTTTCTCTCTCAGATGTCTGTCTGTCTGTCTGTCTCTCTCTCTCTTTCTCTTTCCCTTCCTCTCTCTAAAAATCAAAACAAAACAAAAAATAAGTAAACAAAAGTATGGTGCAATTAAATTTATCAATTCTGCCAGCCTACATAAAGGGTACAAAGACACAAAACAAGTAATTTAGACAATAACTTAAAGGAATTCTCATGAAGAGGAGAGCCAGAAGCATGTAGAAAATCAAAATTCTTTGAGATCACAGAGAACAACAAACTTATAAACGTAATGATAACCAGAATTTGCCAGGTGAAAAAGCAGGAGGAACAACACAGCAGGCAAAGAGAACAACACAACAAAGGCATGAATGTAGAAAACACAATTAGATAACCAAAGTCCTGAGGGGCCAGGGCAGGGAGATTAAGGAGGAAGGATGTATGGGAATGAAATGGTAGTAAATAAGTTAAGAAAGGAAACTTGTAGCTGGGTTGCAGAAGGCCATGACAAGATGTTTGGTCCTTATCCAGAAAGCCACAGAGAACCTGATATATAATAAGCAATGTTTTTCGAAAGCTAACTGGTGATAATGTGGAAGATAGACTTAAAAGGAGGGATTGGGGGCGGGGGAGGGGTTGGAAGATAGGAAAACATTACTATAATAATTAGGATATTACTGCAATAATGCAAGTAAAATGTGATAGGGTCAGCAATAATACAAACAACAACCTACATCAATTTGACAGTGATTCTGTATCCATATATTTGACCATAAGCTCCAGTGTTCGGGTACCAAGGTACAGGCAATGAAGGAAAAAATCTTTTAAATGCAAGCAATAAGTCTTTTTTTTTTTTTAATATATTTTATTGATATTTCACAGAGAGGAAGGGAGAGGGATAGAAAGCTAGAAACATCGATGAGAGAGAAACATCGATCAGCTGCCTCCTGCACACCTCCCACTAGGGATGTGCCCGCAACCAAGGTACATGCCCTTGACCGGAATGGAACTTGGGACCTTTCAGTCCGCAGGCCGACGCTCTATCCACTGAGCCAAACGGGTTAGGGCAAGCAATAAGTCTTTATAAGATACAATCAACAGGACTTAATGACCAGTGACCATCCAAAACCCAAAGAGTATCTTTACTTACACACTAATTTTACCTTCCTAAAGTGCTTCTGAAAATTTACTTTCTTCATTTAGAGATTTCTACTAAAATACCTTAGTTCACTTAATAGATGTTAAAAACTTTAAATTTTTAACCATATGAAGACTTTCAGGTATCTTGAACAGGAATTATTTAAGTCTAAAAATTTCCTTGTGGCCACAAGAAAAGTAAAAGAAATAAATACAGAATTTAAAAAGAACAATGATCTTGGTACATCCAAGACTGGAGACTATATGTCTTAGTTAGAAACCCTGTAAATATAGGTATACAGTAGAAATACTCATAAGTAGTACCTAATAAATTAAACATGGGGGAGAAAAAGGCACCCCCTTTAAGTCAAAATCTTTGGGCTATAAACAATTCAGCTACCCAAAGACATATAATTTTATTATAACAACATACAATTAATACTTTTCATGAAAACCACATAAAGCTGTGCATCATAGGAAAAATAGGCAACTGATGAGGCTTAGACCCAGTTCCAACCTGACAAACATATTACTAAAGGGAAATAAGAATTGTAGCCATTCTGTTTCAACATGCAAATTATTTTCCACCCTTTACCAAGGTATGGTGGTTAAACTGTCGGTTTGTATTATAGGACTGTGAAATAAAATGGTGTTTCTTTCAATAAAATGAGTTATACTTCCCTCTATAAAGAAAGATACTGATTTTCACAATGCTGGCACTATGTCTTATCTATTAAATTCAAAGTTACCGTGATTATGAAACAAGGTTAACTTTAATGATAAAAAAAAAATACATTTTCCACTGAATTTAATGTTCAAAGACAAAGTGATATTTGTCATCTTCTAACCAATAATACCAGTATATAATCATCTGAGGTTGACTGGCTCATCCCCAGATATTAACCATTAACCAGAGGTGTTACTCTAAAAATCTGTGTGAAATTGTAAAGGTCAATAAATGTTACAATTCAGTAGAAAGATTATTTAAATAAGAATTTCTACTTCAATGACTATATTTCGACAGGTAAATTTTAAGACCCTTGGTTCTTTTCATAATAATTTGTGTACGTTATAGGTTCCCCCTCTAAAAGAAAAAAAGCTTGTATTGTGTTAGTTCCAGTAATAATTTCTAGCTGAGTCAAAGCTCTAACAGCCTTAAAGCAGGAAATCCAAAAGGAAATTCCATCATCAGTTCCTGGGGTTTGGTAACTAAAAGGTTCTTTGAAACAGATATAGAAGTTCAAACTATTTACTATAACCTTACCTCATATCTTCAAGTAAGTCACATTCTGCTTGATGTTTGGCTTGAAGTTTTGTCACCTGTTCAACTTGAATGTTTTTCAGTTCTTGTGTAACTTTCACCTAAAATATACCATGTATTTATGAAGACCTTACTGCAACTTTAACAACAAAAACTACTTAAGGAAAATACTAAATACTTGTCAGAATATGTACCTCTTGCTCACCTTTCCCCTGAAGACCATAAGTCCATTATTAGTCACTTAATTTTGTTAACTAAAGATATTTAATGAAAATTCTAGCCAGATAACTAGAAATAGGTTAAATATATGTACACAAATATAAAAACTACAGGTTAAAGAGGTGCAAAATAAACTGCCAATCATCCTACTTCATGCATGAGCTCAGTAGATATCTAGGTCTTCTTAAAGTTTTAAGAGTCTGTCTTCTATTTATTTTAAAAAGGATTCAAAGACATTAACCACCAGAAATGGTGAGTAGAGTGGAACCGGGAGAAAGGAGTATATAAGAATGCCTAATATATAATGATTGAAATGTACGCAATAATGAAGTTACATGCTTGAATCAACTACATAAATTATTCCATAATGGCTGCGAGAAAGCACACTGTCTCAGGATGATGCCCTCCACTTGCTGACAGCGCATCAAATCACAATCTCTTTCTCACAAAGGAGAAAGCAAAAGTGACCTTCTAGTATATGCAATGCTTTTAAGCCACCCCAGCAAGCCGGTTCCTGTGGTGGCTTCACTTCAAACAGCTAGAACAGCAAATGCAAGCTGGCCAGTGCCTCGCCCGCCAGGCCGGCACCCCAGGGTTCCAGGTCCACTGGGCCTGGAATCCCCACCGTGGCAGCGGGACTACCCGGAGGGTGAGGGTACATGTGTGAAAGAAAAAAGACTCATAACTGGAGAAATCCGGATTAAGAAGGGAAGGAAAGGGAAGTGAAGGAAGGAGAGAAGGGAAGAGAGAGAAGAGAAGAGAAGAGAAGAGAAGAGAAGAGAAGAGAAGAGAAGAGAAGAGAAGAGAAGAGAAGAGAAGAGAAGAGAAGAGAAGAGAAGAGAAGAAGAGAAGAGGGGAAGAGAGAAGGGAAGAGAGAAGAAAAGAAAACAAAGAAAAGGAAGAAGACACAAGTGAGGCATTCAGTAAATGTTTGCCCACGAGGGGAGGATAGAACAGCCTCCTCCCCCCAGAGCCCAGAGTAGACACTGAGTAACCATCTGCAGGATTAAAAAGACAAGAACAGAGCCTCAGCCCTTGGGAAAGCTGGAGAAGAGGGCAGAGAGGCAGTTCTCAAAGGGGCGCAGCAGGGAAGCTGCTGACAACCCCGGAGACCCTTCACTCCCACCCCAAGCCCAGATCGCAATACACGCCATGCACTGCCGGATTCTCATTCTCCCAGGGGCACTGCCACCGCCTCCAAGGTCCCCTACCGGAGGAACAGAACAGGAAGGTGGGGGGGTAGGGGGTGGTGGTGAGCATGGCAAGACTGGTCAGTGCTTAAAACCTTGTTTATCCCTAGGATGGGGGGCGATGACTATTCCAACTTCTTTTCGGCCCGCCCCGTGGGAAAAGCAGGCCAAACCTTAAGGCTAGGCTGGAAACAAATTCCCTGCAAATGTGCAAATGGGCGAGGATGGCGACAAGCGGCTGGAGGGCTCAAACCTGGTGCAGACTAAACAATCACACAAGCACAAGGCTCTGCAAAGCTGCAGGGGCTCCCCCACCTCCCCTCAGTGCAGCCCCGAGAATGCACTTTGCAGCGAGCAGCACTGCCATGCGCGCGCGCGCACACACACACACACACACACACACACACAAATGTGCACCCGAAACTCTTGCGAGATGTCTGGGGGTCTACCGCGGTGGAGAGGACGAACCCCGGCCACCCCTTCATCGGAAAGGCACCTCACCCTTCTAGAAACGGCAGCAACTCGGTGACAAGCCAGAGGCTACAGCGGTCACGGCCCGTTGCGGAAAGGGGGAGGGGTCGCAGCGATTGCCCCGGCCGCGTTCCTTGGACGCATCCCCCCAAAGCCCTAAAGCCTCCCTTCAGCACCCTCACCTTCCTCGGCGGCGGCTGCATGATGCTGAAGGGACATCAATCCTCCCCCGACGGCGACGTTAGCTAGGATAAGAGAAAGGAGAAGGGCCGAGAAGAGGGACCGGCCCAGCAAGCGTGTGTGTTTGAAAGGAGAGCTTGAGGACGAGGACTCGCCACGGAGGGAGCAAGGCGAGCGGGCGGCAGGAGGACCCGGTCACGGGCGAGAGTGAAGAGAAGGAGGAGCCGGGCAGGCCTGGGGATCCAGCGGCCCGGGGGGTGTGTGAGCGAAGGAGGCGGAGACCGCGAGGGGGCGGGGGCCAGGAGCCGGGGCGCAAGGTCTCTCAGCTCGCCGAGCGGCTCTCGAGGAGCGGCTGTGTCTTCCGGCTCCCCGCCCGCCGCCGGCTCGGGCTACTCGCAGACTCGGTCTCCCTTGGCCCCAACTCAGACGGCCCGGCCCTCGCTGGGCCCAACGCCCCCGCCCAGCGCGGGGAGGTGGAAGGCGGCGCCAAGCTCTCGGCCCCGACTCCTCCACTTCGGCCGCGGGAATTTCCGGCCCCACTGCGCGGCGCAGCGCCCCACACTGGCGGCGGAGGAGACAGCTCAGGCCAGAGCTGGGTTGCAGAGGGCGAGCGTGGCCGCGGCGTGGGGCTCGGTTTCATGGCCGGGACGGGGGAAACTAACGGGCCTGTCGGCAAATAGAAAGGGCAGAAACGCTAGTAGAACACGAAAATCCCCCCGTCCTCTCCCAGAGTGGCACGTCCCAAACGCCTCCAGTCCTCCCTCCCCCACACCGGGAACCGCCGGGGGCTTCCCGCGCGCTTTCCCGCCAGCCGGCCGCGGCGCGCACCTCCGCGCGGGGGCGCGCACGTGGGCGAGAAAGGGCTCTGCGGCGACGCACGCGCACCAGCCGCCCCTGTCTCCCGCTGGCTTTTGCGACTGCAGGGTTTGTGCGGGATGGGGGGTCGTGGACGCTGCAGTGGCGTTTTTACAATGAGGAGAGGGCAGTAGGAGAGTTCTGTTTTCTGCTACTTCTGGGCTCCTCCTGCACGTGTTGCCTCTCTCTCGAGCGAGCGGATAGAGTTTGAACAAATCCTTTCGCAGTGGCCCGCAGGTGCCTGTTACTGGGGTCAGGGGTCTAGTTGCCCTGCAAAGAAAAACAACAACGGCCCTCTGCTGCAGGGCATTCAAGTCAGAGAGCATGAACTCTGTGCTGGAAGGGAACAGTGAGGTCATTAAGGCCAGGGCCCCCATTTCACAGATGGAGAGGCTATGGCCCATAGAGGACTGAGGATTTTCTGAAGGTCACATAGTAGGACTAGAATCTCTGTGTCACGAAGGGTTTTTTGGGTCATAAAGAAACAGATGCAGCTCTCCCTCCAGGGAACAGGCGGTTCCCTTCCCTCTTCCCCCTGCCCCTCCACCCCCTAGGCCTATTATCATTGCCTTCCTCACTCCCAAGCACCAAGGGTCCTTCTTTGCCTCTATAACTTGTTTCCTCAACCCATTCCTTCATATGATAACCATGAGGAAAAGTAGAGGAGGCAGCAGTGGCAAAGGAAGCCCTTATCTGGGAGTCAGGATCTCCTACCTGTCTACTCTGCCTACCCCTAACTGGCTGGGTGAGCTCAGGCTTCTTCATTTGCCAATGAGGATGCTCTCCAGGCATTGCCTCCACTCCCCCTCCCCGCCCTCTGCCCCCTCCTCACCTCCCTGCTCTGTTCAGACCATATGGGAGTAGGAGTATCAGCCTTCCTTGGGGTCCTTAGAAGAATGAAAATACCTCTTCTGGAGCCACAGGTCTGTGTGGAAGATGAACTACATTGCCCCATAATTTTATCAGAAGTTGGTCTCCCAGACATACGTTCTCAGAAGTGTGTAATCACACAAAACAGGAAAGTGAGTGAGGCCTGGAGAGACACAACTAATTTGCTGAAAGCTGCATGGCCAGAAATTGGGAAAATGGAACTTGAACCCAGGTTGTTTACATAGAGTTAGCCTAGATTCTTAGATAGGAAGGTGATGGAATCAGAGTTATGCTTGAGTCAGATTCAATCTAGAGCTGGGTATGAACTAGGAGAACAGACTTGATATTTCTAGTTTCCTTGAAGCCATTCAAAAGTCAACACTTCCCCAGAGCCCTCAACTGCTATCAGAGAAGGCCTGGGGCAAGGGAATAAATAGTGAGTAGAGGCCCAGCTCCCAGATGACCTTGGGTCAAAGGCTAGAGAGCCCAGGACCAGGACAGTGGTAGCCAGTCTCAGCTCCAGCACCAATTCATTGAGAGGCCTTGAGCTAATCAATTCCCCTCTTTCTTTATTTCCTCACTCATAAAATAGGGATATAATACCAGTTTGCAGGCTTGTTGACTAAATAGAACTTCTCCTACCACAGAACCTAATTCATCGTGCTCAATAAGTGCTCACTGATTCATCATTCATTCAAAAAATATTTGCTAAGCTCCTGTTTTGTGCCACGCCTTGTACCAGACATTTGGGATACAGGGGTAAGCAAGACTCTATCACCAGCCTAGGCTTTCACTAAGGCTGAGTTCCAGACCAACTATGTCATGAATGACACTGACTTATTTGGGAAGGGGGTGGGGGTAACAGTGCCTGCCCAGATGTAGTAAACACATAGAAGGTGTTTAACAAAGATTTGCTGAATCCTAGTCCTGGGTGTATCTAGTCTGGCCCAGAGACTATCCTCCCTTCACCTCCCTCCTCTAGCAGTAAGCATGGGGGTATAAAGGTGCTGGATCTTGGGAGACTTGGGATCCAGCCTCCCAGCTGATCTTCTGGGCCTTCTCTGTGCCTTGGTCCCAACTGCAGAATAAGGTAAGTGAATGAGCCTGGAGCTTAGTAGGCTCTTCATAGATTAAGTCAAATCCTGGGGATTCACTTTATGACTTTAGGAGGGCATCCTCCACCTAATTTGCCATTATTCTGAAACCAGGAATGGCACTGACTTTCTGGAATAATGTCCTTTGGAGAGGTTATAAAAAGCTAAGGGGCAACACCAGATGGGCTTACCTACTAACTGCTTTTTCAAAAATATGATTTTTAAAAATATTGTTTGATATTTACCAGTGCCTTTACCAAACCCCAAATTTTCATGTTACTTTTTCAAGCTAATCTTCATTGTAATTCTATGAGATAGTATTATTGTCTTCATTTTACAAATGAGGAACTGGAGACTCATGAAAATAAGTGACTTTTTTTTAAAAAATATATTTTATTGATTTTTTACAGAGAGGAAGGGAGAGGGATAGAGAGTTAGAAACATCAATGAGAGAGAAGCATCGATCAGCTGCCTCCTGCACACCTCCCACTGGGGATGTGCCTGCAACCAAGGTACATGCCCTTGACCAGAATCGAACCTGGGACCCTTCAGTCCCCAGGCCGACGCTCTATCCACTGAGCCAAACCAGCTAGGGCATAAGTGACTTTTCCTGAAGTGATAGATTTGGGACCAGAACCCAGTTCTCCCATTTGCTTCTGTGGGGACTGTTCAAAGGAATTGGGAGAGTTCGCCCAGGAAAAAAAGCAGACTTGGGAGGGTAAAATCCATACGTTCTAAACCCACAGGGATGGAGAAAGGGTTTTCTGTGATTTATGCAAGCCCGATATAAAATATACCCCTTTGTCCTGGCCTGGTAACCCAGTTGGTTGTTAGAGCATTGTCCCGATACACCAAGGTTGTGGGTTTAATCTTGGGTCAGAGCACATATAATAATCAACCAATGAATGCATAAATAAGTGAAACAATAAATCCATCTCTCTGTCTCTCTCTCCCTCTCTCTCTTTCTCTCTCTCTTATTAATCAATAAGTTGATTAATTAAAATATACTCCTTTGAACCAGGCTAGGTACTTTCAGAGCCTTGCTCCTGAAACTCAGGCAATCACCATGTTACTTGAAATTCTTTGGGGGAGATACCACAGAGCTGTCCTATGGCCACAGAGCAGCATGCACTGTGGCCCCAGAGACAGAACTGGGACAGATCTCAGCTGTATCTAGGGAAGGAGGTTTTCCAGGCAGAGCTGCACCTACAGGGGATGAGCTCCCCCATCCCTGGGGCTGTGCAAATAGGTGCTGGCTCTCTTCCTTAAGGAGGCCACAGATGGGATTCACACCCTGGGAAGGAAGTAATAACAGCTACCATTTATGTTGCCTCTTCCATGTTCCAGGCATTGAACTAGGCGTGTCATTTACATCGTTTCCAACCCTGACAACAACCCCTCATAATATATATGACCCCGTGTCACAGATTTCACAGACTGAGGCTCAGAAGTGAAATGACCTGCCCAAGGTCACATAGCTAGGACAGGAGAGCCAGGGGTGGCCCCTGGCTCCCTTTGGCTCTGAAGCTGGGCTTTCCCTCCAGCATGTGTGCTGCTGTGCAATCTCCCAGAAGGAATATGATTCTAAGTTTAAGTCATAGCCAGGACTGAAAGCTGGCCTGGAGCAGGTACATGCCACTGTGAGTGGGCATTGGAAGATAAGCTATTCCAGTATCCCACAGGGCTCCCAAGAGAAATCAGTTTGCAGCAGCCCTTAAACATGGCTAGAACATGAACAACACCCCACCCCAGTCCAGAGTGGGCACCTGGGAAAGGCATTCCACCCAAAGCTCTCTCCAGAGAAGGTGGTCACCATCCCATCTGCCCATACCGCCCCAAGGCACCCACCCTACCCTTCCTGAAGTGCGGTTCATAGCCTTGTTCATAGCCCGCTCCCTTTCCTGCTCTGTCATTATCCTCCACTCACCTTGGCACAGGGGCCAGCTACTTCCTGCCTAGCTTTGGATGCTGCTGCAGACAATGCAGTCTGTGGACCCCATTCCCATTCACCTCCCTTCTACCCTAGTCACCTTTCCCCTCCACCTCCAACCCATACACACACCTATGGGCCTTTGCTCCTGCCTGAGCTAATCCCCTCAGCACCATCAGCCTGGTGTGGGAGTATGCCTGTCTCCTCTGCTAGTCAGCTCTCAAGACAGAGTCGCAGTCCACTGGGATGAGGCTTCAAGATCTGTGGCCACCAGAAGAGGGCAGGGGCTATGGCAGAACTAGACCTTGGATTCCATCCTACATCACTCAGCAACTCCCTTATTCTGGGCTCAGGCATAAGCAGGTCTCTGGGATGAGGCCCAGGCCCTGCACTCCAGGAGCTCCCAATCTCAACACAGGAACCAAAGGTCACAGCAGTGAGTCTAGGGCAGTGGTCAGCAAACTCATTAGTCAACAGAGCCAAATATCAACAGTACAACAATTGAAATTTCTTTTGAGAGACAAATTTTTTAAACTTAAACTTCTTCTAACGCCACTTCTTCAAAATAGACTCGCCCAGGCTGTGGTATTTTGTGGAAGAGCCACACTCAAGGGGCCAAAGAGCCGCCTGTGGCTCGCGAGCCGCAGTTTGCCAACCACGGTCTAGGGTATGTAGGGCCAGGAGAGTTAGGGACCCAGATTCCATCAGGTGGTGGCAGGGATCTAAGGCCCGAGGTGAATCCTTGAGAGGCAGGGAATTATCTGGTCAGCTGGCACCCTTGTCAGGGAGCATTACAACTTGGGGTGGGGATGAAAGGACAGCCAGTCCCAGGAGGTGGCAGTCACATGGTTTTAAGATCAGGAAACCAAGGTTCTAGTCCTATCTTTGCCAGGCACTTGCTGAGTGTGACCTTTGGCACATCACAAATTCTGTCCTCTCTTCCCCCCGGGGGGAGGAGGGGTGCAGGATAAATGAAGTATGTGATCTATAAAGGGCTGAGGAGCGATGTGAGCAAGTGACTGCCCATCCTGGGATATATCAGAAAAGGCTGAGCAACTGACTGCCTATGTGGGACTCCGATGAGGGTCTCCCCGCTGGGAGCTATCCTAGGACTGATGGGGAAAGCAGTCAGGTTTGGGTGGAAGGGTGACATCATGGGGATGTGGGGTCAGACAATCATCAGTTAAGATGTCCTGTTTCTTCTCGGCCTGGCTTTGGGTTCTTGACCGAGTCCTGAAACCTCTTTTCAACTGGGTTCCCTTGTCCGTAGAAGGAGAGTAATGATTTTTTGCAGGGTGTGGTGGGAATTAAATGGGAATGTTTATATAAAATGCCTGCAACTGTGCTGGCCCACACATGTGAGTTTCCTTTGTGTGTGCATATGTTTTCCTTCAGTTTCTCTTCATTTTGTTCTGATTTAGTTTGTGAATTTTAAAAAATAAAACACAAAAAGAGGAATTCCCATGGGAAGAAGTTGAGCCCAACTACAGTCCCGGGTTTTGCCCCTGACTCATTGTGAGGCCCTGGGAAGTCCCAGCCCTCCCTCAGCCTTCGGTTCCTCATCAGTAACACCAGGGAGTTTCTGGAAGGTGGGGAGGGGAGAGGCCCCCTTCTGTGAGCCCTTCCATGGAAAGGACCCTCCAGGCTGAGCTGAGGGATGGGGGTCAGTCAGGGACCAAGGGCGGGAGATGGAGCTGTGGGGGAGGGACAGCAGGACAGGGAGGTGGCAGCTCTGTAACCATTGTGCTCAGGCCTGTGAAGGGAGCAGGCCCGCTCAGCTCAGGAAGCCTGCTGCCTATTTCCCACAGCCTGCCCAGTTAATGCCAAAACAAAACACTTGCCTGCTCCCTGCCGTGGGAGGGCAGCGGGCCAAAATGAGTGTCCTGAGGACTGGCAGATGCCCTGGCATCCTGCCTCTCCTTCCTGGGCACCCACCCTTCCCCTGTCTGCGGCACATCCACACTCACGTCCTGTGGCCTGGGCACCACCCTCAGCCCAAGCCTGCCCAGTGTGTGGAGAGGAGCTCCCCCCGGGACCTGCACCCCACCTCTTGTTTTCAGCCCTCCTCAACGGACACCTCCAACACCAAAACCTGCCTGTCTTCTCAGTCCAGCCTCTGCCCGAGATGTGATCTGATTCTCACTAGCTGCTGTGGGCAGAGCACGTGGCATCAGAAGGCTGGGAGCTGCTATGAGTTGCTATGGGAGGGAATTCCCTGGCTCGGGAAAGCTCTTCCAGCAGAAGGGAGCAGGTGGTGAATCTCCCTGAAGAGACAGACGCCGCCAACTCTGTAGACAGAGCCAATCCTGGGGTAAAAAGCAGCAAATCCACCACCCCCGCCTTCTCTCTGATGCTTGTCTAGACGGGGCACAGTAATGATAATAGCTCATACTTTATAATAGTTACTATGTGTCAGCACTTCACATAAATAATTAATTTAATTCTTACAACAACTTTGTTGTAGGTGCTATTAGCCCCATTTTACCCTAGGGTTACGCAGTCAATGAGTAGCAAACTGAGATTTGTACCCAATTAATCAGCCTCCAGGATCTGTGCTGCCAACTACTATGCAAATCTGCCACCAAAGATGGTATCCCCCATAAAACTCAGGTCCCAATTTGGAATATGCCAAGATGCTTGCCCTAGCATTCTAGGATCCAAGGATTTTCCAGACTTGCCTGAGCTAAGAACCGCCTAGGGAGGCTTGTTTAAAATGCAGGGCCCTCCGGCCCCTCCTCTGAGGATTCAGTAAGTTTGGTATGGAAAGAGGGGAAGTGCCTGCCACGTGGAAATGGTCCCCAAAATATTTGTTAAGTGAATGACTGCCTGTGTCTCCGCTGAGCCTCCATTCAACTTAAAATGGGGTCACAGTTCCCCACCCTGCCCCAGCTCCAAGTGTGGCTGTGTGTTGACCCGGTGTGTGTCCTCCCTAGCTTTGCTTGGGTGTGAGGAGTTGTTTACCAGTGCACCAGGCTGGCTCCTAATAATAGCTGTAATAATAATAGCTAACATTTCTTGCATGCTTGTGGAGTACCAGGCACAGCTCTGAGGGCTTTCATTGTGTTAGCCAATTGACTCTCACACACCCAATTATCCTGACTTTAAGGATGTAGAAACTGAGGTTCAGAGAGGTTAAGTAACTTGACCATGGTCAGGTAGTTAGTAAGAAGCAGGATTTGAACCCAGGTGGTCCTATTCCAGTGTCCAGAGGTTAACCACCCTATAATAGTTTCTGGACTCACCCAGCCCCAGTGGGAACTGGGCTGCCACGGTTTAATTGGGCAAATGGTTACTACAGCACTGGAAGCGGGCCTTGATGTATGGAAGGTAGACACTCACTCCCAGGAGAGGGACAGTGAGAGCAAAAACCACAGGTGAGTGGGCCTGAGTCATGTTTAGGAACAGTCTGAGTAGTGAATCCTGGAAACTGAGCCTGCAAAGGCAGACTGTGCCGTGAGCGTCCTACTTAGCTGTTTGCTCTACATTTAAAAGCAATCCTCCTTTATGGCATTGATCATGCTCTGTAATAGCCATATGTATTGCCTATCTCACCCATCCTATTTGTGCTCCCCATCCCCATAGATCTCTGGGAGAATATCTTTATTGTCACTGTATCCCCAGCACCTAGGATGAGGCATGCTGGATGGGTGGATTTTAATACTTGAAGACCCAGAGGTTTACCAGCTATGGAACATTATGTGTGGGCAGCCAGGTCTCAGAATAGAGGCCCAATCCAGCACCATAAGGGAGAGTGTGCCTGAGGGCTGCATAGGCCTATTGTCTGTTCATATTCAGCTGTTTGTCCTCATGCCCTGCCCTGGGCCTGTGACCTCACTGCTGCCCTCCCAGAGAGAGGCTTGTGGATGCATGGACCATAAAGGAGATATGGACCAGTCTGAAGAACAAGGCACCTCGAGCTGGATCACCCTAACTCCAGTGCCTTTCCTTGCTGCACACCGGGCACTCAGCTTAGGGTCTTGGTTAAGAGCTTGGGTCAAATTCGAAGTCAGACTGACCAGTTTGAATTTTGGCTCTGCTGCTTTCTAGTTATGTGGCCATAACTGCATATTCTAGATACAGAACACCTCTCCAATGTCATCATACATCAGCTCTGTGACCCTGGGCCCAGCTCTCACTCTCTGGGTCTGTTACTGCGTATTTGGGATGGTTACCCTTGAGGCCCATGTGTCTCTGTCATTCTCTAGTTCTATAACTATCAAGACTAGACAGTGCTTTCTAGATGGTAGCAAAATGAATGTAAAGGTGAAGCTTGGTCTTTTCTCTCTGGGGCAGGCAGAAAAACTGTCTCCAACCACCTCTGATCACAGAGAAATGACTGGGTCAAGGCCATAGGCATCATCCAGATAGTCCATTTGGGTGACAGTTTTTCAGGCATATCTGGAGATGGTTAGTCTCTATTTGCACCCCACCCAGACCCTTGGCCCTGCACTGTGCCCTAGGAAGCAGCCATCGTGGGCTGCATCACCAAGGCCTCCTTGCCAACTGGTTTCCACTTGGTTTTGGACAATGAGAAACCACAGGTGATTGAGGCTGAGAGAAGGGGGTGGGCTATTTCTCCTTCCGCTCCCTCCCTGCTTTTAGTGCCTTCTCCACTTCCTCCTTGATCTCAGTCCTGCCAGGCAGCCCTACCTCTCACTGGGCTCCAGTAACATGATTCCTGCCCTTCCTTCAGCTCTAGTCTCTGGGTGCTGGGTGGGTGCCTCACCATTCTTTGTTTGTTCCCATCATTAAGTCTCTTCTTTTGAACCGTTGGGGAGGAATTGCTTCCTTCCAGCCTTCTAACTAATATAGGACCCTCAACCTGGAACTTGCCTATTTGGCTCAGTCAGGTCAAGACATTCCCCAGAACAAAGAATCAACCAGCCTGGTCCAGGAATGTCCTTCCCATGCCCCTGCTCTTAAGCAGGCATGTGCAGTGTGGCTCCTTTGGGGTCCCCCAGGTCTGATTATGACTTACTGTCACTCCTGAAGAACTCTTGTGGGCAGAGTCAGTTGAGAGAAGGGTACTAACAGTGCCTAGTGTGGTGAACCAGGACCACAGATCAAGACATTCCTCAAGGCAGAGCATGGTCCTGCCACCACTCGGGCAGGGTAGGCAGCAGGGCTGTGGAAAGCAGGAATATTCACTGCTCAGGGCAGGCTCCCTGGAGGGCCGGGCAGGGCCTGGTCAGGAATCCTGGGGTGCTGGATAGGCAGAGAGGAGAGGGAAGAAAAGCTTAACTCAGGAGAGAGTTCAGCAAAGGGTTGTCAGAAGGAAGTAGGATCCCAGAGGGCAGGAGCCAGGGGCAGGGACTTGGTGGGGCACACAATGATCAGTAGCTGCCTGCCTCCCTCAGAACATGGCCCCCACCCTGCCCTAGCATAGAACAGGGCTCCTGCCAGTCACCCCAACGCTTTCACTTCCCTAGCTAACCACACCTGACCAGACCACAGCCGCAGCAGGGTCTAGGTTTCAATTCTCATTTTCCCCATACCTCTGTAGGCGCCTAAAGTTTCAATTTATTGACAGAGGTTGGGCCTGACACTGACCTCGGTACGTACCCTCAATCCTCTGTCACCGCCTCCTTGCTGTCATTCCTCTCTCCTAGCTTCTGCCCTCCTAGCAGCTAAATCAAGCCTTCTAATGTGCTATTTTGACCATGCACTCCTCTGCTCTAGACCCTTCTATGGCCCCCCCTGCTCTATAAATTAAGCCAAAGCTTTAAAAGGCCCTTCACTGCATGAGTCCTACTGGCCTACCTGACCTCACCTCTCAGTCTCACCATTTTAGGGGCCCTTTGTTCCAAACACAACATATACGTGCATTTTCCAGGACTTGTCAGGTTCTTTTAGCAACTTCACACTTCTGAATATGCTGTTCCCTCTCCTTCAGCCTTTCCCTATTTTCTCTGCCTGATAAACTCATATTCATCTTTCAAACCCCAGCTCAGAACTCCTGCTTCTATAAAGCCTTCCTGCAGGTCAGAATTAATCCACCTGCCTCTGAATCTCCACAGCCTCGTTCAGACCTTGATGACATCACTAAGCACAAGCTGAATGGACTTCTATTTAGTTGTGTCTTTTTCTGAACTCCCCTTCCTTCAAGTCTCTGGCCCACCTGGACTGCTTTTTAGTTATGTGACCTTGGACAAGTCACTTAACCTTCTCCAGAGCTCTCCCTGAGCTCCCAGGTTAGACCAGGTGCTCTCTGTGAGGAGATTTGAGAGCCTATACATACATTGATAATCATGATTACCCCATAATTCTGTATCTATCTCCCACCAGGCTGTGAGTCCCTTGTCAGCAAGGTAACAGACCAGGTTTCTTCTCAAGAAATTGTCTCTCCATCCCCAATGCACACCATTCCAGAAATCCTTATGGCACAGGCAAATTTAACCCTAACTCTATTTTTGAAGGTGGAGAAACTGGGCCCAAAGAGGCACAGAGAATTGCCCATGATCATGAACCTGCTTGGGGCTTTTTCCTCTGCCCTCCCCCAAGTCCTTGGGCCAGCCTACTCTCTGGGGACCTCCCCTAGGCAGGGCCACAGTTCTGGACCAGAGAGCAAGTCTGCACGAGGCCTCACCTGTTGCTGTCCCATGAGCCTTCAGGATGCAAGCTGCCAGATGCCCAGACAGTTTTACTTCCCTCCTGGCTGCAGAGTTCTGAAAGCAACTGTCAGACTCAGGCACTTCCGTTTCACTAAAAGCCAGGCTTCCTCTTCACCCCTTCCGTAGGCAGCAAGCAGAACCAGGATCACAGCCTGTGTGCCAGCTTCTGGGGAGTTTTGTTTCTCCTTGGGGGCCCAGCCCAGACAGCCCAGGACAGTCTTCACCCTTGGGGGTTTGTGGCAAGAAAGCCTCATTACCCAAATCCCGGGAGATTGACGTCTTGACCTTAATGAAACCTCAATTGCCCTGAATAGTTGGGGAGTGAAAGGCCTCCCATGAGGAAACTCCTGCAGTATCATACATCCTCAGAGCCCTTGACGGAACCTGTTCATTTTACAGATGGAGAGACTGAGGTCAAACAGGATTTTCCCAGAGCAGGAATGCAGTGAAGTACTCCGGGGCATTTATTTGCAGGGAGGTCTGACCGTGAACTAAATGGTCACAATCTGTGTTGCTCTGAAGTGCTTTGCCTGTGTAAAACTGTTTTTTGTTTTGTTTGTTTGTTTGTTTGTTTTTTATATTTCTTTATTGATTTCAGAGAGAAAGGGAGAGAGATAGAGAGATAGAAACATCAATGATGAGAGAGAATCATTGATCGTCTGCCTCCTGCATGCCCCCTACTGGGGATTGAGCCCACAACCCTGGGCATGTGCCCTTGGCCGGAATCGAACCTGGGACCCTTCAGTCCCCAGGCTGTTGCTCTATCCACTGAGCCAAACCAGCCAGGCAAACTGTTTGTTTTTTATCTCCCTTCTACTAGCTCATCGGGTACTTCTCTCTGCTGCCTCGGTGGGTGCCAGCCTGCCTGCCTGCCTCCTGCCTACAACAGCAACTCTCACCTCCAACCTGGCTGCCAGGTAACCTTTAAACTGTTTACACCAGATCAGCAAGGGCATAAAAGTGATGTGTAAAATGTGAGTAAATGGACTCAGATCAAGGGCTTGAAGAACAACTTGAGGGTATCCAGGGACCTTTATGTCTAAAGTCTGGTTTCTGTGGCCCTCCCTCAACAGAGAAATAATGTCAGGCACTCTTTATCAATCACCAGCTCACACTTAATCCACACATGCTTGGAGGGTTGCTCTGAGAAAGACAACAGCTTGCCCCTCTGCTTCTCTCACTTTAGTAATTTAATATCATCTCCAAGGCTGAGAGGTGCATTAAAGATCAGGCAGTTCTTACCAGAAAGGGAAACAAAGAAAATAATCCCATTTACAATAGCATCAGTAAAATAAAATACCTAGGAGGTAGAAGACCTGTACTCAGGAAACAAGAAGATACTAAAGACAGAAATCAAAGAAGATGTAAATAAATAGAAGCATACACCATGCTGTTGTATAGGAAGAATTAACATATTTAAAATGCCCATACTACCCAAAGCAATCTATAGATTCAATGCAATTCCTATCAAAACACCAATGGCATTTTTCACAGAACCAGAACAAATAACCTAAAAGTTTATATGGAACCACAAAAGACCCTGAATAGCCACAGCAATATTGAGAAAGAAGAGTAAAGTTGGAGGTATCACACTACCTTATATCAAACTATACTACAAGGATGTAGTAATCAAAACAGCATGGTACCAGCATAAAAACAGACACATAGATCAATGGAACAGAATAGAGAGCCCCGAAATAAACCCATGCCTATATGGTCAATTAATATATGACAAAGGTGGCAAGAACATATCTAGTCAATAAATGGTATTGGGAAAATTGGGTAGATACCAATGAAATGGTTTCAAAAAAATGAAACTAAACACCTCCTTACACCATACACAAGAATAATCTCAAAGTGGATTAAAGACTTAAATGTAAGACTCAAAACCATTAAACTCCTAGGAAAAAAAGTAGACAGTAAAATCTCTGACATTTCTCTTAGCAATATGTTTTCTCCTCTGGCAAGGGAAACAAAAGAAAAAATAAACAAATGGGTCTACATGAAACTAAAGAGTTTTTGCACAGCAAAAGAAATCATCAACAAAATGAAAAGACAACCTACTGAACAGAAGAAGATATTTGCCAATGATACATCCGATAAGATGTTAATAGCCAAAATTTATAAAGAACTAGGTGAAGGACCTGAATAGCCACTTCTCCAAAGAAGACATACAAATGGCCAATAGACATATGCAAAGATACTCAATGTCACTAGTCACCAGAGAAAGGCAAATTAAAACCACAATGAGATATCACCTCACACCTGTCAGAATGGCTATCATCAATAAATCCATAAACAAGTGTTGGTGAGGAAGTGGAGAAAAGGGAACCCTTGTGCACTGTTGGTGGGAATGCAGATTGATGCAGCCACAATGGAGAACAGTATGGAATTACCTCAAAAAATTAAAAATGGAACTGCTTTATGACCCAGTAATTCCACTTTTGGTTAGAAGAAACCCAAAATGGTAATTCAGAAAGATATGTGTACCCCTATGTTCATTGCAACACTATTTGAAATAGGCAAGATATGTAAGCAACCCAATGCCTATTAGTAGACGAGTGGATAAAAAATGGTGGTACATATGTATAATGAAATGAAATATTACCATTTGCAACGGCATAGATGAACCTAGAGGATATTATGCTAAGCAAAGTAAGTCAGACAGAAAAAGACAAATATCATATGATCTCACTTATATGTGGAATCTAAAGAGGAAAATAAATAAACAAAACAGAAACAGACTCATCAATACAGAGATCAGATTGATGGTTGCCAGAGGGGAAGGGCATTGGGGAGCTGGGTAAAAAAGGTGAAGGGATTAAGAAGTACAGGTTGGTAGTAAACAAAATAGTCACAGAGTTGTAAAGTACATCATAGAAAATATCTCAATAATATTGTAATAACTATGTACAGTACCAGGTGGGTACTTGAAATATTGGGGGACCACTCTATAAAGTATATGAGTATCTAACCACTATAGTGTACACCAGAAACAAATACAAAATAATATTGAATATAAACTATAATTGAAAATAAAATTTTTTAAAAAAAGATCAGGCAATCCAACCCCAAGTTAGATTCAGAAATCATTTTCTCCATCTAGTTCTTCTCTTCAACACCTTTATTGGACTCACGTGGAATCCAGTGCTTGGTGTATAAGATCCAATGGGGTTTTGCCTTCAGGGAACTCACCATCCCAGGGAGGAGAGGGACATTTAAGGAAATGCTACAATGGAATCTGTTGTGGGCCCATGGGAGAGAGTGACCAGGAGCCTCAGAGAAGAAGATGCTTCTAGGATCTTGAAGGATGAATTCACCAGAGAACTGAGAGAAGGGCTCCATGGAGCTCTCTACATTCCTATTATCAGAGCCCCCTGTCAAGTAGGCCCCTCCCAGATCAGACTCCCTGACTTCTGCACTTGCCCCCCAGGCTTTATTCATTCATTTTGTTAGTCAATAAATTTCCCATGCATTTCACCTATGAAGACTGTACTGGGCCCTGGGGACTCCTGGCCTTGTAGACCATCCCCCTCCCCCCACTACCCTGGCACATAGATACATATAGATGCATAGAGAGACAATGACTGTGCAGTGTGGACATGGTGTGGGGGAGGAAAGGACACAACTGGAGAGCCATTCTGAGAGATCAAAGAAGACTTCCTGAGGAGGAGATTTGTTAACTGAAATATGAGATGTGGAATCTCCTTTGCTCCTCCTAACATTCCTCTAAGGTGGTCTTATTATCTCCATTGTAGAGGTGATAAAACCGAGGCCCAGAGAAGGTCAATGCCTCGCCCAAGATCACCTGGTTAGTAAGGGAAGGTGGAGTGGGGGTGTTCACTCCTGAGCACCCAGCAGTGGAGTCAGAGGGTGGCACCACTGGAAGAGTTGGGTCTGGGGGCCAGGACCAGAGGTGGGATGGTCAGAGGCAGAGGGAGGAGCAGATGCTGAGAGGCTGGAGCTAGTGGAGCCAGCAGGACATGCCATCTCCCACACACAGTGGAGCAATACCCTACAGGCCACCAGTTCAGAGCTTTGGGACAGCAGAGCTGGCTTAGTCCTTGAACTCCATCTCATCAAACCTCATTAAACTGAGACTCAGACTGGCTGGCGTGGCTCAGTGGCTGAGCATCGACCTTTGGAGGTCATAGATCCATTCTGGGTCAGGGCACATGACCGGATTTCGGTCTTAATTCCCAGTAGGGGGCATGCAGAAGGCAGCCAATCAATGATTCTCTCTCATCATTGATATTTCTATCTCTCCCTCTCCCTTCCTCTCTGAAATCAATGAAAATATATTTTTAAAAAAACAAAACTAAACAACAAAAAAACACCTGAGGCTCAGCCAGAGCAATTGACATGGACAAACAGTACCACAATGACATGTCCGGGACTAGAACCCTGAAGCTCTGTCCTCCAGCCAAAGGCTCCATGCACAGCCGTGGCTGCCACTGCATTGCTTAATCCAATCTACGTTTACTGGCACGTGCTCTGGATTGGACATTCTTCCAGGCACCATGGGATCACAAGGATCCTCCCCATCACTGCTGTCAGGAGTTTACAGCTGGAATGGGGAAGTTAGATCTGGCTCACAGACATGGATTCCAGGCAGCATGGGAAGTAGGGCAGCATCAGGCATGAGCAGAGTCCTGGGGAATCAGCTGGGGGAGGACCTTAGCGTGCCCTGGACAAGTCCTTGGACCTCAGTTCTTCCACTGCTCCAAGAAAGGACTGGAGTCCACAATCTCTGTGGTCTCTCAGTTCAGGCAGTCAGGCCTCGATCCCCGCTTGCCATGCAGGAGTTGGGAAGTGAGGTTGGGCCAAGTTTTTGGGAGGCTGGGTGGTGGGAGGCAGAGGAAGTGGCTCAAGCTACTTGAGCCACCCACCCCTGGTTGCCCATGTCAGGGCTGACCCATTACCAGCAAGAAAATCACAGACTCAGCCCTCAGACATCTGGGAGGCGTTGGGCAGCCAGGGTATTTTTAGAAGGCCAGAGGCAGACATGCCAGGAATTTTGGGTGTTGCTGAGCCAAAGAAGCTGGGAGGCCAGTGGAGGGTGAACCAAAAAAGGTGGCCCCAGTCCTGGTTCTTACTTCACTATGGTCAGCTGGTCTTCCTTTTCCTCAGAGGCCAATGCTCAGGACTATTGTGTACAAATTCTGGTTTCCCTGACTTGCCACTGACTCTGCTTCCTTCTGGGTCATCAGGTGCAGAGCTATTACAGAACCTCAGTGGGAGGATGTGCCCTTGGTCCCCACTGATTCCCTCAGCTAGCTATGTGGGTACTTTTGGTGGTCCAGTTGAATTGCTGGGCCCTGGGAATATAGAATGGAAAGGAAGTGGCCCTAGCCGGGTAGCTCAGTTGATTGGAGCATTGTCCCTATGCGCCAAAGTTGGGAGTTTGATACAAGAATCAACCAATGAATGCATAAATGAGTGGAACAACAAATCAATGTGTTTCTCTCTTTCATAAATAAATAAATAAATAAATAAATAAATAAATAAATAAATAATAAATTTTTGTTGTTGTTAATCCTCACCAGAGGATATTTTTTCCATTGATTTTTTTTTTTAAGAGAGAGTGGAAGGGAGAGGGAGCGACAAAGAGAGAAACATCAATGTGAGAGACACACTGATTGGTTGCCTCCCGCAGGCACCCTGACCAGGGCTGAGGATGGAGCCTGCAACATGCCCTTGACTGGAATCGAACCCAGGACCCTTCAGTCCACAAGCTGACACTCTACCCACTGAGCCAAACTGGCTAGGACAATAAATAATTTTTTTTAAAAGAAAGGAGTTAACTCTGGATGGGGGGCAGATATGGGTATACAGACATTGATAACAACCTGAGATCTCTTTGGCAAAAGAAAACATGTGGGCCTGAGGGGGCTTGGGAAGAGCCGGGGTGGAGGGGCGGGGGTGTGGTTTTCCAGGACTGCTACAAGGACCAGGTGATTATCTATGGACAAAAATGCAAGCTGCCAGTGTGGAGGAGCCGAGTACAGGGGGGCGGGGGGGAGACAAACCCTGGGTTATGACTAAAGAGTCATCATCAGTCTTTTCTAGAGCCATGTCTTTTCTTCTGGCATTATTTCTGAAAGATGATGCCTCAGGGTTGGAGTAAAGGGTAAGATTATCTGTTCAGCTCTGGTCCTATGAACTACCAGAAAAACTGCCCAGTTTGCAGGGGGAGCTCTAATGAATGGAGGCTCCTGTGCCGGCCCCATCCCCACCAATCCCTCCAGGCAAGTCCAATCCATGTTTTTTGGAAGAAGACCCAGACCCCCAGACTCAGAAAGGGGCCCAGGATCCCTCAGTGAGGCCTAAGGATGGACTCTGACCTCTGTCTGAAACCTACAGATTTCCACAGGGTCAAAAAACACAGGAAGTACACTCCCAGGCCTGCCTGTCACAGGGAGAAAACTAGGGCCGGGCAAAGGGCAAGAGTCCATCCCCACGCTGAGCTCCATCACCACTGACTGCAGCTTAGTCTTGGCCTGTCCCCACCTCCTCCCCAGGACTGTCTATCCTTCCAGCTCAGCGTTTCTCAAACCAGGCTCCTCGGTTTCCTGAGGGTTTCCAACCTGAATTTTTAAATGTTGTAGCTTCACTTTAATAATAATCTAAACAAATTAATATAAGCATATTCTGGCTTGGCTGGAATGCAAAGCATCTTATAAAGAGGCAGCCCCAAATGTCAATGCCCATGTCTGGCTTTATCAGCAAACTGGTTCCCAAGAATCTGCTAAAGTGACCATATTTAATTTTAGTGCAGTGTCTCGAGCTGACTTATCAATTTTGAAACTCACTGCTCTAGCTAAAATGCTTATTTCCTTCCTGCCAGGTCCTAGGCAGAGAAATAAGGCTCTCCGTTGGGGTCAGAATGCCTGGGTTCTAATTTTGTCTCTGCTCCCAGCTCACTGAATAGCCTTGGACAACTCCCTTCCTGAGTCTAGATCTGGATCTAGGTTTCTTCATTTGTAAAATGGTTAGTTGGTGTTACACAATCCCCATGACCCCTCCTGACGCTCACATGGCAGGATTTCAAACCGTGATGAGCTATCCTCTCATCCCCCAGCCCCTCCAGCTCCCACCCCTCACCACCCACCTCATCCCAACCCCATTTCTGAGACCAGTGCTGCACTGGGCTGGTAGGTAGAGACAGAGGCAGAGAAGTGGAACCTCCAGGAGGATGGGTCGCAGGCAGAGATAAAGCCTGAGGTGGGTTAGATGTCATTGGAAAGAAAGCCCCCTGCCGGGGTGAGGGCATGAGTGGGGGTTTGGGGGGCAATGGGGAGATAAAGACACATATGTAATACCTTAATCAATAAAATAAAATAAAATATTTTAAAAAAAGAAAGCCCCCCTGCTCAAAAAGAACTCTTGCAATCAGCTGAGCTGTCAGCTGAGACTTAACCCTGGGAGGTCCACATCCAGGGCTCCTACTAGGTCAGGGAGCCTCACCCTCACCTGTGTGGGATTCCCTCTGAGGCTTCCCCATCCCTCCCCACCCACTCCTCCCTCCAGGGACTTAGAGCCACGCTCTCTACCCTCCCCATCCCAGCTCACACTGGGGCCTCAGGGCACAGTGGCCCCCAGGCAGTGCCAGAGCTACCACTCTGACTAGACCACCCTCCTCCAACTCCTACCCCTTGGGCCTGCCCATAGATTGACTAGATTGTCAGAAAGCCCTCCCAGATCCCCCTCCCCATGCAGGGTCAGGCCTCATCCCACCCTGTGGTCTGTATTGATCTCGGTCTCTGCACTGATCCATTGTAAATGTTTTCCCATCCCTCCCTCCCTCCCTCCCTCCCTCCCTCCCTCCCTCCCTCCTTCCCTCCCTCCCTCCCTCCCTCCCTCCCTCCCTCTCTCCAGACTCCCTGCTGCTTATGTGAGTTTAGATTCTGTGGAGATGACACTCTAAGAGCTTTGTACTTTAACAAAACTTTTCTGAATCAGCTCTGTGCTGGGTACTGCTTTTCATCAGAATTGCTGTAAACTGCTGGGGCTTGGAGTAGGGCTCCATTAAACCTCTCTCTCTTTCTGAGGAAAGGTTTGAAGCTCTGTCCCTTGGCCAGGGAATTTTAGGCCTGGAAGAGCAGCTGAAGTAGGAGGAAGTGCCTGTCCTATAGGCCTTGCTGACCTTGGGCCCCAGACATACCTGCCCTCCAAGTCTATGTTTACCAGTTCGGTCAGGCTTTGCCTGCACTTGACAGTTTGTGAACTGGATATACTAATCTGGGTGCCTTTCTGTCCTGACCCATCAATTTGTCTTGCCATCCTGTCCCTGAAGGGGTCTCCTGGGAATACCAGATAGAGAAGTGAGTGGGGGCACTGCCAAGTGTAAGGAGAGGGCAGAATGGAGGAGTATGGGTAGGCAAATGCTTGGCGGTAGATGGGGTGTCTCCACCACACCTAGGTGGAAGTGGCTGCCTCTTCACCTGGGTGTGGGACCATTCGCGCTTTCAGTGACTTGGTCCCCACCCTGGCCCAGCTGAGGAGCCTTCAGAGTGGAGAGGTCATAGATCATCACCTCCCAGAGAAACACTGCCCATCGTCAAGGTGACCAGTTCTTAGCACCACAACCCAGGGAGGGAGCACTGGGCCATGAGTCAGGAAAGCGTGTGGCTTTGGGCAGTCATGCCTCCTCTCTAGGCCTTAGTTTCCCCATTTGTACCATGAAGAAGTGAGCTCTGTAAAATCGAAGGGCCCCTTCAGTCAGGACAGTGTGTCAACAGGATGAAGTGGAAGAAATCTCTCCTGTGTACAAGGTTCTGGCTGGGTGCTCCCATATCTCTCATTCCACTAATCGCACAGCCACTGAGTGAGAAAGAAATATCTCTGCCCAAGTAAACTGATGGAACTGTTTTGGTGCCTTCAGAAATCATGCCTTTGGACAGGGAGGGCCTTTGAGCTCAGGCGGGGCTATCAAATTTTTGTTCTAAGCAGAGAAGGTTGGCCAGGATATGTTTTGTTTTATAGAAAAAAAAAAGTATATAGACATAAAATTTACTATTTTAACCATTTCCAGGTGAATAATTCAGTGGCATTAAGTACATTCACAATGCTGTGCAACCATTATCTATTTCTAAAACTTTTCCATCATCCCAAACAGAAACAATGACAATAACTCCCCATTCCTTCTCCCCCTAGTCTCTGGTATCCTCTTATTCTACTTTCTGTCTCTGAATTTGCCTACTCCAGGTACTTCATGTAAGCAGAATCATCTAATATTTGCCCCCCCGCCTTTTAATCTGGCTTATTTCAGTTAGCATAACATCTTTAAGGTTCATCCATGCTGTACCATGTGACAAAACTTCATTCCTTTTTAAGGCTGAATAGTTACCTGGAAGGTGTGGCTCAGTGGTTGAGCATCAACCTGTGAACCAGGAGGTCACATTCGATTCCCAGTCAGGGCACCAGTCTGGGTTGCAGACTCAATTCCAAGTAGGGGCGTGCAGGAGGCAGCCAATTGATGTTTCTGTCTCTCTTTCTCCCTTCCTCTCTGAAATCAATCAATTGAGATATATATATATATTAACAAGGCTGAATAGTATTTCATATATGAAAATACCACATTGTGTTTATTCATTCATCTGTTTATGGACATTTGGGTAGTTTCTACCTTTTGGCTACTGTGAACAATGCTGATATGAACATAGGTATACAAATATCTGTTTGAGTCTCTGCTTTCAATTCTATTGGGTATATACCTAGAAGTGAAATTGCTGGATCATATGATAATTCTATGTTTAATTTTTTGAGGAACCACTAAACTGTTTTCATAGTGGCCTGCACCATTTCACATTCCCACCAGCAATGCACAAGAGTTCCATTTTTCCTAGTGACACAGGCTACAGACACTTATTATTTCCTTTTTATTATTTTATAACTGGAGGTCTGGTGCATGAAATTTGTGCCCGGGTGGGGTCCCTAGGCCTGGCTGAGGATCAGGACCAATCAGGGCCTTCAGGCTGCCAGCCAGGGCCTTCCTTTATTCCGTGCCACCCCCTGGTGATCAGCACACATCACAGCGAGTGGTCAAACTCCCGGTCTCCCAGTCGAACTCCTGAGGAGACACTTTGCATATTAGCCTTTTATATATATAAATAATAGCCATCCTAATAAGTGTGAACTGGTATTTTACTGTGGTTGGCCTGGATTTTTTTTTAAAGATTTTTTATTGGTTTTTAGAGAAAGAGGATGGGAGAAAGAGAGAGAAGCATTCATCAGCTGCCACACACATACACACACACACGCCACCAGGGATCGAGCCGAAACCCAGGTATGTGCCCTGACCCAGAATGGAAATGGCAACCCCTCAGTGCCCGGGACGACACCCAACCAACTGAGTCACACTGGCCAGGGCTTGGCCTGGATTTAAAAAACAAAAACATGTTTTAGCTTCAGAGTTCTTTTATAAGAAGAAAAGTTACCCAAGGGCTACATGAAGTCTGGGTGAGAAGTTGGCAGTTATTAACTGGAGGAGAGAGGGGCTGGTGAGGGATGTGTGTGTGTGTTGGGGGTGGGGGGGCAGGCAGCGTGCTCAAGTGTGAGGGTACTTTCTCTTGGTTTCTTCTTCCCTGTCCTGCCCCACCCAGAGGTCCCTGAGGTCTTTCTGAGAGACTTGGAAGCACAGTGTAAAATGTCCCTGACTCATGGTCACTGGAGGCACTTCCCTTCTGGGGTACGAACTGGAGGAGGCCTAGCGTAACAGTAGCAGGCAGCTTCTCATTCATTGTCCTAGGGAAGGACTTAGATGGCCACCTTGGGGGAGGCCCTCTCAAGTCACTTGAGGTTATCAGATTTATATAAGCCTTGGCAGAACAAAACAGGACCCCTGACAAAGGCTGCCTCTCCCAAGATCAATGGGATGCAGAGCTGGGGAAGAAGGCAACATACTTGCAGGACACAAAGCAGCTCCCCGGGTACAAATGGAAGCAGGCCTAGAACCTTCCCTTGTGAAATGACATCCCCAGTGAGCTCCACTAGTTAGTGGGAAAGGACCACTGGGTCCCCAAGGGGAGCTCAGTGGTGTGGGAAAAGGGTCTTGAACTGGTGACCAGGCTTAATTCTGCAGCTGAGGACCCAGGAGTCCCTTTGGACTCTCCTCCTGGAGAAAACTGCCTGAGCTCAGTAGTGTAGATGAGTGCTGAGACTTTGGAGTCATGCGTTCATGGCTGCTGGGGCTCTGAGCAGGGAGGCGGAACAAGGCTGGTGCTCAGCAGTTGAAATAAGCTAGTCCCCAAGCATTTTGAGCAGTCATAGGAGGTGGAAGAAAAGGCCTCCAGAGGGGCAGTTTGGACTTCCTCTTGATAAGATCTTGTGGGAATTCAAACAATTAATAGGGGAAATATGTGAACATACTTTGTACCCTAAGCTGGTGGGGTGACCACACCCAGCTACATGCAGTTCTCAAGTTTTCCAGCTTCCAGAATTGGGGCATGGTGAGGGGGAGACAAGTGCATTATCGCTTTCTGCACCCAGGCCAGCTCAAACCAACCCTGGGAAAGGAAGCTCTGGATCCTCAATTCCCTGTGAATCCTTCTTGGGTACCCTGCAAGAGCTCCCCTGCTGCTCCCCATCTTCAGGATTCCATCATGCCCCTCCCCTAGGTCTACAGCCCAGGATAGTACTCACGTGCTCAGGTTATTTCCTGTTCACGCTACCTATCAGAACTTAGCCAGCCTGTGCCCAGATCCCTCCAAACCTCTTTAGAGACACTAAGCCCAGCTGACAGACCAAACTGACCTAAAAAGTTGATGGCAATATTTGGTTAATCTAGCTTCACAGACATCCCATCCCTGATTCCACTCACATTTTACTCCAAAACACAACAATTTGAACAATAGGTTGTTGGAATGCATCCCCTCAACAGTCTTTTGCTCTGTTGTGCAAAGAAGGTGTGATTCAATCGGTGGAATTTTAGGCATCTTGAAAGAAAGTTTGGGAAAATATTTTCTTGCCAAATAGGCTAAACCACAGAGAAGATAGCATTTTCTGCCTACACATGAGGGGGCCCAGATGAGGCCCAGGACTCAGAGCCAAACAGGCCCAGCCCCAGTTGTGACCTTCAGTTCTACTCCCCTGGCCAAGATGATAAAAATTCAAATCTCCTGTCAGTCTGAAGCAGGTAAGACCAGTCACCATGGGCACGTGCCTAGGCAACCAAATTTGCCTAAAGTGAAATTCTGATTTACACAAAAGGAATCTTTAGGCTGCAATGTTTTCCACACTTAGTACACCAAATGAAAGCATTTCTTATTTTAATACATTTGGAAGGAAAAGAAAGACAAACAGGATAAAGGGCAAGATAAGAGAATAGAGCAGGAACCAAGAAACTGAATCCTATCAGTACCAAACCTTTATTCAACCTTTCTACTCATCTACACCCTATATCTCAAAATCATTCTTGCAACCAACCCATCAATCTTCATTCGACTAATCAATAAATGAACCAATCTTCATTCACTCAAACATCTTGTATGTATTGGAGCAACCAGTTAATTTCATTCATTCACTTTCTGTAACAAATCAACCTTCATTCAACCAACAAAGTACTAAGTAGTCATTCAGTCTTAAAGCATTCAACAATTTAAAAAATCAAAGTTCAGTACTGGAAAAGACTTCCAAGTCCATCTGCCTCAGCCAATTCAATGTTGTGGGAATCCTCTCCATTGTAATCTTGCCAAATAGTCACCCAGGCTTTCTTGACAACTCTAACAATGGAGAGTTCACCGTCTTCAAAGGCTGCCTAGACGGTTGTGGGACGGCTCTGGCTGTGAGAAAATATTTCTCATCCCCCTTGTAACATTCATATCTGCTTCTGGTGCTGCCTTCCATGCCACCCAGAACAATTCAGCTCCCCTTGTCAGCAGGTAAAGCTAAAGATTATGTCCTCTGGCCTCCCTCCTTCCCTCACCTGGCCCTCTGGGTTTGTTCCCAGTTCCAGTCTCTCTCTTCTGGTCAGCCAGGCCTCACTCAGTCCAGGGCTCTCTCCTGGCTTGGGGATTGGAATGGGAGGCCTCATTCCAAGTGTGATGTGAACAGCTCTGAGGTAAGGGAACAGTCACCTTCAGTTCTGAACAGACCAAGCCTCAGAGTATCTGTGATGTCTGCCATTTTGGGGATGCAGTGGTCTCTTTTCACGCTGTTCCACATGCCCCCGTCTCCCTTGGCTATAGTTGAGCCCCCAAGGGCAACTGGCCCATGGACTTGCTGAGAAGTCGGGATGGGCTGACACAAAGCTCTGCCCAAATGCGGACAACAGGGATTGGGCCGGCCAGCCATTTCTGCTGTGAGATCTGAGGAGGGAGCTAAGCCATTAGAGGAGATGAGGCAGGAGGACAGAGAGAAGGTAGTGGGTAGGTGCTGCAGTCAGTCCAGGTCATGAGAAAGCGGAGACTGAGGGAAGGAAGTGATCCACTGCCTCAGTCAGATTGTGGGAGCAAGTGACAGAAACATAAGCAGAAAAATAACTTCTTAAAAGGACGCTAGGTAACTTGCAGAAACTGAGCTCTAGTTGAGGGTGATTTAGTAGTGGGGTATATATTTGATTCTGAAGAATTAACATCACATGACAGGGAAAAAAATTAGTTGTTTCAGAAAATTTATAACTTTCCTTCCCACATGCCTTCTAAGGAAGCTACATCCAGGTAGCTCGAGGGTGTTTGGTTTGCTAACAAAGTCTCGTTCAGGGTGATGGCCTTGTCTATGCTAGATTACAGCCTTACCACATGCCGCATGCCTTACTGCATGAGTAAGCAAGAAAAGAAGCCCAGAGCTATTTGTGTTACAAAAAAATGGGGGCAAAAAAAGTGGGGTAGAGGAGGTTCTGGAGAGGAGAGGGGCCTGAGGTCACTTCAGGGGAGAGAGAACTGCTGTGGGCTATTTGATGTAAAACACAATTCCATCTCTAGATAAAAATATGCAATACAATGACCACTTCTCACTAAGGCCTTGTGGTGAAGGTAAAGAGAAGTAAGTGCTCCTCGGGGAGGGAAGTGAGTGGAGGCTGTGGTGGGAGAGCGTTCACACCTGAACTGCATTTTGGGACCTTGTCCAGGGTTTTTGATGAGAAGTTCAATTCTCAGCTGAATCTGGGTTTCAATCGTTACCGTAAAGAACCAACCATACAACATTGTACCTCTAGTGTTGTGCATTTGAAATGTTCTTAAAAGGGTAAATCTCATGTTAAGTGTTCTTGCCACAATTAAAAAAAAAACAAAAAACCTCTCTCCCATCACTGCCAAAGTGCCAGAGCAGGCTGATCTAGCTCAGGCAGAGATGGCCTTGGAATCTGCCTCAATGCCAGAGGGAAGTTGTGGCTGTGAGGTTAGCCTTCTGGCCTGACCAAGAATGTAATTTATTTTTAGCTGTATTAATCAGGATCTGTTTGATAGCAAGTTATGGAAATTCATCTCTAATGTGTTAAGCAAATCAAACAAAACCCCAAAACATGAGAGGGGAGGGCAGAATTATTGGCTCATATGTGAAGTCCAGGAGTAGATCTACTAGCTTCAGGAATGGCTAGCTCCAGGCACACAAGTCACCAGGAATTGCTGTCGGTTTCTCTCTCAGCTTTCTCTCCCTTTGGACTTGCTGAGACGTCGGGATGGGCTGACACAAAGCCCAGGAACAAGAGACAAGGGAGTAATATGGCCTCCAAGAGCTCCATGCTGACATCATCGGCCCTACTGGAAAGAGCTTACCTTCCCAGGCGTTCTGAGGAAAGTTCCAGGACCAAGTCTCATGGGACTGACTGGCTATTTGTGCAGCCTTGGAGTTGGGAGGGTGGGTCAGCCATACAGAAACTCCCAGAATGGAGAGTGCAGGCATGACAATCTCCCAAAGGAAATCAAGGCGTGGATGCCAGAAATGGGAATGGCAAACAGCAGTCAGTGAAAATGGAGACACGCACCATGTGAAGTCAGCTCAGGAGACTGATGTAAAAAAAACAACATACCCGACTTCCTTATGTGACCCCAGGCTGGGAATTGATGCTTAATTCAGCCTTGAAGGACACATGATTTATTAAGAAACTGGAGTGTCTCCAGGAAGGGGTGAGGTGGACTGGGGCAGATACCCTCGGCTGATTTGGGCCCCCACTCCTTCCCCTTTCAGCCTTAGCTCCAGAGACAGGATTTCCTGGAGCTGGGGCTGCTGTTGCGGAGCTGGCTACCAGACAGCGTGCTGCCAGAAAGGAGCGAGGGTTGCAGGAAGTGTAGCCCCGGGGACAAGAGATGAGGTGATTAGAATGTCCCACTGAAATGTTATAGGAGGGTGCTAAGAGAGAGGGAGAGCAGTGATAGGAAACAAGAGGTTTTAGGCTCTAGCAGTAGGAATCAAACCTGAATTCAAAGCCCAAACTGTGCAATAATGGCCAGTGCCACTTAAAGGGATATGCAGTGATGAGGGGAGGTGCCAGGATTCATTTGACCTAGAGATAACAGGAAGGAGATAAGTGCTCTGAGACCAGTGCTATGCACCATGAGCCCTAGGACAAGATGTGCTTGAGCGCAGCTCAGGGAACCTGGCCCTACTAGCACAGATAACCATGGGAGCAGCTGACGGGAAAACCTTACTGAGAAAAAGACAGATTCCCTGTCCTAGGAAGCTGACCATTGTAGACTAATTTAACGTGATGAATTAAGTGCTCTGGCTTCAGGTTGGGTTTGGCCAATGGAGAGTCCCAGCTGGAGACCAGAGAGGAAGGGATGGGGTGAGGTCAGGGTATTTATTCCCTTGGCTCCCTTCTGGTGGTGGCTGGCTCTGTCCCTCAACTAAAGGTCACTGCTCCACTTAGAGGCTGGCTCCACATGACTCTGTCATTCCAGGTTCCAGTAACTGCTCTGCTCCCCTCCCCACCCCCCAACCCTTGGCCATTCAGGCCTAGAGGTGGCAACATCCCTGCTGCTACTAGCTCCAGATTATTGCACTTGAGATTCCCCTACACTTTGTAAATAGTCACTTTATAAATAAAACCACCTCCTTCCATTTTCAGTTGAGTGGGCCATCTGTTGCTTGTTGGTACCCTGGCTGATAGTGTCCCTGAAATTCTCCCTGTTAACTAAGTGGGAGGAGGAAGTGGGGAAGGTGAGTGGAACAGTCCTCAGAGAATAAGAGGGAGCAGAGCTCTGGCTGGAGGAGCCAGTACCCACTGGGGAGGCAGAAGGAATGCAGATACACTCAGTCTCTTGAGTCTGAGTCCCTGGCAGGAGACATGGGGCTGGGGCAGGCAGGAGGCCAGCAACTAATAGAAAGTTTTCCAGAGCCAGCCTTAAGCTCAGGCTAAAGAGCTGGGCATCCTCTTTTCCACGGGGGAGAGTCCGGTACTCAGGAGGATTGACAATTGCTGGCACCTGAAGGTCCCCGTACTTAATTGAGAGATTGAAGAGCGAACTAACAAATGCCAAGGATTCTTGAATTTGCACTCCCGCATTATTTTCACCATGACCAGGAAGGCATCTTGTGGCAGACGTACCTCTGAGGAAGCTCAATAAATGCATCTTTTTCCCCCTTTACAGGAGGAGATAGGGAGCTTGGAGCTGAGGCACACAGGGACCTACCTAGTGCTGGGGGCTGAGCTTGCCTCTGAGGGCAGAGGGAGTAAGAGAGAGGATTCCGGATGAAAATTCTACCAGCTGTCCAGGCCCCTTTTAATGCCAGCACCTCCACATTTCAACCAACAGTGGCTCCAAATCACCCTGTTTCTCTTCCCCGTCAAAGCTAAGTGTGTGTGAGCCTGGCCGGCGTGGCTCAGTAGTTGATTGTCAACCTATGAACCAGGAAGTTATGGTTCGATTCCCAATCAGGGCACATGCCTGAGTTGGAGGCTCAATCCCCAGTTGGGGGCATGCAGGAGGCAGCCAATCAATGATTCTCATCATTAATGTTTCTCTCTCTCTCTCTCTCTCTCTTCCTTCTTCTCTGAAATCAATAAAAATCAATTAAATATGTATACTGGCTAAGTGTATATGTATGGGGGTGGGGAGAGAGAGTGGAGACACCCGAGAGGCTCCTTGAAGAGCATGGGGGTGCCTGCGGAAGGAGAGGCGCTTCTCCACTGGGCACTCGCTGAGCTAGAACCCTGAAGGCTCTTCCTGGTGCTGCTGCTGTAATAAACGGTGGTAGAGAGGCAGGGCTGTGGGCACAGAGGACCTGGGCCATGTTCCCGTGAGACCAGGGTGTTAGTGAACGTAGAGAGTGGGCCAGAGAGTGGGTAGGAGGCCCAAGGAAGGGCCCTTGTCAGTGAGTTTGTCAGGTTCAGGGTATGGTGGGCTTGGGAGGAAAATGGGCTGGGCTCACACACACTTACCCCTCCCAGTTCCTCATACTTCCCATCGCTCCACGTGAAAGAACGTGCAGTTAGAGGAGGGGCAGGAAGCAGAGAGCCAGCCAGCAGACACTGGGCCAAGCAGTAGGACCCTCAACTTGGAGAGGGGCTGGGGATAGACAGATGGTAGGGACAAAGGAAGACCAAGTGGCCTCTATCTGTAGGAGTCCTTGGCAATGAGGGGGCCCAGGTAGAACTTAACCAGCACCCAAGAAACTGTACAAATCCCGTGTGGAGACCACCACAACACAGAGGCCACCGAGGTGGACAGAACCAGAGCCAGGCCAGGGACCCCTGTCCACTGCAGAGTGAAGTTGGGCGGCAGGGGATCTCACCAAGCTTCCTCCCCACCCCAGGAATTAGAGACCAGAAAAAAGAGCAGAGTGTATTGAAGACATACTGTGGTCCATCCCACACCAAGCCCCTCTGGTCACAACTCTAACCTGGGTGGGGTGGGAGGATTGTTATCAATTGGATAGGAGATGGAAGTTTTAAACTAGACTGGTCTAAGTTTTGATAACTGATCAAGATCAGAAAGTTATATGAACTCTACCTATGTTGTTTAAAAAGAGGAAATACTAAAGGAGTGACTTAGGAGAGGAAAAAAGACCCAGAATTGCTTCATGTATCTACCTCAACATGTTGAAACTCTGTAATAACCAGCTGCAGTGAAAAAATGGCCAGTGGCCTCTTATCTCCGGAGGGGCATCCCACCAACCTGAGCATGACAGTATCCGTCAACCAGAATCCCCACAAAAGTCCGGAGGTTCACTCTGATTGGACCATCTGGGTGACAAGGCCACTTCTGAACCAATCAATGTGGCCAAGGGATGGAATGTGCTGATTGGTCCAGCTTAGGTCATATTTCCACCCCTGGAGATGTCATCTGTGGAAACACAGGATTCCCCAAAGGGATGTGGGAACTACAGAAAAGAGGGAAGAGAGGATGAATTTGGGGGAATGTTGCGTTGGGGATTTTCCCCATTCACTCTACTAACAGCATAAAGTTTCTGCCCTGGGAGGGAAGTAGGGCTAAAACTAAAATTTCAGGTGTTCTATAATTCCCAGAATAATAGCCATTGGCATACTTAAAGACAAAGTTAAATGGTGAGTAGGAGAAGCAGGGCAGAATGAAATATCCCTGAAGAAAGGGGACGGGGGGGGAGACATAGATGGGTGAGAGCTCTTGAGGGGCGTCCCAGGGCGTGAAGGCTGGGAGGGGTGTCACCATGAGTGGGCTGCTTCAGGGAACAAAGCCATGTTTAATGGGTATTTTATGAAGTGAAATTGTGAAATTGAAGGAAGCCATAAAAAAATCCTCTCCTGTTTCCCATATGAAAATCATCAGTTAAGAAGTCAGTTTATCTTGTTATTGACCAGAGTAGGGAGTCATGATGACTAAAAGCAATGTGGTGCACTGGGTGGGATCCTGGGACAGAGGAGGATACTACGGGGAGGTGGGGGCCAGAGAAAAAAAGCCAAAAAACGGTGAAACCCAATTAAAGCCTGGAGTGTAGTTAATAGTACTTACCAATATTAATTTCTTCCTGGCAATAAATGTACCATAAGAACGGAAGATGTTACCAATAGGGGGAAACTGGATAAGGTGTATATGGGATCTCTCTGTACTATTTTTGCAACTTTCCTACAAATGTAAAATTATTCCAAAATAAGAAACTTAAAAAGGACAAAAGAAAAAGTATTCCAAAATTAAGCTTAAAAAGTTTAAAATGGGCTTAAAAAAAAATCAGTTTCTTGTGGTATAGAACAGCCGTGGGCAAACTACGGCCCGCGGGCCGAAGCCGGCCCGTTCGGCTCTTCTATCCGGCCCGCGGAGCCAAAAGAGCGGAGGGTTCTCTTGCTCTCCCCTCCGCTCCTTCACCAGCAGCAGTGTTAACATGGCAACGTCGGGAACCACGGAAACACGGCCGCAGCTCCTTCTTCTGAGTGGGCGGATTTATATCCGCCCATTCAGTAGAAGGAACAACCTCTCAATCTTCCAGAGGCTCCTTGTAATGCCCCCGGACGTCTCCCGACATCACCCCGGGAATGCGTAGACACGTTATCGTGGTGATGTAGGGAGACACGCCCCTGGAGAGCACAGTATCAGAGCATTAGCTAAAAAGGAGACCAACAACACTGTTCCCACTGAAGTTGATGTTTTAAAGACCAAAAACCTTTCAACCCAGTCTACATTGCCATCTACATCTACGTCCCGGGCATAATTTGGAAGTTGCACTAAAGAAAATGTTTAATTTACTGTTTACACATTTTGTTCTTTTCTATTTGTTTTAGTTTTAAATTATTTTATTATATTTAAGTTTAATTTGAAAGGCTTTTGTACCTTTCCTTTGTTAGGCAATTTTATTTTGCCTTTGCCATCTTCAATATAAGGTATGTTATTGTGCTATGATTCCTCCATTTTTTGAAGTTTCAAATTATAATAATTAGTGTTTACATTCTTCTTGTTAAAATGTTTGAAATGAATAAAACTATTGAAATAAAAAAAAAAAAAGACCGTACCCTTTTATGTAATGATGTTTACTTTGAATTTATATTAGTTCACACAAACACTCCATCCATGCTTTTGTTCCGGCCCTCCGGTCCAGTTTAAGAACCCATTGTGGCCCTCGAGTCAAAAAGTTTGCCCACCCCTGGTATAGAACCACTTTTACTGTGTGGAGGAGCAACATATCTGGGATACAAAGAAGCACTCGTCTGCATCGAGGTCGTGGTATCACTGGTTCAGCGTGGGGCCCGTGGAGAGAGCCAAGTGCCAGCCTCAGCTCCTCCAAGATCCCATGAACTAGGCATGCATGGAGGAGGTGGAGTCTGTGATGCACTTAGCAGAGGGCTGGGCACATAACTAGTGCCCAGTAGAGGTTAGCGATCTTCGCTCCGCCCGTACATGGAGATGTTAGAATGTGCCTGCCCGCTCCTCCTGGCCTCCCATCTCCCTGGGCCACTCCTCCCTGTGCCCAGGAGGCGGGGTGAGTTGTTTAGCTGCTTAGTGGAACTTTTCTACAGGGCTGAGAACCCCAGCACTGAGGGCCTGCATCTTTGGTGCAGATTGGTTTCTGCCTTACCTCCTGCCATGTGTGGACAACTAGAGTGACTGTACCAGGTTCTGACCAGACTAATTTTATTTAATCCTTACATTAACCTGGGAGAGGAGGGATCACTATCCCCATTTTATAGATGATGGAACTGAGGCCGCAGAGACTGGTATCCCCATTCTCTCAGAGCATCCTGCTGAGACAGATAAGACAAACAGCACAGATGAGGCCAGATGAGCAGAAAAAACTGGGAGTGCTGGAAAACTCGGAGAGGAGCGATCATCTCTGTGTCCCACAGTCTGGACTTTGGAGCCAGGAGGGTCTCTAGGGAGAGAGGGATGAAGAAGATATCCGAGAAAATTGGGAGAGGCCTGACACTGAGATGGACGACTTAGAAATCTGGCAGTTCACAGGTAGTCTTTCTGGGTGGCCCGGAGCCCAGGATCCATGCAGAGAGTGAATTGGGGCCATAAGCAGAGGGATTAAGTAGGGGACCCCACAGGGCTCTTTACCTTCCAGTCCATGTGCGCTCTTTCCCCTTAGGATCTGCCCCAACGCTATAACATTCGCATTTCATCATGCATAGCTAAGGACTGCTCAGTCCAAGGACTCTTTGTAGCCGTTGGAAGGAGGTCCCTGCTAGGGTCTTTATGGCTCAGTGCTGAGAGGACTCAACACAGGAGAGAGATGGGAGAAAGATTTAGTATCTATTTGTGCCAAGCCCTAAAATAGGCCATGGGGATGAAGCTGACCCAATCCCCTTTCCCTAGGAGCACTCAGGCTGGGGCCAGTGCTGTCTGCCTTGTACGATGTGGTCAGCTAGTCCATGAGAAACAGGTCTTAGGACTGCAGGTGGCCAGAGGAGGCCCCCAGACTCAGGGCAGGGGGCACGGGGGACTCCCTAGCCAGACCTCGCCAACTTGGTGGCAGGGAGCCAACACAGACAGCCGTCCCAGTGGGAAGGATAGCCCTGAGTTCTACCTCTGGCTGCCCCTCCAGGAGGAGACTCAGATCCAGGAAGCAGCAGGGTCCTGCCAGGGGCCCAGCAGGGTGAGCCAGGCCTCCCATATGGGCAGCCCCCTTCCTGCTGGAGGGCTGTATCTGGGCAGGGCCCCATGGTGGCCCCTGGTGACCCTGAGCAGGGGCCTGGCTCCCAGCAGGTGTGAGTGCCTCTCACTATTCCAGGTGACCTATCTTTATAGCCCACAAAATGGGTGTGATTCTGTGAACTTGCCATTTGCCAGCTGTCTGGAATCAGACCAATCGGCAGGCCTATTCTCACCTCACATGCTAGAGCTCGTGACACCAAAGTGCAGGACTCTCTCAAGTGTTCAGCTGCTTCTCCAAGGACACGCGAAGGGCTAATGTCCTCGGCTTATAGCCCTCCCTGGAACATGAATTTCTGTAGCGCTTCAGGGAAAGGGATGTCTCTGTGACAGTGGTAATGCAGGCAGTGTGCTTGTGTGCCCAAGTACTTGGGGACCTTTTCTCAAGCGACATTCTTTTTATTCATGTGAGATGAGTAGGAAGGCATCAAGATAACGTCCTATTGGCAGAAACCCCATGATTTCAGGAAAGATGGCTAGTGAGACTTGGAGGCACAGGAGACACTGAGCACTGAGAAGGGAACAGTGGGGGAGGAGTCTCAGTCGCTCTCAGGGTCTTAGATGACATGTGGAAGGAAGGGTTGGATGCAGATGGGTTCTACCACAAAGAACACAGGACCTGAGATTATTGCTACAGGTGGGTGGATGAAAGGGGCGCCCGCAGGCAGAGGGCCTGCCTGGGCCTCGCCCTGACCCCCCGGGGATCACTGGATCCTGGGTCATCAGATCCAAAGGGGCTAAAGGAGACCATGGCATCCAATCCATTACACTGAAGGGAAGGCCAAGGTCTGGAGGGAGGAGGGCATGACAGGACAGGGTCCAGCCTTCCTAAGGTCCTGCCTCCTGGGCAGAGCATTTCCCTCCTATACTCAGGCAAGTCAAACCCAGCAGGCAGTGCTCTCTCTCTGGGGCTGGAGAGTGGGAAGAGCCCCCAGAGAGACTGTCTGGTGCCCCTGTCTTATTTCTCAAATAATGTAATGAGTATCACAGAGGGACAGGGACTTGCCTGAGGTCAGGCAGACAGTGAGCAACAAAACCCACCCACCAGACCAGGTGTTCTGACCCCAGCCCAAGGCTTCTCACTGCACCAATGTCTCCCATGGAGAGGAAAGTGCAAGGAGGAAGGAGCTCAAATTTACTGAGTATCTGTTATGCGCCAGGTCCTTGACACACATTCTTTCCAATCTCCACAACCTTCGAGGCAGATGTTCACATACATGTTTAACAAATCAGAGAACAGAGGTCCAGGGAGGCAAAGCAACTTGCCCAAGGCCACTCAGCTGGTAGATGGCAGTGCAGAAACTCAAGCCCAGTTCTGTCCACTTCCAACGCCTGTGCTCTTGTCCTTACCCAGGCTAGGTTGGGTTTGGGACCCAGGGCTGACAATGCCAAGGACGTGGGGGGAGGGGAAGCCAGGGGCAAACTCCAGGCACTGCCCGTCTCCTAGCCACCCAGTGACAAAGATCAACAGAAATGACCTTGGGACAGCCTGACCTGGCCTCCTGCTGTCAGATTTCTTTAAAAGGTACATTGATCCACGCCCTGCAACAAAGCCACACAAAACAAACAGAGCTGGTGTCATGGCTCTGGTGTTGCTGAGATACTACCAAGTGGCTTCGGGCCAAGGCACCATTGGCCTCAGGAGCTCAGATTCTTAGACTGATTCAGGAATTTAGACTCTCCCACAGCTCTAATGCGGAGGGGCCGCCCAAGCAGCGTCTCCCACCAGGAGAGGAATCCTCTCCACAGACTTCCCAACTGGGCTCATCCACCCCTGCTGTCACCCTCACTAGCTGTCTCTAGAGCAGCCCCTCCCTTCTGCTGGGACTGCCTTTCTCGCTCGGGCTGAGGCCAGCCTCCTGGGACATCCCCACTGTCTCCTTTAGGGCCCAAAGTCAGCTTTCTTGTGGCCCCGGTGGCCCTATTAAGCTGGGAGGACAGTGACTCTGCATCTTCCATGCTCTGGGTCTGAAACTACTTGGGCAGGGCCATCCGTGCCGAAGCCATTCCTGAGAAATGGTTGGTCACCTCCCACATTCTAGGCTTTAAGCCTTTGATAAGGTAGCCAGACATCAAGTCCACCATTGTGCTGGTCACATCATTGTGTTCCTGTTATCTCAGATCCTAAGCCTTTTAAAATTTGATCCAAGTATGGGGTTTTGCTTTTTAAAAAAATTTCCATCTTGTAACTATTAGCAATTCATGGTTGTTACAATGCTTTACAGTTTACATACAGCCCCTTCACATGCATTATGTCCTTTCATGCTTAGGGCAGTTTACTGGACCCCACAGATATGGCTGATGTGAAGTGCCCCTGGGAAGCCTGGTCATAGCAGGGATTCCAGCAACAGTTGCTGAGATGAGCATTAGGCAGGCAGGATCCCGTGCTGCAAGGAGTGATGGATAAAAGGCCTTTGATGGATACAAGACCAAGGAAAACAGTGTGCAGCCCACTGGGGTGTCCAAAGGGCTTCTGAGGGTGGCTCAGACCCTCAGGCAGGAGTCCAGGAGCAAGTGTGCTCAGGAACCTGCAGGAGGAGGGGAGAATGAGTGGAGCATGTCTGGTTTGGGTGGACTCCTTCTCAAGGCAGAGGGTGGGCCAGATGCTTTTGAAGGTCCCCTCACCAGCATTTGGGTCCCTTCAAATGAACATTACCAACCCTCCAGCCCTTCCCTTGGCAGAAGAAGACATAAAGGCTCAGCCAGGACAGGAGTCGAGGTCTCCCCAAGGCTCCCAAGCCAGGGATCTTCATCATACATGAACCAGACTGGCCCACGGTCTGTCCTGGGCTCCCTTAGTTGGCTTGAGGAGATGTTCCCTGCCCTCCTGGGGCTCCTGTCTGGCTGGGGAGATGGGCTTCCTCATTTGTGTGAGGTTATTTAGGAAAGTAGATTCCAGGGAGGCTGGTGGTAGGAATTCAGGCACTGGTGACCAGCCTGTGGGTGTCACCCTGGAGCTGGGCTAGGATCCCATCTCACACTCCAGTCTCTGGGCCTCGGATGGGTTGTTTGGGAGCTGGGTCTGGCTGCGGATCAGAAAGCAGGGCCCACCCAGCCCAGGGACCAGGCCTGTGGGTGGGTCCAAACTAAACCTTCACACAAGGGTCCATTGTGGTTGCTCAGCCTGGCCCTGGGCTCTGCCAGACCTTCCGGTTCCCGGAAAATGCTTCCCGTCTGGCAACTCCCGAGGCGGCCTGTCTTGGCCAAGGTGACAGCCCCACACCCAGGCCTCTCCTGCCTACTGGGTATCCTGGACTCCTACAGCTCAGAGCCCGGGTCCAGCCCCCCTTTCACAACCAGGGTCTCTGGGGCTCAGCGGGGTGAGCACAAGCCAGCGCTGCTCACCAGGACCAGAACCCAGCACTCTGGCCATTTTTTCAGCTCTCAGTATCCACAGGAGGCAGCAGAGTCTGGACTCAGAGAGGGAAAGGGGCTGTCCTATTCATACAGCCAATAGCGGCAGAGTTGGGTGAAGTGACTGTTGCCAGGTGGTTGCTCACTGTCTCTAGACCGACTTCTCAGGAGACCTGGGCCCTCTTGGTTCCTCTGTGTGGTCTTGCAAGGATCACTGTTCTCTGCATCTGCTGGCCCGGGGTCCCTCTCTGTCATTCTAGCCCTGACTCCCTGAGCTTTTAAATCAGGTATGGATGAACAAAACAAGTTCTGGAATTTGGGGTTTGACAATCTGCTCCTTATGCGCGTGCCAGGCTGCACAAGAGCCAAAAGCTCTGGGGCCTAGGGCTCCCCAGGTCTTGCCTGGGCTGACAGCGCCACCTGGGGCCCAATCAGTGGGACATGAATCCCACTGGGAGTGGCATGCCAGGCCAGCCTTCACTCACTGAAGGACCTCTGTGCCACCCATTGGTAGGTGCTGGGATAAAGAAGGGGTTCTGGCCTCAACACAAGGAGGCTGCAACAGCACGGAGTCCAGGTCAGAGGTGGGCCTCTGAGCACCACAGGGCGGTGAGGAGAGGAATTACAATCATCACGACTCCAATGGACTATCTTTTGGGCCCAGTCTGTACCTTCAAGGAATCAATTACGATTTAATGGAGAGGGGTGAAGTGGAGGTGGGAACCAGGGCCAGACACTTGGAGCTGGGTCTTGGAGAAGGATTGTCATTTGCCTTGTGAACAAAGAGCATCCCGTGCTCAGGGAATATACCTGTGCAAAGGCATGAGTGTTGTGTATAAGCTGGAGGGTGAGAGGAGTGAGAGGGAAGAGGAAGTGCCAGATTATAAGGTCAGAAAGGTCACAGCCCCTGGCATGTGTAGCTGGCACAGTCTGCCCCTCACCCCCACCCCCCGCCCTTTTGCTGGTGGGTACAGGGCCCCTGTCTACAACTCCAACCCCATTCTTATGGGTCAGGTTACCCACTGGAGGTCCTGATACCTGGAGCCTCCCTCCTTCCCCAAGGCCAGTGTTAGGTCAGGCTGCCCCGCAGCTGATCCTAGCGGACACAATCCTCTGACCTCTCTGGCCAATAGGGAGCCCAGGTACAGCCCTTGGACCAGGAGAAGGATCTCCAAGCAGTGACTGAAACTGGTCTCAGCTTCCTCAGTTGTAAAATGGGAATAATAATAGTGCCTACCTCATGGGATGTGGTGAGGATTAAATGAGAAAATGCATATAAAGCCACTCATTAGCACTTGCTGGCATGGGCTGATGTCAGTTAAGGAGGCTTCTCTCCATTGTCCATCCCTCTGAGCACATCCCTTCCAGAAGGGGAAGCTGCGGCTCTGGATCTTGGGCCCCCAGGATGCCCACTTCCCAGCCTTGCCTCTCTTTCTACCTCCCTGAGCCCAGAGAGGCTCTACTGGTGTGCCCAACAGGGCAATTTATTTCTCTCCATGTGCTTTAAAAAAAAATGTTCAAATACAATGGGGAAAAAGTGTACAATGAGCATCCATATGCTCCCCTAGTTTCAACAACTGGTGAGTTGTCTTATTTGTCTCATTGCTTTCTCCTCTTTTAAAAATCTGAAGCATTTAAAAGTAAGTTGCAGATACCATGACACGAGGTGACACCCATACCTGAGCATGCAACTCCTAAGATTAAGAACATTTTCCTACTCAGTAATAATCACAATATTGAGAAAATGATAAATAATTCCATACTATCATCTAATATCCAGTCTATCTTCATATTTCTCTCAATTTCCCCAAAATGTATTTTATAGTTATTTAGTAGGAGGGGTGGCGAAGGATCCGGGATCCAATCAATGTTTATTTATTTCATTTGGTTGTTGGCCACTTCATTCTCTTTAAATCTAGAACAGGTGACTCACTTTTTTTCTCCCCCAAATAGGAAAAATTACAAAAGAAAATAATCTGTAATCTGACCCTCTTCAGCTCCCCACTGTTGGCATTTTGGTATGTTTCCTTCCAATTAAAAAAAAAAAAGCAACTGTGCCCTAGTTGGTTGCTCAGTGGTCGAGCGTCAGCCTGCAGACTGAAGGGTCATGGTTCGATTCTGGTCAAGGGCACATACCTCAGTTGCAGGCTCGATTCCCAGCCCCGGTCGGGGTGCGTGCAGGAGGCAACCAATCAATGTGACTCTCTCACATAGATATTTCTCTCTCTCTCCCCACTACCCCTCCCTTCCACTCTTTCTAAAAATCAATGGAAAAAAAATATCTTCAGGTGAGGATTAACAACAACAACAAAATTCTGAGTATACATGCTTTTTAAAAATAGTATCTCTATTGAGATAGAATTCACATATCACTTAATTAACTCATTTAAAGTATACAATTCAATAGTTTTTAGTATATGCACAGATATATACAACCATCACTACATTCAATTTTAAAACATTTCCATTACCTCAAAAAAATAAAATAAAATCCCATACTCTTTAGCTATTATTCCTCAGCCCTAAGCAACCACAAATCTATGTTCTATCTCTACATATTTGCCTATTTTGGACATTTCATATAAATGGAATCATATTTTTTTAATGTAGCATAATGTTTTCAAGATTTATCCATGTTGTAGTATGTATTAGTCCTTCATTCCTTTTTACAGTCAAACTAGAGGCCCGGTGCACAGATTCATGCACCGGTGGGGTACCTCAGCCTGGCCTGTGCCATCTCGCAATCCGGGACCCCTTGAGGGATGTCAGAGAGCAGGTTTTGGCCCGATCCCTGCAGGCCTGACCCAGACAGGAGGGAGCCCAATCCTGTGCATTGAGTGTCTGCCCCCTGGTGGTCAGTGTGCATCATAGTGACTGGTCGATCAGTCAACTGGTCAACCAGTTGCTTAGGCTTTTATATATATATAGACTAGAGGCCCAGTGCATGAAATTTATGCATGGGGGTGTGTGTCCCTCAGCCCAGCCTGCACCCTCTCCAATCCAGGACTGCTGGCTCCCAACTGCTCACCTGCCTGCCTTCCTGATTGCCCCCAACCACTTCTGCCTGCCAGCCTGATCACCCTCTAACCACTCCCCTGCTAGCCTGATTGATGCCTAACTGCTCCCCTGCCAGCCTGATTGCCCCTAACTGCCCTCCCCTGCAGGCCTGGTCCCCCCCAACTGCCCTCCCCTGCAGGCCTGGTCCCCCTAACTGCTCTCCCCTGCAGGCCTGGGTCCCCCCCAACTGCCCTTCCCTGCAGGCCCAGTCGCCCCCAACTTCCCTCTGCTGCCGGCCTGGTCACCCCTAACTGCCCTCCCCTGCAGGCTTGATTGCCCCCAACTGCCCTCCCTTGCAGTCCTGATCCCTCCCAACTGCCCTCCCCTGCTGGCCATCTTGTGTCCACATGGGGGCAGGATCTTTGACCACATAGGGGCAGCCATCTTGTGTGTTGGAGTGATGGTCAATTTGCATATTACTCTTTTATCAGATAAGATAGAGGCCTGGTGCATGGGTGGGGGCCAGCTGGTTGCCCTGAAGGGTGTCCCAGGTCAGGGTGGGGGTTCCCTTGGGGCATGGGGTGGCCTGGGTGAGGCGCCTGTGGTGGTTTGCAGGCCAGCCACGCCCACCGTGACCCAAGCGGAGGCTCTGGGGTCTGGGATTTATTTATCTTCTATAATTGAAACTTTGTAGCCTTGAGTGGAGCCAAGCCTCTTGCTTGCTCTGTGGCCACAGCCATTTTTGTTGGGATTTATTTATCTTCTATAATTGAAACTTTGTAGCCTTGAGCAGAGGCCAAGGCAGGCCAGGGTGTGCGGAAAGCTTGGCTTCCTCTATTGCGGGGGAAACCCAAGCCTCCTGCTCGCTCCGTGGCTCCAGCCATTTTGGTTGGGTTAATTTGCATACTTGCTCCTGATTGGCTGGTGGGCATGGCTTGTGGGTGTAGCAGAGTGATGGTTAATTTGCATATTACTCTTTTATTAGATAGGATAATACTGCATTGCATAGATATAACACATTTTGTTTATCCACTCATCAGTTGACGGATGTTGTTTCTACTTTTTTAGCTATTATGAATAATGCTACTATAAACATTTGAGTTCAAGTTTTTTGTGGACATACATTTTAATTTCTCCCAGGTAGATACCTAGGAATGGAATTGCTAAGTCACGGTAACTCTACATTTAACTGTCTGAGAAACTGCTAAGCTGTTTTTCCAGACTAATTGCACAATTTCACATTCCAACCAGCAATCTGTGAGGCTTGATTTCTACACATTCTTGCCAATTATTTGACTTTTTTATTATGGCCTTTCTTCAGGGAAGAATATGATAACTCATGTGGTTTTCATTTGCATTTCCGTGATGACTAATGATGTCAAGAATCTTTTCTTGTATTTATTGTTCATTTTTGTCTCTTTGTTTATTTGTCCATCTTCTTTGGAAAAATGTTTAGTTAGATCCCTTGCCTATTTTTTAAAAATATTTTTTTATTGACTTCAGAGAGGAAGGAAGAAGGAGAGAGAGATAGAAACATCAATGACGAGAGAGAATCATTGATCAGCTGCCCATCAAGCCTGCAACCCGGGCATGTGCTTTGAACCGAAATTGAATCAGGACCTTCTGGTTTTTCTGGTTCACAGGTCGATGTTCAACCACTGAGCCACCACACCTTTTTTAAAAAATATCATCCGAGGACAAGTTGAGAGGAGAGGGAGAGAGAGAGAAAGAGAGAGAGAGAAAGAAAGAGAGAGAGAGACAGAGAGAGAGAGAGAGAGAGAGAGAGAGAGAGAGAGAGAGAGAGAAACATCGATGTGAGAAAGAAACATTGATCAGTTGCCTTCTGTACCTGCTCTTACTGAAGATTGAACCTGAAACCCAGGCATGTGCCCTAACCAGGAATTGAAGTGGCAACCTTTCGGTACACAAGAGGAAGCTCAACCAACTGAGCCACTCCAGTGGGGCTCCTTTGTCCATTTTTAAGGGGGGTTATTTGTGTGTTTTTTTTATTGAATTGCAATAGTTCTTTTATATTCTAGAACCAAGCCCTTTATCCACTATATAATTAACAAATACTTTCCCCATTCTGTGGAATATCTTTTCATTTTCTTTCTTTTTTTTTAAAAAAAATACATCTTTATTGATATTAGAGAGGAAGGAAGAGGGAGAGATAGAAGTATCAATGATGTGATAGAATCACTGATCGGCTGCCTCCTGCCGGCTCTCCCTCTCGCCCCCCACTGGGGATTGAGCCCACACCCCGGGCATGTGCCCTGACTGGGAATCAAACCATGACCTCCTGGTTCATGCCACTGAGCCATGCCCGCCTGGCTTTTTTCATTTTCCTGATGGTATTCTCTGAAGCACAAGCATTTTTTAAATTTTAATGAAGTTCAATTTATGTATTTTTCTTTTAATTTTTTAAATTATTGATTGATTTGAGAGAGAGAGAGAGAGAAACATTGATTTCTTATTCTACCTATTTATGCATTCCTTGGTTGATTCTTGTATATGTCCTGACCTGGAATCAAACCCGAAACCTTGGTATATCCGGATGATGCTCTAACCACCTGACTACTGGCCAGGACTATGTATTTTTTTTCTTTTGTTGATTATGCTTTTGGTGATGGACATTTGGGTTATTTCTAGTTTGGGGTTATTACAAATAAAGTTTGTAATAAAAAATTCAAATTGCTTTGAATTTTTGAGTACAAGTATTTGTTTGGACATATGCTTTCATTTCTTTTTAGTAAATACCAATAAGTGGAATGGCTGGGTTATTGGTAGGTTTTTGTTTAATTTTTTTAAATTGCTAAACTGTTTTCCAAAGTGGTTATGCTATATTATGTTCCCACCATTCTGTATGAGAATTCTAGTTGCTCCATATCCTCACCAACACATGATATGGTCAGTATTCTAAATTGTAGCCATTCTAATAGATGTGTAGTGGCATCTCATTGTGATTGTATGTGTGTGTGTGTGTGTGTGTGTGCGTGTGTGTTTAATCCTCACTCAAGGATATTTTTTGCCTCCTTTTTTTAAAAAAATACTTTTAATTTATTTTAGAGAGAGGAAGGGAGAGGGAGAGACAGAAACATCAATGATGAGAGAGAATCATCAAGAGAAACACCATGTAAGAGGGAAACATAGATTGGTTGCCTCCCATACACACTCCTACTGGGGATCAAACCCTCAACCTTTTGGTGTCAGCTGAACTGGCCCACTCAGCCAGGGCAGAGTTCTTTATATATATTTTTATAGTTTTCTTTTTCTTTTACAGTTGTTCTGAATACAATTTCTTTCTTGGATACGTAATCTGCAATAGTTTCTCCCATTTGAAGCTTGTCTTTCATTCTCCTAACAGTGGCTTTCAAAGAGCAGAAGTTCTTAATTTTGATGAAATCCAGTTTATCAGTATTTTTCATTTATGGATCATGTTTCTATTATTGTATCTATAAAGTCTTTGTGTAACTCAAGGTCACAATGATTTTGTTTCTTTGTTATTCCTTCCTTCTAATTTTGGGTTCACATCATATGTACGATTTTCTATCTTGCCTTTTCTTCCAAGTACTTTTTTAAACCTTTTAAACCTATGAAAAAGTTGAAAAAGTAATACCACCAACGCCTACATACATAAGACCTCCTCCTAGGCTGCCTCAATTGTTAACATTTTGCCACATTTGTTTTATCTCCCTGGATACTGTTTTCCTCCCAGAAACATTTGACAATAAGTTGCAGATTTTGTAACATGGACTTTTTGTAAAGTCTAAGCAAGCTGTCTTAGAAACTTCTTTAAAAAGCACCTACAGCAGCATGTGACATTTACAATGGTGATAAAGGCAGCACATGAGAAGGTAGGGGAGGGTGGGGGTAAGGGGGAGAGATCAACCAAAGGACTTATATGCATGCATATAAGCCTAACCAGTGGTCACAGACAACAGGGGGGTGGGGGCATGCATGGGGAGGGGTTTGGGATGGGAATGGGGGGATGAGGACAAATATGTGATACCTTAATCAATAAAGAAATTAATAAAAATTAAAAAAAATAAAGGCGGCACTTGCCCAGTGTGGAGGGCTTGGAAAAAACAGAGGAGTAAAGAAGAAAATAAAACTGCCTCCCCTCTTTATTCCAACTCCACTATGCCGGGGGTGGGGAGAGGGGCACTTGTGGGAGATGTGGGAGGGGAAGACACAGGACTCAGAAGCAAATCCCTGTTTCCCACTGCAGCCCCCCACACCCTTCCCAGTACTGGGACAACTTTCTGCCGAAGAGACCTCAGCTGGGAGGCCTGGGTCTCCCTATGTGACCTTGAGCCAGTTCTGCCTTCTCTGGGCTTACCTGATAAAAGTAGATAACATGTGGTAAACTCTATTGTGAAAGGGCTTGGCATCCCTTCTCCAACACCCCACCCCAGTCCGGGCCCTCCTTTAACCCTTTGCCTCCTGCTGGGGACTCAGAATCCCAGCTACTTTCGCCTGAAATGTCAGCCTCTTCCTTAACCAACCTCTGTCTTTCAAGGCCCAGCGAGGGCTCAGTCTCCTCAAACCTCCTCCCACATCATCCCATCCATAGAGTCACCCTGGTCTCTCCTTTTTTTCTTGCAGCAAATCACGCACCTGTTGTGGGCCTGGCCTGTGCTGGAGGCTACTTTATGCTCCTATTTCACTCAGTGCTCAAGGGAGGTGATCGTGGCCATTTTACAGATTAGGAAACTCAACTTCAGCACACTGGGCAAGGCCAGTCACCCAAATCAGGCCACCGTCTCTGCCTATAGAGACACTGGAGTCCTTGTCTGCAATCCCAGTGGGCGGTGTGCATAGAGGTCAGGCCTGTGTCTGATGTACCTGGAACCTGCAACCTACCCCCCATCTCCATGCGTTTAAATCTGCCTCTTGCTTCAGAGCCTAGCCAGCAAGGTTGTCTCCTGCGTGAAACCTTTCCTGATTCTCAGGGAGAATGATGTTCCTATCTGGACACCCTGTACCCTGGAATCAGTAGCCTGATTCTTCTGCCTCTCCCGTCCCCACCCAGATGCCCCACTCCCGTGCCCAAGGTCCTGTACACTGGTGCTTAATCAGCTTCATTCAGTACATTTTAATGTTTTACTTTAATTTACTTACATTATCTCTGTTCCTAACATTTACTGATTTTTTTCTCTTACCTTCTTTTATAATATTGTGTGTGTTTTTCCCTATCAATACATGTTCACTTTGTCAAAAATTTAGGAAAGAGTAAAAATCACCCCAAATCATCCCACGGATAACTATATTAATATTTTAATAGATTATTTTTGTATGATCTTTGTAGATATATATTTATACAGTGGATATTACACTGTATAGACATTTCTAAAGCCTGTGTGTTTTTTAAATCTAACATTACACCAGTGACATTTTTTACGTCGTTAAAAATTACATGGGCCACACCCACTAGGATGGCAAGATAGATGATAACAAGTGTGGCAAAGATGTGGAGAAATTTAAACCCTGTGCACTGCTGGTGGGAATGTAAAATAGTGCAGCCCCTTTGGAAAACAGTCTGGTAGTTCCTCAATAGTTAAGCATAGAGTTCATGATTCAGCAATTTCACTCCTAGGCATATATTCAAGAGAAAGGAAAACATATCCACCAAAAACTTGTACATGAATGCTATTACCAATATTATTCATAATGGCCCCAAATGAAAACAACCCGAATGTCCATCAATTAATGCATGGTTAAACAAAGTTGCTATATCTATACAATGGAATATTATTCAGCCACAAAAAAGAATGAAGTGCTGATACATGCTATAACATGGATGAACCTTGAAAACGTTATGCTAAGTGAAAAAAGTCAGACACAGAAGACCACATACTATATGATTTCATTTTTTGTTAAATGTCCAAAATAGGTGAATCTATTAGAGATAGAAAGTAGATTTGTGGGCTGGATTGTGGGGAGGGGGCAATTTGGGAACAAATGAGGACTGCTAATGGTTTCCATTGGGGGTGAAGAAACTGTTTTAAAATTGATTATGGTGACAATTACAAAACTTTGTGAATATACTAAAAACCATGGAATTGTACACTTTAAGTGGGTAAATTATATGTTATGTGATTTATGTGTCAATAAAGCTGTTATGATTAAACACAAAAGAACTCCATGAGAGCATTTTTAATGTCTACAGACATTATTCCTTTGCACAGCTGCATCTTAATTTATTTAGATTTCTATTGTTGGACCTTTATGTTTTCTATTAACTCCTTTGTTTCAAAACATTTCAAATACTCAAAAATGAATTGAATTATATAATGAACCCAATATAATGAACCCTTGTAGCCATCACCCACTTCAATAATTATCAACATAATTTTTGCTTTTCCAGACATAGATTTGATGAATATTCTTGTGCATAAATAAATCTTTGTCCACATTCCACACTGTTTCCTTCCATTTATACAGAAGTTAATTCAATTCAAACCACTTCCTCAAGCCTTCACAATGCGTTCCTGGCACACCCGCGGGATGTGATGGATCAGACCCCATCCTGCTCTTTGGAGGCTCCCGGTCTGGTGGGGGAGGTATATATTGGATTGTGATCAGTAAGGACAGGGGCTGTGTAACTGGAGAGTACCCTCCTCCTATTACCCAGGAGGGATGCCTTCATACATTGGAACCATTCCACCCAAGGAACCTGTTTCCCAACCTTCTCTGCACAGCCACGTCTTTCTTCCCTTGTGCCACATGGGGGCGCCAGAACCTGAGTGATTCACAGCCTCCTCTGGAAGCTCCACCAGCAACCGGTGAGTGCCTGGGGTGGGTTGTGCCCCTTCTCCTGGTGACCCTGGCCTGGTGAGGTCCTTCTTTTGGCCTTAGGAGGCTCCTGTGGAAAATGAAGAAGGTGAATGCAGTGAGCTATCTGGACCCACCAGTGCTATAATCTGGTCTCCCACCTTTAGCCTGCTCTCATCAGCCGTGTGTCCTGTGCTCCATTCCCAGGCACCTGCTTCTTGGTATCCCAGGGGTTCCATCTGAGTGCCCCCTCACTCTGGGGCCCAGGAGAGACGAGTGTCCATTAAAGCCACTTTCCACTTTTTTACAGAGGCCTACAGGAGGCAGCTCATTACCCTAGGAGGGACTCAGGCAGCAAATGTGCCTGGTAAGTAAGAGTCTGCCTACTGATGCCTCACAGATGCCCATGCTGGGAGCCACCCAGTGTCAGGGACACCCCAGCTCCAGTGTCAAGGTTAGGGTCATGGGTGGAGGAAGAGAAAATTAGTCACCAGAAACTTCCAAAGACACGGCCTAACGGATCTCCAGCCCAGCCCAGAGGAGATTTGGCCCCCAGTGGGCACAGTCTGCAGAGAACCATGAGGGCTGACGTGCCTGGCATAGCTGAAGGCTGAGTCAGGGACAGGGTGTTTGTTTCCCTGAGAAACAGGGTGCTTGCCTCTCCTGAGTTGGGGGCATCTCTAGTCTTGCAGCGTCTCCTGTCGGGGCCAACCCAAGGGGCAGTGGTCCCGGCCCTGAGCCTGGATGTCTCTCTCCATTGGTTGCCCTCTCAGCCGTGACCCCAACACCACCCTACTGGCCTTGCCCCTGCTTGTCCCTGGCCCTCCCCAGATGCCTCCTCCCAGATGCCTCCTCCTAACCAGTGAACTGGCTGCAACAGCCTGGCCTGAAGCCATTCCCAGATGGCCAAGCAGGTCAGTCAAGAGGGGAGGAAAGGACCAGCTCACATCCTGAGCATTTACCATATGTCAGGCTGCCCTGGGCGAGCTACTCTGTATGCACTATTACATTTCTTCCTCGTAGCAGCAGCCTCAGGAAGCACCTAGTATACACTTATTTCACAGAGAGGAAGCCAGAGCTGGGCCTGGCAGAGTGAGGATCCAAGCCCAGGCTGATCTGGCTCATGCCTTTGTCTCCTGCCTTCTCTCCACCTGCTTTCTGCACACCCTCTGAATCCTTGTGCACAACTCCTCCCTCACCTACTCATCCTTGCTGCTGCTTTACCCGTGCATTCACGCACGCTCCCAAGATCACATGCACCTGTGCCAGATCTACTGGGGTGGGGTTGGGGATTACCTGTGGACAAAAGATAGGGAGCCTGGTCTGGGGTCCACCCAGGCTGGCCAGGAAGTAAATTCATGATCAATGTGTGGTTTGCAGACCAATCTAGGACCTTGTTAGAACCTTGAAGAATCTCTCTCACACCCCACCCAAGACCTTCTGAATCAGAATCTGCATTTAGTGAGATCCTCAGAGCACGAATGCAGATGGGAGGGACGTGGGCAGAGGTGCTATCCCTGAGTGGGAGGGGGCTGGCCCTGGGTCTGTCCCCATGTCTCCAGCCCTCTCACAGAAGGCTGCTATACCTCCTGTCTCCTCCTCTGTGCTTGGCAGTGGTGCCAAGGTATAAGGTTATCCAACTCAGCCTTGGAAGGACAGGCTGGCCCCCAACCCTGGTCTAGAAGAATATAAATAGCAAGGCTCCTCCCTGGTCCTTCCCAGCCTCTGACAAGCTGGGGTCTGGGAGTTCCTACAGGGCTAAGCAACTGGTAGAGGGCGCCTTCCTTCAATCCCCCTCCTGAAATGTGTCCATACTCATTTGTGATTCTCCCACCAAGCCTCATGGCAGGCTCACTGCCAGGACTCTGGCTGACCTCTCTGGCCTTGAGTGAGGTGTGGGCTCAGTCCCTCACTGTGGGAGCCTGAAGCCTGGGCCAGTGCCCCCTCCCTATTCCTGTTGGGGCTAATTTTAGGGCTGCATTGACAGCTGTCTCAGCTCAACCTGGGTCAGTTCCCAGTCACTCAGTGTTGAAGTCAGTGGAGAGTGGAGCAGGCCAGCCTCCGCTTTGGCTGCAACAGATAAAACTAGAATCCTTAACCCCTGGCCACCATCTCCACCGCCTGGAGAGCACCCCTTGGTGGTGACCAGCAGCATGGGATGGGAACTGCTCCTGTTCTCAGCCTCTGCAGACAGACATACCAAATCCCATGGAAACCCAGAAGTCACAGAGATCAGGGAGCTCAGCACCTTAAAACCTTCTAGCTCAGCACCTTAGGAAAAGACTGAGGGGCCAAGGTCTGGACCAGGGTCACAAGCAAGTGATGGCAAAGCTGGGGCAGGAGCCCAGGTCTCCTGGTGCCCGACTTGGTTCCAGGGCTGGGAAGAAACGCAGAGGGGCCCAGCATCTAAAATAACCCATGGAGGTCAAGTCCCGCCATTAGTGCCTTTCTGCCTGGAGGATGCAGAGAGGGGACCCCTCCCTCATGCCAACCCAACACTTACTCCGTGAGCCCCCCGTGCTGTGTCCAGCTGTGAAGGATTCAGGAGCAGATGGCACCTGGGATAGAGGAAGGATTTGAGCCTCTGAGGACAAAGGAATGGAGTCCTTGCTGTCACCAACTCTGGTCCTTGGTTTCCTCCCTGATGAAGTGGATGTGGTGACACAGACTGGTTGGGAGGGACAGAGGAGATGAATGGAGGGTGAAAAGAGCGCTGGGAACTCTGGAGTGAGCTGTGCCCACGGGCTGCCAACTGGCTGAGAACCTAGGCTCCCTCCTGTGGGGAGCCTGGCTCAGTCCTCACCCTCACTGTTTCTATCCTTGCTCTGTCCCCCATCCAGTGATTTGCAGGGGAACAAGTCTTAAGGCTGACCTGGGCAAGAGGAAAGGAAAATGGAAGCAGGGGTCACAGAGGGAAGCTGTGGTTCTCTCCCAGCCTTCGCTCCTTCTGTTGCCTCTGTTCCTGCCTGTTGCCATGCCCTTCTCGCTGTTGTCCCCCACCTGCCTAGCTCCCCATTCCTTCTTCTCAACTCCTCTGAATCCCCTAGCCCTGGGGCCCTGTGCCCTGGCCCTTGTGATTCCCTGGGCTTGTGTCTGCAAGGGGGAGTGTGGGTAAGCGCATGTACGCATGGGGCTTTGCAACATATGGCCGGCACTCAACAAATATTTAACAGCCCACTTCAAATCCTTTTTGAAACAAGGATATGTGTCCGTGAATAAATAGATAATATTGACTGGCTCTCAAAGCACTCTCATGCACCTTGAGAAAAACTTTGTTTATCCATTCCCCCTGGGTACAAGTTGGTTCCTACCGTGGACTCTCCAGATGACTAAGGTGGAGGAATATAAGGATTAGGAAGGAGGGAGGCATTCCAGGTGGAAGGACTGCCTTTGGCCAACGCTGGGAGCCGGAGGATGCTCAGCACTCAGTGGCCCGGCATTGTGAGATGAGATAGTGAGGCTGGCAGGGTCCAGATCAAGAAGCACCTCGAATGCCAGGCCAAGGAACTGACTTTATCCTGAGGGCAATGGGGAGCGACGGATGAGTTTTGAGCAGGAGGGTGATGAGGCTGGATTTGCTGCCAGTAGGATCCCTCTCTGGCTGCTGCATGGAGCATGGACTGAAGGCAGAGAGTGGTGTCAAGGAGCCCTCTGCTTTCAAGGTTCAAGGAGGAGAAGACGAAGTCTGAGGCTGCTGAAGGTGAGAAGTGGACAATGCCCAGCATGTCACAGAGGGATGGCAAGGACTGAGTGAGAGACGCGATGAGAGCAGGGAGGGACTGTGACCTCGGGGTCCTGGCCCAGGTGACCGGCTGGCTGGAGGCGCCTTTGCTGAGATTGAGAGAGGAGCAGGCCTGGCGGAAGATGCAGAGTTCAGCTTTGGACAGTGGTCGGCAAACTCATTAGTCAACAGAGCCAAATATCAACAGTACAATGATTGAAATTTCCTTTGAGAGCCACATTTTTTAAACTTAAACTTCTTCTAACGCCACTTCTTCAAAATAGACTCACTCAGGCCGTGGTATTTTGTGGAAGAGCCACACTCAAGGGGCCAAAGAGCCGCATGTGGCTCGGGAGCCGCAGTTTGCCGACCACAGGCTTTGGACATACCAGGAAGTGTATCACTAGGGCAAAGGTGGGTCAGAGGGCTGGGGCCAGGCAAGTCTGGACAGATCCTCTCTGAGTAAGGTTCTCTGGATGACTTTGAAGTGTCCCAGGTACCCCCAGAACAGTCCCTTGGCCCCAACCAAGACAGGACCTGGACTTGGGCCCCAGAGAAGGACAGGCAATAGGGACAGCAAAGGGTGTGACCAGGATGAAGGGGAGGGTCTGGGGCCTCAGGAGAAGGGACACCCCTGGGGCACCAGGAGTGGCTGGTGCATAGGTCTGGGATGGAGTAGGAACAGGCCAACGGTGGGCTGGGCTGGTAGGCCTCAGACATCTGTCAGCCCAAGGCTGTCATTGCACGGACAGGCAGAAGGAGGCTCAGCAGGGGTGGGGATGGGCCAGGTAACATGGCGAGGCAGACAGGCCATCAGCTCCTGCCTTAGGGCTATCCTATGGGCCACACTGGCTGGGAGTGGTCAGCACGGTGTGACTCTGAGATTGAGCTCCCTGGCCATACCCAGATTTTGTGGGCTTGTGTGGTCCACAGGGGTGTGCTGGGCCAGACAGGTGAGAGCCCAACCTCTCACCAAGCAGCACCCCTAAACCCGCTGTCCTTCCATCTCAGCCCTTGCTGTCATGTTCTTAGTCCCAGGACCCAGGCTGGGCTGCGATTGGGGAGGAAGCCACAGACCCCGAGCTGGGGAGCTCACAGCCCAGCACAGAGCTGTGCTCCAGGCAGAGGCTGCGATGCATGTCTGAGGACAGGATGGGTGCGGGTGGGGGGCTGTGGCATCATGTAATGTGTTCCACAGAGTGAACTGTAATAGGGGAAATTTCCTTCAACACATGCTTATTCCACACCTACTCAGTGCCAGGCTCAGTTCTAGGATCTAGAGCCGGTGAACAGGATTTATTTTAACTGGAGACTGGCCATAAACAAACTAATACATGATAGAATGTCAAGGAGGGAAAAGTGAGATGAAGAAGCACAGAACAGGGTAGGGGTGGGCAGTTTCAACTGGTTATTCCACAGAGAAAACCCTGCGTGTGGTCTGAGTGATTTTAGCCAAGCCCCTTCCCCGACTCCCTGCCTCTGTTTCCCATTGGGCGGCGAGCTGAGTCATCTCTGAGGGTCCCACCTGGCCTGGAAATTAAAAGGGCCTGAGGGGATGGCCAGGCAATGAGCCATCTGGAAGACCAGCCTCTCCCATGAGGTCCAGTCCCACCCATTCTCTCCTGCCCATGAGACCCTCTCCATCCAGGACCACTCAGCTTCGTCTGACACATTGCCTAGCAGGAGCTGAGGAGCCTGAGGCTGGGCCTGGGTACTGCCCTAGATCTAGCCTGGCAGGTAGAGACGATTCACCTGGGGGTGCCAAAATCCAGGAAAATGCCCGCAGTAGGGGGTAGGGGGTGTCAGAGCAGAAACATGGAGACTCACTGCCTTTCCTTAGGACCCTTCTGCTCTCCAGGAGGCCCAAGTAGTAGCCAAGGAGTTGCAAGGCGCCCATGAGCTGGCCAGTGCCTGTCCGCTCTGGGTCTCAGTCTCCTAGTCCACATATCAGGGCGTGGTGGACTAAACAATCTTTAATGCTTCTTCTAGCTCTGGATTCCTATTCTGTCAGAATGTTGCAGGAGGCCCAGGACCGCTCTAATGGTCCCCTGGAGGCTCAAGGCAGAGATGAGTGACAGATTCTGAAATGGGGTGGGGGTGGGTGGGGGCGGGTGGGAAAAGGGTTGCCAGGTTTAGCAAATAAAAATGTGAATTGCAGATAAGCAACAAATACTTTTTTAGTATAAGCATGTCCCAAATATTAACTTACGCTAAAGAATTATTCATTCATTGTTTTATCTAAAATTCAACTTTAACTGGGTGACTTGTATTTTATCTCCAGGTGGGGAAGGTGATTGGAGCTGGGACTTCAACAGAGGAAAGACTCTCAGATGACCAGAGTTCTGGCCACTTACCTTGCTGCTCTTTGAGTCCCTTGCCCATGGACTTCTTAATGTCTTGTTAGGAGATAGAGGGATGAGGGAGAGAGAACCAGGAGGTGGGGAAACCAAGAACTGTATAGAGAGACAGAGAAGCCCCAAGGCCCCAAGAGGCAGCACCTGAACTTCTCCTGCCCTGAATTCAGCTAACCTCCCCATTGCTCCTCCCAATAAGGCAGGAAGGTCTTCATACCATCTCCTGCAGAGCCCAGAATCATTCCTGCCTCCACACCCTTGCTCTGTTCCTGCCCCCTCCCCTCCTATGCAAACTATACTCACTGCAGGAACCCTTTCTTGGATATTCTTTAGCATCAGCATTGCCTCTTCTGAGTTCCCAGAGTGCTGTCAGACTCATTGTCTGACATTGACATGGAGCCATTCAACCAACTGAGCACCCTCTATGTAGCAGGTGCTGGACACACAACAGAGATCAGGACAGACACAGCCCCTGCTCCATGGCGCTCACAGGCTAGTGGGGAGACAGATATACAAACAATCACAGAATGGGGAGATAACTGCCTTTTCACAAGGACTGAGGCACCCATGTGACCAGAGGCATCACACAGGTGGGGCCCATGTTCTGTTTTATTCAAGTCCTACCACACAGCAGACTTCAATCAATATTAGTGGAGGAAATGAAAATGCTGCTCTGACTGGTTTGGCTCAGTGGATAGAGCGTCGGCCTGCGGACTGAAGGGTCCCAGGTTCGATTCCGGTCAAGGGCATGTACCTTGGTTGCGGGCACATCCCCAGTAGGAGGTGTGCAAGAGGCAGCTGATTGATGTTTCTCTCCCATCAATGTTTCTAACTCTCTATCCCTCTGCCTTCCTCTCTGTAAAAAATCAATGAAATATATTTTTAAAAAAAGAAAAGAAAAGAAAAAGAAAATGCTGAGGGAGAACCGAGGAGGGAGGGCCTCCCAGCAGACCTTCCCCATCGGAGTTGGAAGAAGGACCTCCCAGATGGCAGGAAGAGCACAGGTGGAGGAGGCCTGGCATGTGCAGGGAGCAACCAGGAGAGGAGTGTGGCCGGCACAGAGGAGGACAGTGCAGACCAGACTGGGAGGCCACCATGCAAAGAGCCAGAACTGGGCAGCTCTGTCAGGTGCTGTGCACCCAGGGCCTGGGGAGGCTTCATGTCACGGTGTGCTGCTACTCAGAGAGTGGCCTGGCCTGTGAGAGCCTACACTTCTGGAGGGCAGGGGCTGGGCCTTCCTCTTCTCTCATGCCCTCAAGACTCGGCTGAGAACCCAACACAGGAGATGGATTGATAGAGCTGCGAGATGGGTGAGCTCCTTGAGGCTGACTGAGAGAACCAGGTACACCACACCGTTCTCTCCTCTTGGGCATAGGCTGTTGCTGGGGCAATTTTAGATGATCATAGTCACTTAACAATATTAGGAAAGATGAGTGACTTTCTGCCCTATGGAGGCCCCTGTGGCATTTAGCATGTTTGCCCAGAGCCTTCACAGCCATGGTCTGGGGTGGTGCAGTGACAGTGACAGGCGATGTCTACCTACCCATCACTGAACCCCTACTGAATGGGCCAGGTCCCCTACAGACATAATCTCCAGTGCCAGATTTAAAAAGAAGAAACTGAGGCTTAGGGAGTTTAGGTGATTTGCCCAGGCACTAGATGTTTAGGTAAGCCATGATTTTAACCCAGCTTTGCCCAATGCTGATGCTCCAGCTCAATTATACTTAGCTGCCCTTATTTTTTAAAGTAATCTTTGAGATGTTGCTTATTTTTGGCACTGATAAAATTATTCCAGTTTTATGCCATTTAAAATTTTTTTAATTGATTTCAGAGAGGAAGGTGGTGGGGTTCGGGGGGGGAGAGATAGAAACATCAATGATGAGAGAGAACCATCCATCAGCTGCCTCCTACACACCCTCTACTGGGGATCTCAACCCGGGCATGTGCCCTGACTGGGAATCAAACCATGGCCTCCTGGTTCAGAGGTTGACACTCAACCATTGAGCCACACCGGCCAGGGTGTTTTATGCCATTTTGATCTTTGCTACTTACGTTGCAGAGGCCATCAAAGCTGTTGTTTATCCGTGTACCTCTGCAGTGGCCTTTGCCCAGAAGCAGTACACGCAAGAAGGAAGAAAGGAAGCAGGAAGGCAGGGATGAGGCTGGCTCCTCCTGGGGTTTACTGGCACTTTCTCTGGGTGCCCCACCCTTCCTCCAGCCCACAGCCCTGCCCTGCCCTGAGTCATGCAAGCCCAGCACTCTTGGGACAGCTAGGCCCTGTTCATGCAGCAGTGTTCCTGCTCTGCAACCAGGCTCACACCATCCTCCTACACGTCACCCAGGAAGTACTTCACTCCCTCAAGGTATCCAACAGTCACTGCTAGGCAAGCTTCTTCCTGGGTGTGCCGTGTGCCATGTCTCCCCTGCTCGACCATGAAAGCCTTGAGGACACTGTGAACCCCAAGAAGGAATATATCTACCAAGAAAGACTCCCCATGGTAAACTGGGCCCAAATTCATAACCAGAGTCTAGCAAACAATATTGATGGAAGTTCCTCACACACTCTGCATCTCAGGGGAAAGCTGCAGACTGAGCTTTCAACCTCCAGCGCTGGGCTTCTGCTGAATCAACCTTGTTAAGGGCATTCCTGGTGTAATATTGACCAATGGACTTAGAGACCTGACTGGTCCAATGGGAACTGTGCAACTATATTCCCATTTGCACCTATACTGACCAATCAGAACTACTCCACAACAACCAATCAGAATGCACAGTTCTGACCAGTCAGGACTGTACTATTTGGACCAATCAGCTGTGCAAATTTAGATACCTCATTTGCATAACACTGGACCAAACTGGGAACCAGACTGGGAAATTTCTCCATAAAAGACAAACTTTTAACATCCAACAGAGGCTGCATTTCCCTGTTTGCAAGCTACTCGCCTGAATAAAATTTCTCCTCTTTCACACCTCACATTGGGAATTTCTACTGACAACAGGGACCTTGCATTCTCCCTTTTGCATGCTCAATAAGCATCTACTGACAGTCTTTGCAAAGAGTTCCCACAGTTTCCTGCTTCAGTAGTGCTTGGATGGAACCCATACTAGACCCCAACTCCAGCCTACTGCTCAGAACCAGCCCTCTACCACCTCCTCACAGTGCCCTTGGACCACCCCAAGGCCCCCACTGATACCACCATGATAACCTAATCTCCCTCACAGGTGCACCAGAACTACCACTAGAACTCAGAGGCCACCATTAACTGCCAGGTCAACCTGGCGCTCTATGCCTCCTATGTCAACCTGTTCATGTCTTACTACTTCAACCGAGATGATGTGGCTTTGAATAACTTTGTCAAATATTTTCTTCACCAATCTCATAAGGAGAGGGAACATGCTGAGAAACTGATGAAACTGCAGAACCAATGAGGTGGCCAAATAATCCTTCAGGGTATGGAGAAACCTGACTGTGACGACTGGGAGAAAGGGCTGAATGCAATGGAGTGTGCGTTATACTTGGGAAAAGTGTGAATCAGTCACTACCAGAATCGTACAAACCAGCCACTGACAAAGACAACCCTCATTTGTGTGACTTAATTGAGACTCATTACCTGAATGGGATGAAATCTATCAAAGACTTGGGTGACCATGTAACCAACTTGTGCCAGATGGAGGCCCCGAAATCTGACGTGGTGGAGTATCTCTTTGACAAGCACACCCTGAGACACAGTGATGAGAGATAAACCTTATGCTGGCTTCCCATACCCACTGGGGTGACTTCCCTGATCACCAAGGCAGTGAAATCAAGTTGGGGTTGCCTTTACCTATCCTATAAGTTGTATCAAATAATCTATTTTTGTTCTTTCATTTATATCATTCCTTCAAATAAACTAATTTGGTAACACCCCCCCCCCAAAAAAAATAAGCACCTACCGTGTGCCAAGTACACTGCTGGGCACCAGGGTCCAATTAGGGCTTATATACCCGAGACTTCTGACTGTTTCGCCACCCTGATGTCCCTGGGTGTACCGCCCAGGCCTCCTCATGGCCCAGCAACTAGAGGGGTAATGTCTGGCACATCACAGACTCTCCAGAAACTCAGGCCACATCAATCCATGTCTTGGACCTCCTGGGCCTCCTAGGCTCTCTAGGTATGTGCCTGGTGCGGGGCTAGTCCTCACAGGGAAGTTTTGTAACGTAAAACTGGTAAATGTAAGGAACTATTGGTTGCAGACCATGCATGAGACCTTGAGAGCCACTCTGTAATAGTCTCCTCACTGATAACCTGCAGAGTGAAGTTTGGCCATGAATAAACTCCCTTCCTTTTCTTCCACTGGCTCCATGATCCAGCCAGCCCTCCCCTCTATTCTGGTTTCTGTATCATAACCGACTTGTGGCCTTAGCGGCAGGTGCCACTTCCCTGGAGCCTGTGGACTTCTCATCAGTTTCATCCTAGGACCTTGACGGAAGCCTGAGACCTTATACCATATACTGTGCTAAGTACATTACATGAATTACCTCATCTCATCCTCCAAAAATCCTATAAAATAGACATTGTTATTGTCCTTATTTTATAGTTGTGGAAACTGAGGGTCATCCTGTTTTCATAAATTAATAAGTGATGGAATCACGATTTGAATCTAGGGTTGTCTATTCTAAACCATCCCTCTTAGTTCCCTCTTAATTTCTACACTTCCCTGCCCTGCAGTTGTATTTGAGAAAGGCCCCAGTCAACGGCATGATGTCCTCCTGCACCAAATGGAGGAATGTTTGCTCATTAGAGAAGGAAATGGCCCCTGGTTAGAGGGTGGGGGCATCTGTGGATTTTATGTTGGATTAAGATATTCTACTGTTGACTTAGAACATAAGCATCAGGCCTGGAGACTCCACCCTGTGGGAAGACAGTGAGGTGTCTCATCTAAAGTTCTTCTGGTATAAGTCCCCTGGGGAAGGTATGTGGTTCAGGGCCTGCAAAGCAGAGCTGCTGTGGGGTCCCAGGCTATGGAGGAGAGACCCTGACTCCCTTAGCCTGGATTTTTAAAGGTATTGGTGTCTACAGAGGTGCTCCCAAATCAGGAAGAGGCAGGTCAGGAACTTGGAAAGCAAGTCCCTGGGATCAATTAGTCCCCCAGAGAACAAGTGTCATCTGATATACAGTAGGTCACACTCCACTCTGTTCATTTTCCTGTGTCATCTCTGTCTGAACAGCCTTGTTACAGCCCCTATAAGGAAGGACTTTAAAAGATTGCATTTTTAAGATAATATTTTAAAATAAACCTTAAAAATAAGTAAACTTTTTAAAAGAATAGTTTTATATTTGCAGAAAAGTTGCAAAGATAAGTATAGAGGATTCTTTTACACCCTTACTTTGTTCCTCTATTGTAACATCTTGCATTTGTCACAATTGATGAACCAATATTGATACGTTATTATTACCTAACTCAAGTCCATACTTCATTTGGGTTTCTTTAGCTTTTACTTAATGTCTTTTTTCTGTCCCAAGTACCCATCACATCAATCATCATGCCTCCCTACCTCTTTCTAGTCTGGGACAGTTGCTCAAACACTCCTTGTTTTCGATGACCTTGGCAGTTTTGAGGAATATTGGTCAGACAGTTTGTAGACTGTCTCTTAGTTTGTTTGTTTGTTTGTTTTTCTGATGTTTTCCACATGATTAGATGGGATTTATGAGTTCTTGGGAGTAAGATCACACAGGTATAGTGACATTCTCGTCACCTCAGATCTAAAGTACATAAGATCAACATGACTTACGGTTAATGCTAACCTTGATCACATGGCTAAGGTTATGTTTGTCAGGTTTCTCCAGTGCTAAGTTACTAAGAGGATGCATTGTGTGTCGTACCAACGCAAGTCACTAAGATGGGAGGGGCAGCAGCTCTGGAAGTCTGTCTGCCTGGTAGTCAGAATAGTAACCAGTGAGAGGCACCCACCATGTGCAAGGTGAATCTCAGAGGGTAGCCCCTCTCAGCTTCAAAGATTTGGGGGTCTACCCCGCTTTAGCAGGTAGCAGGTCTCATTCATCTCAGTGTCCCTGATACTCGCACTAGGCTATCTGCTGAATGCATTGCACTTTTTCTTTTGTGGATGCAATTTATTTTATTGAGGTGAAATGCACTGAACATAAAATTAACCATCTTAAAATGCACAATTCAGTGGCATTTATACATTCACAGTATTGTTCAACCACTCCTTCTATCTGGTTTCACAATATTATCATCATTCCAAAAGAAAACCCCATATCTGCTAAGCAGTCATTCATTATTCCCCTCTCCCCTTGGGCCCTGTACCTTTTCTAGATATTTCATATAAATGAAATCATATGTGACCTTTTGTGTCTGACTCCTTTTACATAGAATAAGGTTTTCAAGGTTCATCTGTGTTGTAACATGTGTCAGAACTTCATTCCTTTGTAAAAACTATATATTTTTATTGATTTCAGAGAGAAAGGGAGAGAAAGAGATAGAAACATCAATGATGAGACAGAATCATCGATTGGCTACCTCCTGCACGTCCCCTACTGGGGATCGAGCCCACAACCCTGACTAGGAATCGAACCATGACCTCCTGGTTCATAGGTCAACGCTCAACCACTGAACCACGCTGCCAGACAGAACTTCATTCCTTTTTATGGCTCAGTAATATTCCATCATCCACACTTTGTTTCTTTTTTTAAAGATTTTTAAATTGATATTTAGAGAGAGAGAGAGAGAGAGAAATCAGCTGCCTCCTGCACGCCCCCCAATGGGGACCAAGCCTGAACCCTGGGCATGTGCCCTGACCTGGAATCAAACTGGCAACCTTTCAGTGAGCAAGACAATGCCCAATCAACTGAGCCACACCCACCAGGGCATACCACACTTTGTTTAACCATTCATCCATTGATGGACATTTGGGTAGTTTCCACCTTTGAGCTATTGTGAATAGTGTTGCTACAAATAATCATACATATAATGTATTTGTTTTAGTACCCGTTTTCAATTCTTTTGTGTGTATACCTATGCATGATTGGATGTTTTAAGAAGGTGATTTCCTCAGAAGTTTTTAGGAAGCTGATCAAACTTATGCAGGGGTTCTGGATAAGGGAATTTCTGTCTTGGGCCCAGTTCAGGTTACCATCTTACCAACAGGTTGTATAAAGACATGACACACATGTATCAAATTCACCCATGATAAGAAGCCAAGAGGGAGAGTTAAAAATCATAATGCAAATATATAAAGAGAGCAAAGTATCAAGTCTTACATTAGATTTCTTCAAATGATTGTTCAAGCACAGCATGTGGGAGAACTGGTTTACCAACAATTATGCAAAAAGAAGCTCAGAGTTTGAGCTGACCACAATCTCTACATGAGCCAAGGCAATGAGCGGCTACCAAATAAGCAAATGCAAATGTTGGCTACATTAATAGAGGCATAGCATCCAGTACAGAGAGGGTGATTGCTCTGCTCTGTTCCACACTCTGCCAGACGCACCTGGAGCTCTGAGGACTCTCTGGCATGCTGGGTATACTCTGGATCAAGAGAAAGTGACCACACTACAGAGCCCTGGACACCAGGTCATGTGACAAATGGGCAGAGGACTCAAGTGTGGGCAGGATGGCTGAAGCAGGGCCTGTGTTGCTCAGGGTTGGCAGGACTGGCCCCTGGGAAGAAGGCTTTTTTCAAGGTGGGATCTCCTTCCTTGTAGGTTTGGGTGCATGGAATGAACAGGGGAAAGTTTCAGAAGGGCATTGAGTGAGCCCAGGTGACTCTGGGGGTCAGGTAAGTGCCCTCGGATTTTTCAATATTGAGAAACATAGTCTGTGGGTCAGAGAATGAACTTTGTGGCATTGCTTTTGTCTCCTCCTTCCCCTTCCCCTTCTTCTTCACCTCTTCAGCTATTCCTCTCCTCCTCCTCCTCCTCCTCCTCCCTCGTCCCTTCCTCCAGATTGGCACTCAGCACCATTCTATCCTGGGAAGAGGCAGCCAAATCCCAACACCGGTTAAGGATTTTCATTAGAATAATGGGCTGAAATCAACAGGGTAGGATTTAACTGGATAGGTTTTAAAAACCCAGGAAAATGCTTATGCTGTTATGGTAAATGTAAATGAAGAAAAAAAGTTGAGTACGCAATTATATATCTATATAAAGTAAAATGCATAGAAAATTCTAGTATAAAATACACCAAAATCTTAACAGTTATCTGTGTGTATCTGGACTGTCAGAATTTTTTATTTTGTGTTTTCTATTTTTCTGTATTTTTCAAAATGTCTGTAATATAGAGGCATTATTTCTACAATTGGGGCGGGGGGAAGCTTTGTTGTGAATGAATTTAATTGGAGTAGTTGTGGGGTGCAGTTTTCACATGGCCACTTCCTTCCCAGTTCTGTGTGGCACCCCCCCCCCCCCGATCTTGTCCCCACTCTCAATGGTTCTTCTGGTCCTCTGGACCTCCCCACACAGGGTCCTGTTCCCAGCAGGCACTTGGGAAACTTTAGCAAACCCATGACGTTTGTTTGAAGAGCCATACAAATAAGTGACTCTGGAGTAGGAAGGAGAAGCTCACTCCCAGGTAGAAAAGACCTGAGGGGTGAGGAGACCACAAGTTGGGTGCAGCCAGTGGTGCTGGGCCACGGCCAGGGTGAGCGGGCCTCTCCTCTCCCCATGTCGCTGCAGTTGGCTAGCAGCCTGGATGCACCTGCGCTGGCAGGAAACACGGGCTGCCAGTGTGGGGGTTCTGAGGAGCCAGGGGCGGTGTGTGCACTCACGTGGTCTCCAGACATCACCATGTGAGAGCCTAGACTCACTGAGCACCTCCCTAGTGCTGCCCTTGGCTGACCCTCGACACACATTCATTTAATCCACACACCAAACCCACCAGGTTGGTGTCATTACCCATTTTTAAAAAATATGTTTTTATTGATTTTAGAGAGAGAGGAAGGGAAAGGGATAGAGGCATAAAAACATCGATGAACATCAGGAGGCTGCCTCCTGCAGGGGATGGAGCCTGCAACCGGGCATGTGTCCTGACCGGGAATCTAACCGGTGACTTCTTGGTGCATGGGTTGATGCTCAAACACTGAGCCACTCTGGCTGGGCATCATTACCCATTTTTACTATAAGAAAGCTGAAGCTCAGAAAGATTAAGCACTGGTCGCCTAGCTGGTTACACAGCAGAGGTGCTCTTAACCACTATTGCATACCACCTCAAAATAGTCTACAACACTTCAGTGTTCTTCTTGGTAAATGGCCTATGTTTTGTCCTTGAATGTGGTCTCACTGATGGTTTGGTTATTGCATGTGATGACACTTTAACTGTGGCCTTGGGGGAAGAACCTCTTGCTCACTTCCTCATCTCTCAAGGATGGCAGAATGCTGGAGGTGACAGCTGCAGAGACCCCCTCCCTTCCACCCCCAAACTTTGGCTCTAGTGGGTCGTTCTGGGCCCTGGAGGCAGGTGGCATCTCTGTGGCCTTGAGGATAGAGAGGGTGCCCCCTCCCACCGCCCTGCCAGAAAGTCACATAGGCAGGTCTCAGGTCCCAGGTTGGGTGATTTCCTGTTGCCAAGGGCATTGTGATTAGAGCCTGGACATGACAGTTGGAACTCCACAGAAGGGCAGTTAAAGGACACGCCCACGGAGGGCCTTTCTACCCTCTGATTCTAAGATTCTACAATTCCAAGACTCAGATATTGACGGGAGTAGTGGTGGGGCAGCGGGCTGGTGCCTTCTCCCACTTGGCTGATGCTTTCAGAGCCTCAGCTCATGAACTCAGGGTTGTAACCATAGGCGTCCTTACCACATGCCAAGAATGGGACTTGTGTTTGTGTGGCTCTTGGTGGACCTTCTCCTGAGGGTGGGAGAAACTAGCCCCTGTGGGCCCAGGCACAGCTCTCTCTGAACTAACTCTAGAAACATTTACTGTTATGTGCTGGAGAGAAGGGTTGCCTGGGCTGGGTGCTGGGGATGCAGAAGGGGATCACCCAGACTGAGGCAGACAGAGCCAGAGCCAGGGGCTTGGTGCTAAGGCAGAGGGACATATAGGGCATGCAGGAGCCAGAGGAAGGACCCCTAACTTTGCAGAGTTGGTTCTTTCCTCCCTCCAGTTCCAGGAAGGCCTCTAATAACCTGTGGGGCCCACACGGGTGGCCTCAGAATAGCCAAAGGTATGCTGATATGCCTGCTGCCCAGGCCCCAGATACACCAAGTCATGGCAGCCCAACTCTAGTTGCTGAGCATTGGGAGAGAGCCATGGCTGTCTCATGTGGCCCGTTGGGTAACTGAGAAGAAGCTAACTGTTTGTGGATATTGAGAAACTGCTGGGCTTCCTGAAACATCAAGTTTCTTTTTGGACCACTCCCCATCTTCCTCTTTCAGATCAGGTGGGGGCTTCCCATTTATTTATGCATTCACTAGTCACTTGCTTACCACCTCCCCTGCTCCTGCCTGTCCAGCCTGGAGGATTCAGAGTGACATCCATGGGGTCCTGCCCTCCTGGGTTTCCTGGCTCAGATAATGCTACCACCATCAAATACTGCAGTCATGGCAGAAATCTTGGCATCAGAGTCCTCCCTCACACCCCCTCACATTCTCCCTTCTGTTTTTCTGTACTTCCCCTGTCACATCACTTATCATCTTTTATCATAAAACTCCAATTGTTCATCTTCCCTTTCTAAACTCAATGAAGGCAGGGGCTGTGTATGTCTTGTTTCCTACTGTATTCCGGGCACCTGGCATAATGTCTGTCACTTAGTAGATATTCATTAAACTCTGTATGAATTAGTAAGTCCCTTTAATTTCATTTCCTTAATATTTCCTGGAGCTATACCCTCCTCCCTTTCCCCAGCCACAGCCTTTGCTCAGATTTCATCCTTCACCCTGTCCGAGCTGCCTGCCTCATCTCCCCTATTCAATTTATTTTCCACACTACAGCCAGAGTGCTAATTCCAAAGTGCTCGTCCACCCTAGTCACAACCCTTCCAGACTCCCCATCACTCACAGGAACAAGGCTACATTTCGGGGATCAAGAAGGAAAATATAGCAGATATGACTAAACAGCCCACTGTAAAAATGATCAGGAAAATATTCAAAAATACAAAAACTTGCAGTGATAATATATAAACTAAAGATAAGTGTGTAAACTAAAGATGTGTGTGTAAATTTAGTGCAGATATAGTTAATATATATACACACATTCACAAATACATACATAAAAATAAATTTACATATATACTATACTATATATACTATGTAGCATAGTTTAGATATAGTACATAGAGAGACAGACAGACATATAGAACTGTTTAAGTGTCAGCTGTTACTGATGACGGAGATAATTCCCTAATCCATCCCATCAGCTTTTCTTTTTCTGTGTCTACACCATCTGTCTAGTGGTGGAATTGAGAGTTCCACCATTATTAAGCAATGCACCATAAAGTTGAGAGGTGAGGAGGTGGTGCCTGGTTTGGCTTTATTTCTGCGTGGTTGAGAGAGTGAACAAAACAATCAACAGGGTACCTGTGAAAAGATCCTACACACAAGGAGGAAGAAAGTTGTTCTGGAGATTCACATGAAGAGCTTATCTCTGAAATGATCTTTTTTAAGAAACAGAATAAAACTCAAAATCATCAATTTGGTATTCTTAAAACAAGCATGCACCCCAGGAAGCTTTGGTGTAGTGGTTATTTGCTGGGTGCTTCCCAAGTGGACAAAATATGTGAATAGAAATGGAAATGCCAATAGCTCTCAAACATGGGAAAGGATGTTTCATCTCACTCGTAAGAGAAATGCAAACCAAAATACAGCAAGACATGATTTTTTAACTATCAGAAATCCAAGAGTTTAATATCACAGCGTTATGAGGCCCTTGTGAAATCCACTGTGGGGATTTTAAATCCATGTGGGGATTTTATTTTGAAAAATCCCCTCCCCCTCCCCGCCCCCCCCCCCCCCCCCCCCAGCAATGTTGTTTAGCTGCGATTTCCTCCAGTCAACTGCAGAGGTGGCCCTGACTGGCTGAAGTCTGCTAAATTTCTCACCATCCAGAGGAGATCATAAAAAAATTATTGGGTAAGCTACTTAGCACTCTGAGCTTTGTTTCCTCATCTGTAAAATAGTAGAGACTCAGGGAAAGCAGCCAGCAGGGACACCTTTTCTTGACTTTGGTAATGGGATACCTATCAATTAAAATATATGTCCTTGACCTAATATAAAGGTTTATGGAACCACAGACTAGTTCTACTTTCTTAATCATTATAGAAGATAAAAACAAGAAAAATCTAAACTGGATAGCAAAGAACAAAAAACCTATTTTAAAAAAATGACAGAAAACTTCCCCTACGCGGTGAAAGAAATAGACATACATGTCCAGGAAGCGCAGAGAGTCCCAAACAAGAACTCAAAGAGTCTCACACCAAGACACATCAAAATTAAAATGGCAAAGATTAAAGACAAAGAGAGAATCTTAAAAGCAGCAAGAGAAAAGCCGTTAGTTGCCTATCAGGGAGTGCCCATACAACTGTCACCTGATTTCTCAACAGAAACTTTGCAGGCTGGAAGGGAATGGCAAGAAATATTCAAAATGATGAATAGCAAGGACCTACAACCAAGATTATTCTACCCAGCAAAACTATCATTTAGAATGGAAAGTCAGATAAGAGCTTCACAGACAAGAAAGAGCTAAAAAGTTCATTACCACCAAACCAAGATTACAATAAATGTTAAAGGGTCTTCTTTAAGAGGAAGAGCCCTAGCCAGTTTGGCTCATTGGATAGAGCATCAGCCCACGAACTGAAGGGTCCCGGGTTCGATTCCAGTCAAGGGCACATTCCTTGGTTGCAGGCTTGATCCCCAGCCCTGGTGGGGGCACCTGCATAAGGCAACCAATCAATGTGTCTCCCTCACATTGATGTTTTTCTCTCTGTCTCTCCCCCCTTCTTACACTCTCTCTCTTAAAAAAAAATCAATGGAAAAATATACTTGGGTGAGGATTAGCAACAACAACAAAAAAATTAAAAGATAAAAAATGTGAACAGTAAAATGGCAATAAATACATACCTATCAACTATTGAATCTAAAAATAAAAATAAATGAACAAGGAATCTAATGAACAAATAAACTGATGAATAAAATAGAACCAGAGGCATGGAAACATGGAACAGAATGAAGACTCTCAGAGGAAAGCGGGGAGAGGAGGCAGGAAGAGATTAACCAAAGAACTTATATTCAGCCCTGGCGGGTTTGGCTCAGTGGATAGAGCATCGGCCTGAGAACTGAGGGGGTCCCAGGTTCGATTCCGGTCAGGGGCACATGCCTGGGTTGTGGGCTCAGTCCCCAGTGGGGGGGGTGTGTGTGCAGGAGGTAGCCAATCAATGATTCTCTCTCATCATTGATGTTTCTGTTTCTCTCTTCCCCTCCCTTCCTCTTTGAAATCAATAAAAAAAATATATTTTAAAAAAAGAACTTATATTCATATATATATATAACCCATGGACACAGACAATAGGGTGGTGAAGGCCTGGGGTTGGGTGGGATCCCGGTGGAGTGGGCAATGGGGGGGGTGGAAAGGGGGAAGACATCTATAATACTCTCAATAATAAAGATTAAATAAATAAATACATACTAAAAAACAACAATAAGGAAGCATAAAGACAAAGAAGTAAAATGAGACTACATCACATATTAAACAGATACAAATAAATTAAGCTATGTTATTGTCAAACAAACTAAAAAAAGAGTCTGGAGGCTTTGGCTAGAAATAAAGGATAAAGATTTAGTCAAAGGTTGTAAGGTTTGCAAACTGGAAATGCAACTAGGCAATACCTAAAAGTGTTCTGAAGAAGAAAGAAAAGCTGAGGGTTCTTATAGTAGAATCAGTCCTACATTCTTAGCTTCTGGATTGTTCTGAGATGGTCATCCTCTAGATGACCAGTGGGCTGGAGAGTGGATGTCAGGTGGTATGGATAATCAGCATTCTTTTCTTACCCCTTCAGGGAGTAACCAGAGGGTTTTCTAGATGTACTAGTATATCCAGGCATTGACACAAGACTGGAAAGTTCAAAAGTTTAAGTTCTTAGGCTAGTTAAAACAAGAATAGAATCTTTCCTCATACCTCAGCTTACTTGATTCTAGTAATTTAGCAGCTTGACTATAGCGACTTCATTTTATTTCTTCACTCTATTCCTCTCTATTGAAGGCAACAATTCTCACATTTTCAGGTGAAAAACAAAATTCAACTAGACTATATGCTGCTTACAAGAAATACTTAAAAATAATACAGACATGTAAAAAATGAGATGTAGTAATATTAAAAGAAAACATAGGGAAGGGATCTTGGAGTAGTAAAGACCTTTTTGTTATGGCTCAAAAATCCAGAAGCCATAAGAGAAAAGATTGATAAATTTACCGCTGAAAAATAAATACTTCTACATTTAAAAAAATATAAAAGTCTGGTCCTGGCCGGGTAACTCAGTTGGTTAGAGCGTCATTTCTCCCGATACGCTAAGGTTGTGGATTCCATCTCCGGTCAGGGCACATACAAGAAGCAACCAATGAATGCATAGCAGAACAACAAATCTCTCTCTCTCTCTCTCCCTCTTTCTCTCTCGTTAAAAAAAACATAAGGAAAGTCAAAATAAAAATGATAAATTGGGAAAAATAATTTTAAATTTTAAATTCAGGTAACACACAGAGGGATAATCCAAAATATTAAAAGTTAACAGGAATCGGTAAGCCCCATGACCTAATAGAAAAAATGGCCAAAGGATATAATAGAAAAGGAAATGCAATGGATCACAAATGGCTGTTCTGTTATGAAAAGATGCACTCAAAATACGAGAAATACAAATTCAAACTACACTCAGATATGACTTTTCACCTATCAGATTGGCAAAATTCCAAAAATATAATCTCACAGGGTTGGTGAGACTGTGGAGAAACAGGTTCTCTCATATTGATGGAAGGTAAACTGGTACAACCCCAATAGCGGGCAATTTGGCAGTTGTTATCCAATTTACAAATACACAATTCTTTTGATCTAATAATAATATTTCTCTCCCAGCCGGTGTTGCTCAGTGGTTGAGCATCCACCTATGAACCAGAAAGTCACAGTTCAGTTCCCGCTCAGGGCACATGCCCGGGTTGCGGTCTCCATCCCCAATGTGAGGCATGCAGGATCATTGATGTTTCTGTCTCTCTCTCCCATTCCCTTCCTTCCTGAAATCAACAAAAATAAATTTTTAAAAACAGAATAATATTTCTGTGATATTTCCTACATGGACAAAAAGTATCTACATGGCACTCATTGTAGCATTGTTTATACTAGCAAAATTGGCAACAACCCAAATGTTCACCAATAGAGGACGGGTCAAGTACATTATAGTACAGCTGTACAATGGGATACTCTCCAGCCCCTAAAAAGAATGAGGAAGCTTTCAACATAACAATTTAGAAAAATCCCCAAGATAACAATTATGTCATAAAATGCAAGGTCATATGTATGGTATGCTACATTTTTGTGTTTAAAAAAACAAAGTAGAAATATTTGTATTTGCACAAAGAAATTCAAGATACACAAGAAACTAAAAATACCTACCTTCCAGCTTAGGATGTGAAGGGAGGGAGTGGGAACTGGGTAGAGAAATGGGGAAAGATTTTTCTCTGTATATCCTTCTTTGCTAATATTTTTAATTTTTGAAACATGTAAACATATTACTTGTTCAAATATTTAAAAACATTAAATGACAAAGAAAATCTACATAAAAACACAGACAAAGCTATATTAGGTAAGTGCAAAGTAGGAGATGGTAATAGTGATGTAAGAAATAATAATAATAATGGCTAAGAGCATTAAATGGAACAAAAAGGGGATACTTTTATTACACTAAAATATACAATCCAGCCCAGCCGGTGTGGATCAGTACATTGGCCTAAGAACCAGGAGGTCACAGTTTGATTCCTGGTCAGGGCACATGCCCAGGTTTCAGGCTTGAATCCCAGTACAGTGCATATAGTAGGCAGCTGATCAACAATTCTCTCTAATCTCTCCTTATCCCTTCCTCTCTGAAATAAATAAAAATACATTTAAAAAATAAAATAAATGCTAAAAAATCAAATATACACAAACTATAGACTGTAAATAAACCCATGTTCCCTACATATCTACAATAAGACTCCAGGAAGAAAAAAAAAAAAAGCATGAGTAAACATAGGGGTGTGTGTGAAAGAATTGATTGGTTTGGAGAATGGGGAGCTGTCCCACATGACTAGGGTGTGGAGGGCTGATGGGAAGTAGGGACAGGGGAGTGAAAAGGTGATTGGGGCAGGTCACCAGGGCCTTGAATGATACACTGAGAGCTTATGCTCCCTCTCCTATGGGTGATGGAGAGTAGCCAGAAGTTTCTGAGCAGGATTGTGAGGTTGGGACTGTCAAATGGTCAGTGTTACCAGAAAGGACACCTGGCCCTGAACGGGTCTGCCTAGGGCTAGCTGGTAGTGTGTGGGCTCTTGACTTCATGCAGGACAAATTTCACAACATGAGTCCAGGTGAATTTTTGAGGAAGTTCATTAAAGCTGGGGACAGTGAAACAAGAAAGGGCTGGGGAAGTGAGCCTAGGCGGGATTGCTTAGGCTCACTAAGAAGTCAGAGAAAATGAGGGACTGGGGACAGGCTCAGGACAAACTGCTCTGCCCATTGCTGCCTGGTTGCAAGCCTCGTGGGGTCCCTTGGAGTTTGGGAGATGCACCCCTGTGAGGAGAGGAGGGTGGGGAGGGAGGACCTGCTCCTGGGAGGGAGGGTGATCACTGATCCTTTGTCTTGAGGCTTTTATCTCTCTGTTGCAGGCAGGAATCTTAGGGGAGGTCTCAGGGGAGGGTTTCAACAGAATATCCATCCGTTTTCTAGGTGTGGTCTTCAGGGTTGTGGTCTTCACTGATTGGTCAGAGTCAGGGCAGGGGGTCCTTAATCATTGCAGCTGGTCCTGGTGTTGCCCACCTAGTTTTGTTGCTTTTCTGGGTCTGGAGCTGAAATACAGCTGAGGCCTAGATGTTACTTCTAAGGAGGTGACCTTCTGTATCTACTGGAAATTGCTCTGTCAGATTGTTCAGCTCTCTGCCTCAGCTTCCCTATTCCACTTGTCCTGGTTCACTGGCCTGTCTCAGTCAGCTGCCTGGACCCCACACTCACTGAGGTGGGGGGAAAGAAAGGTGGTTAGGGGCATGAGGGGGCATTCCTTAAGCTGGCGGGCTCCTAGGAGGAGCTGGAGAAAGGCAGTGTGGACAGTGCTGGCTCTGGAGGCCTGGGGCTGGGGTGAGGGGTACAGCCCTGAGTCCATTTCTCCTCCTCAACCCATTTCCTACTTCCTGCATGCCATCTCCTCACCCCCATCGCGACTAGGGAGGGACTGAGAGGCAGCTCCTGGCACCTCCCCAGTCACCACGGGCTTTTCTATCCACCCTCTGGCCCAGCCCCTGCAGGGGCCTCTGTGGGCAGGTCTTTGTGTCTGCACAGTGGCCCTCTTTGTCCTGAGCAGCATTCCCCCCACCCCACCCACACACACCTCTCTCCTGCCCTTCACTTGTTCTCTCTCTTTTGCCTGTGTTACAAAAAACCACCAGAAACAAGGGGCAGGGCTCTAATCTTGATTTCCCCCATGGAGTCTCTGAGCAAGTCGTTTTGCTTCTCTGAGCTATAGTTTTAAGTCTGTGAAAAGGAGCTGTGAGAGAAATCAAACTTCTGGAAAGACCTGGTCTGCTACCCAATACTGAGACCTAAATAACAAATGACATCCATGAGGACCCCTACCTAACTCTCATGCTGTCCACTGGACCGCCTGCTTACATCTCCAACCTTATCTTCACCACTGCCTGGCCAGTTGGTCATCATTCTCCCGTTTGACAGACGAGGAAGCCAAGGCCTGAGAACAGGGCTGGCTTCATGGGTGTGTGTATGGCTTGTACAGTTACACGGGGCCCCACACACACGTTGAAGGCCCTGCACTTGATTTAATGCTCTGCTATCCAGTCTTGAAATTCTTACCAGTTTTTGAACAAGGGACCAATATTTTCACTCTACCCTGGGTCCCACAAATTCTGTGGCTGGCCCCGCTTATGGAGAGGTGGAGCAGAGGTCTGCCTCAAGGCTGACTCCCCTGGGGGCTGCGTTCCGGCACGCTAAGAGTCAGAGCTTCCAGGCTGCGTTTGGCATCAGAGGCCTGGCCCCTCCCTGGGAAACCTGAGGAGTACAGTTCCCGGTCGGTGAGGGAGGCAGGATGCTTCAGGCCTCCAGAGAGCAAGCAAGACAAGGCTGTTGGAGCCAGCCTAGCCCTATGTAACTGGAACCCCAGGTGGATCTAACGCCATGTCTCAGTCATCACTCTGGGAACTCAGCGGGGCCTTCCTTCCAAGCAGGTTGCAGTTCCAGGGCCCGGAGACCTACCGCAGACTCACTGTGGGACTTGGGATATTAACACCCCTTTCTGAACGTTAGTTTTCCCATATGTAAAATGGTAGTGACAGCACCTACCTCACAGGGTTCTGATGAAGATTACGAGATACGTTAACATAATGACTAGCACAAAGAAAGGGATCAGAGAACCCAGAAATCGACCCAAGCCATTATGCTCAATTAATATTTGACAAAGGAGGCAAGAGCACACATGGAGTCAAGACAGTCTCTTCAAGAAATGGTCTTCGGAAAATTGAATGGATACATGCAAAAAAAAAAAAAAAGAAAGAAAGAAAAGAAACTAGACCACCAACTTACACCATACACAAAAATAAACTCAAAATGGATAAAGGACTTAAACGGAAGGCAGGAAACCATAAAAATCTTAGAAGAAGCCATAGGCAGCAAAATAGCAGACATTTGTCGAAGCAATATCTTTACTGATACAGATCCTAGGGCAATGGAAACTAAGGAGAAAATAAACAAATGGGACTACATCAAAATAAAAAGCTTCTGCACAGCAAAAGAAACCATCAACAAAACAACACGAAAGCCCACTGCATGGGAGAACATATTTGGCAATGTTATCTCTGATAAGGGTTTAATCTCCAAAATTTATAGGGAACTCATACAACTTAACAAAAGGAGGATAAGCAATCTAATCAGAAAATGGGCAAAGGACCTAAATAGACACTTTTCGAAAGAGGACATACTGAAGGCCAACAGACATATGAAAACATGCTCAAAGTCACTAATTATCTGAGAGATACAAATCAAAACAACAATGTGGTACCATCTCACACCTGTCAGAATGGCTATCATCAACAAATCAACAAATGACAACTGCTGGTGAGGATGTGGAGAAAAAGGAACCCTCATGCACTGCTGGTGGAAATGCAGACTGGTGCAGCCACTGTGGAAAACAGTATGGCGTTTCCTCAAAAAATTAAAAACGGAACTTCCATTTGACCCAGTAATCCCACTTCTAGGAATATATCCCAAGAAAACAGAAACACCAATCAGAAAGGATATATGCACCCCTATGTTCATAGCAGCACAATTCACCATAGCTAAGGTTTGGAAACAGCCTAAGTGCCCATCAGCAGATGAGTGGATTAAAAACTGTGGCACATCTGCACAATGGAATACTATGCTGCTATAAAAAGGAAGGAACTCTTACCATTTGCAACAGCATGGATGGACCTGGAGAGCATTATGCCAAGCAAAATAAGACAGTCAGAGAAAGATAAATATCACATGATCTCTCTCATTTGTGGAATATAATGAACAACATAAACTGATGAACAAAAATAGAACCAGAGTCATAGAAGCATCAAACAGACTGTCCAACCCAGCTGTGGGCAAACTACAGCCCGCAGGCTGGATCCGGCCTGTTCGGCTGTTCTATCTGGCCTGCGGAGCCGAAAGAGCGGAGGGTTCTCTTGCTCTCCCCTCCGCTCCTTTACTTTGAATTTATATTAGTTCACACAAACACTCCATCCATGCTTTTGTTCCGGCCCTCTGGTCCAGTTTAAGAACCCATTGTGGCCCTCGAGTCAAAAAGTTTGCCCACCCCTGGTCCAACCTATGAGGGAAGGTGGGGAGTGAGGGGGTAAGAGATCAACCAAAGGACTTGTATGCATGCATATGCGCATAACTAATGGACACAGACAGGGGTTTGAGGGGGTGAGGGCATGTGCTGGGGGTTGGGGACAGCTGGGGAGAGGTCAATGAGGAGAAAAGGAGACTTATGTAATACATTAAACAATAAAGAATTTAAATTAAAAAAAATAAAAAATATATATATAAATTTTTTTTGAACATTACAGTTCAAGAAGAAGAAGAAGAAGAAGAAGAAGAAGGTGATCACTAGATAGAGTTCTTAGTCTAGATATTCATGGAGGCTAACCAGATGACAGGGACAATGCTAGGTGCTATGACTATGAACAGGATGGATCCTAGGCCTGTTCTCAAGGAGATCCCCATTAGAGGGAGATAAACATCAACAGTGACAACAGTGTGGTAAGTGTTGTGACAAAGGGTCACCTGATGGGGCACTTGGGCTGGGCCTTAGAGGAACGAGCTGGGGAGCCATGAGAAGGGACCAAGGGCAGAAAAGCATGAAGGGCATTGCAGGCTGACAGAGCAGCAAGTGCCAGGCAGGAGGTCAGTGAAGGCCCAGCACTGCAGCATGGCTGGCTCAGAGGCAGGAGGTGAGGTGGGGAGGTGTGAGGACCTGGCCTCCCGGGCTGCAGAGCTGGGTTTTATCTTGAGGATGATGGGGCTACCAGAGGGTGTGAGGCAGGCAATGGTTGGGAAGGGCGACAGAGACCACACCCTGGCCTGTGAAGGAGGGCTTGGAGGTTTCATGTCCCAGCTCAGCGAGGAGCGGATGCCGGGGCCCAGGCTCCACCCCCAGCACAGATTCTCTGAGCGGGTTTTCTCAGGGGAGATGACACAAGGTGAGAGAGGGAAGATGAGAAGGCTTAAGAGAGCCAAATGCCTCCTCGGGGTTGGTGAGACAGGAAGCCTCCTAATGCATGGGGAGAAGCGATCCTGGGTTGCCCTTCTGTATCCTGACCTGCTCCTGCTAATGGAGCCCTCCTTCTCCCCCCCCCCCCCCCACTCCCATGGTTCCATTCTCCTGCTCCTGGGAACCACTGGGTGACTTGGCCTTCACCACTAGCCTGCCTCAGCTGCTTGGAGGCTCCTAGGTGGTAGTCTACTCTTCCAGACGGGGCCTTGTTTGGGTTTGCTGTGGGGTTCACTGGCCCCCAATTTCCTGGTTGGGTCAATGGGTCTAAAAGCTTTTAGCTATGAGAAGTTCTTTATTTTTTTCAACAAGCTCTTACCAGAAAGTATAAATAAATACAAAGATAAAAGCAAAAGTGGCCTGAAAGGGCAGTTAAGCCTCTGTCAGGGGACTGTTAATCTGGCCGGTGGTGCTGTAGGAAGGGTCTGTCTGGAAAAAGGCAGTGCCCTCCCTTCGCTCAGGTTGAAGTGGAATGGGGGCTCCTCAGGCAGCCCCAAGTAAGGGGAACTCAGCTGAAGGGTTTGGAGCCTGGACTTATCTCCAAAGCCCAGATCAAGTGTCTGGGGAAGTTGTACAGAGACAGACTTTCAGCCCTCATTAGAAGGGATACTAACCCTCGAACCCAGGCAGCTCAGGACAATGGGTGAAACCCTGAAAAAAGAACTTTAGATGGGCCGGTGAGAAACGGATTATTATCACCATTTGCAGAAGAGGAACTGAGGCTCAGAGAAGAGACTCTAACCTGAAGTTAAGGCCGTGGGGTTCCAGGACAAGTCCCTTTCCTCTGCTCCTCAGGCCTCACTTCGTCTCCTGTTGTGGTAGTCAGACACTGTGTGCCTCAGGGATGCAGTTTCTTTGACTATAAAGTTATAGATGAACCAGAGCAAGAGCAGGACCCAGGCTCTCCTCTCTCCAGTCAGCTGGAGGCTGAGGCAGAATCCCAGGTCCTCAATTTGGTATCAGAGGAATTATTTTCTCTCGGCCTGAATAGCAGTTACAGTAGAAATCTGAAGGGAGAAAACAGAGGGGGGTTGATTGGGCCTCCAGTGCCCAGGGAGACGTCCCCACACTGGGACCCTAAGGCCCAGGCTCCGTAAATAGGGGCCACAGGGATTCCTAGTTCCCTAAAAGCTGCATGGATCAGCTTGGACAATAGGAGGAGGAGGCTGGACAAGAGGCCTTTGTGTCTTCCAGGCGTAGGACGCTGAGGACTGCAGAGGCGGCTCAGCTGCACAGGGCTGTGTGTCCATTCCACTCCTGCTCTTGGCAAGGCTTCAGCCAGCATCCTTCCTGGGCCCCTCCTGGGGCCTGCAGCCAGGTGCCAGTCAGCTGATGTGGAACCCAGCAGGACCCATGGCCCCAGGGCCCTAAGCAAGCTCCTAGGCACAGAAAGAGGACTACCGTGCACTTGTCCAGACACTGACTGTCCAAAGCCCCAGCGAATGGACACTTGTTGGCAGGAGGGTGAGTGTGATTGCTTCTATTTCACAGAGAAGTGGGCCCTGAGAGGGACTGGGACAGGGTCAAGGTCTCCCAGAGTCAGTGCTAAAGCTGAGCCACAACCTACTGTCCTGGCACCTAGATCAGAATGAGCGAGAGGGGGACATTCATTACTTACTCATTCATCCATTCACATGTTCAACAATTCCTGGACTGCTGGGACCGCAGCAGGAAGGAGGCAGACCTGGTCCCTGCTCTCCCGAAGATCACAGCGGAGGAAAGGGTCCTTGACCACGGAAAGCCATCAGAGTAGGGGTAAGGGCAGAGCAGCGAGTGACGTGTGTTTGGCTGGAGTAGTCTGAGAAGGCAGCTCATGGGAAGCAGCTCAAAGATGGGGGACCAAAAAGATGGGGGTGTTCAGGAAATTTCTAATGACTCTGAATGACATTAAGCGAAGGGAGCATAGAGGAGGCTCCCACTCTCCTCTCTGGAGCTGGAGACCAGCAGGACCCTGAATGCCGGGATTTCCTCCCTGAGGCCGCGAGGAGCGCCCACCACCCCTCCCCAGCCCCAGGGAGGAGAGTTCTCTGGGTGGTGCTCTAAGCAGGTCCCGGGAGGAGAGGGCACAGGTTCTGGGCACGGTCTCGCGGTGGGCAGCGACAGGAGCCACACAAGCACTAGACAAACTTTGCAAAACTTGAGCGTCGCTGAAAACCTCAGCCAGGCAGCAGGACTGTGGCCGCCAGCCCCTCCCCAAGCAGCACCCTGGGCAGATGCGTTGACCCCTCGGCCGTGTGGCTCGGCAGCGTCCCTAAGCCGGTGGCTGGGTGTCAGGACGGGGCGGGGCGGGGCGGTTCCAGAGTCTGTCCAGAGTCCGTTCGCCCCTGCATGACCCAGCCGGTGTGGGAGCGACGTCGGGCGGGTGGGGCCTCCTGGCACGTGGGTCCCTGCGGCAGCGGCGGCAGGACGCGGGCGCGGGCACCCGGGAGCGGTGGCCGCCCCGCGGCTGGCGGACAAGCACCCGCGGAGGTGAGGGGCGGGCCGCCTGGAGAGGCCGGAGGCGGGGAGCGGTAGGCGTTTGCGCTGGGGAAGCGGCGGTGCGGACGGACGGAGCGGTGGGAAAGCAGAGCCGCGCGCGTTTGGCTGGGTTGCGAGCCAGTGTGAGCGCGCTGGGGGTCGGAGTCGAACTCTGTGTCCACTGGAGCATTGATCACGGGGCATGTGGACGGATACCCCGTGAGTGTGTCCTCGTATTTGGGAGCGTCTGTGTGTTGGTGAGTGAGAGCGTGCGCCCCTGCAGTGTCAATAGCTGAACTTGTAAAACTTGTTTGTGTGTGTGTGTGTGTGTGTGTGTACGCGCGCTCTGGAGTGGGCGCCCGGGTGGCGGCTGGAGACCCACGGACCCCTAGAGGCCGGCTCATTCCGGGGCACTCTGGGTGGCCCACCCCCGACTCTGGGCGTCGGTAAGACTTGGGGTGGGGGCGGGGGGAAGAGAGGCGGTGATTGGGGCAGTGGCCTGAAAGGGCAGTTAAGCCTCTGTCAGGGGACTGTTAATCTGGCCGGTGGTGCTGTAGGAAGGGTCTGTCTGGAAAAAGGCAGTGCCTTCCCTCCACTCCCCAACCAGGGCTGCAGGTTTGGGACCCTTGGAGCCAGACGTAAGGGCCAAGCCCTGCTGTGGACTAGAACTGTTCCTTTCAGTATCCTTGGGATCACAGTCTTAGGTGCCCGGTTTGTTTTTGGATCTAGGCTGGGATAATGGGGAGCTCTTGAGGGCCAGGGTGAGGCCTCAGTTAAAGTATCAGTTATCTCAGTGGGTAGGAGTGGTTGGGAAGGAGATTCTTTGAGCAGACCCGAGCCCCAAAAGTTCCCTGAGAATCAGAGATCTATATTCCTATCCTGCCTTAGCCACTGTGTGACCTGGGCAAGGCATGTTCCTACGCTGAGCCTCACGGCCTCACCTGCGAAAGGGAAAGAACAATGATGGGGAACTTGAGGGCCCTTGAGGAGCTGATGTGTGGGTCCTGTTCAACACCAATGTCTTCTTGGACAGGCTCACAGCTTGGGGTGGGATCAGTTCCTAGAGGGAACTTCCTGAAACCCAAATCCCAACAGTTCTCTCTGGGCTAAACTTCCACAGGACTTCCACAGGACCCAGCCTGAACCCCTCAGCCTGGGACTCAAGGCCTCCAACAACTGATCCTTGCCAGCCTCTCTAGCCCTCTCTCCCACCTGACTCTTCACCCGCTAGTAACTGCATGGAGTCTGCTACACATACTGGGCAGTTCCTTGCCTCTGGATCACTGTGTATTCTAAGCTCACTGCTTGAAATGCCTTCCTACTCTCCTCTTCCCCAGTTCGGCCCAGCTCAGATGTCTCCTCCTCTGGGAAGCCCTCCTTGATCCCCCAGCTAGTTTGGGTTCTTCTGGGATCTTGCAGTCCCGGTGCTGACAGCCCTGCTCTCACTTGGACTGTCATGGCCTCTGTCTGTTTCCTTTCCAATCCCCAGGTCTGAGGCCCCCTGGAGGGCAGGAACTGGGGTTTATTTTTGTGTTGCCAGCACCCTGCACAGGGCTGAACTGAACTGAGCAGCGCCTATCCTCTGCCCTGTCCCCAGCTTCCCCAATGAAGGCCTTCTACAGTGGAGATCTATGTCATTACAAAGAAGGGGAACCCAGAATCAGGTCATCCGAGTGGGTGGCACAGGATATCAGAACAGTGTATCCTGGGGCACTACAGGACCCAGAGTAAATAGGCTGAAAACTTGGATTTCATCTGAAGGCTATAGGGAGCCATGGAAGGTTTATGAGCAGGGAGACTCGTGGTCAGAGCACATTTCAGAAAGCTCTCTGGCTGCAGGATGGAGAATGGATTGAGTAGTGCTAGGTGCATGGAGGTCAGGGCATTTGTGATATTGTTTCCAGAATCATCCAGGCATTGTTTCAACTATGAGCCCTTACCCCCTTGTTTAAACACTTCCCTGACCGCTCAGATGCTTTTGCTGAGGAATTTGAGGACACTTAGGACTTTCCCTCCCCCTTAGGGAGCCAGGGGACCAGTGAGTGATTGATCACATCCCAGCTCTGCCCCCAACTTGCTGGGTGACCTTGGGACAACTCCTACTTCGCCAGCCTCTAAAAGGAGGCTAGAACTGGTAAGGCCCTGTGCTGAGAATCTGTGCGTGGGGAGGTCCTGGCATGGACGGTTTGTCACTTTTCTCTCTTTCCTGCCTTGGGCTGTCTTGAAGCCTGGCTAAATGGGTTGGAGGATCACAGTGGGAGACCCTCATAAATGGCTGTCAATGATCCTTACCTCTTCAAATGCTAGGTTGCTATGAGGATTCTTAAGATAGTGGTCAAGAAAGGCCTTTGTAAGCTGCAATGCACAGGGAAGATGTGTGATACTCAAAGACTGAAATGCATTTTGAAGGCAATAACAGAAAATAGGTGCAATAGCAAGGGATCACTTTAACTGCTTGGGGAATTTTAACTGTTGACTGCCCTCCTCTGCCTGTGCCACCTCTGCTCACTAGGAGTAATTTATAAATGTCCCTACACCAACCCTGTTAGGGAGGAATTATTATCCCCATTTTGCAAATGAGCAAATAGGGGCTCAGGAAACAAGATCACAAAGCCAAGGTAAAAGCTGGGGCTCCTGCCTACCTGCTCCAGCTTATATCTCCCCATTCAAGACAGAAGCCCCATCCAGATGCAGCCTGGTCCTCCGGCTTTCAGGCTGAAGAAAGTCTGAATCCTGCCCTGAAAACCTGTCTTTAGGTCTTGCTGTGGCCTGATTACCCAGTTGCTGATAATCTAATGCCCGTTCAGTCCTGCCCACAGGACTAGGGAAGCCTTGCTGATCTGGTGAGAGGAGATAGAGGTGCCCCTAAAGAAATCTTTCCTCTCCCTGAACTGCCTTCTGTGGACCTGTCTAGCATGCCCGTTGGCCTACATCTTCTTCTTGGGCAGCCTTTGTGTTCTCAGGCCTGGCCTCCCCAGCTGCGCAGGCCTGACGGTGGGGAAGCTGGTGTGGGGGCCCATCCTGACCTCTGTACTCATCCTAGAGGTCAGTTGCAGGACTTGGCCAGGCCAGGCCTGCTTTCCCTCTATGTCCACATCACCCAACACAGGTTGGGCTAAAAGAGATGCCAGTAAGTGTCTGGGAAATGAATGACCAGGTGAAAGTGGGCGTATAGTGGAAGAGGAGGGCCTTGCTCCATGGAGAGCTACAGTTGGTTCTTGAGCAGAGGAGTTCCTCCACTCCCTTGCCTCAGCATATCTTAGCCCTGAGTCATTTCTGCTTTAGGATGAATAACTAGAGTTCCTGCTGCAAGAGTGGGCAGCCTGGGCCCTTTTGGGCAACTACTTCCTCCTCGGCCCTCTATCCTGGTACCCTGTCACTGTTATTGTATTGACAATGACACTGCCTGAGCACTGGAGCATGGGAGAAGGGCCTCCCTCAGACTTCTTGGGGCCCACATGACCCTCCCCTCTCCCCCTGAGTTGGGGGAGTCTCCCTCCTCCTAATCACCTTCCACGTGGCACTCTCTCTACAAAAGTCAACTCAGACCATGTCCTTCCCTGCTTAAGTCCTGTCATGGCTTCCCATTATCCTCAGGATAGAGGCCAAGTTCTTCAGCCTGGCATTCCATGTGAGTCCTGCAGCCCTCCCCCTCACACATACGCATTCTGTGCCACCTGTCCCTCCACTCCAACCTCACATGACCCCTGGCTTTATGCAAACAGTCCACACTATCACACCACTGAGTCTTTGTACCTGCTCTTCCTTCTGCCTTCAATGCTCTCCTACGTCTGTATCCACCTAACAAACCCCTAATCATCTATCAGGACCCAGCTCAAATGCCCCTCCTCTGGGAAGCTCTTCCTGGCCACCTTACCAGGCTGGTTATGGGTTCTATGAGCTCCATGGCCCCTGGGCTTCCTTTGGTCATGACTTGATCACCCAAGTAGACTTGATCCATGTATGTGGCTTTCTCCCCATTCAGAGGGGAGCTCTTCAAGGGCTTGACTGAGTCTGAGCTGAGTCTGGATTTGCAGGGTCCCTCTGAGGTCAGGCACATGGGGGCATTGACATGTGTTTGCTGAGACTTTGGCTCCTGGGAAAATGACTTACGATTGTATTATTCTGAGGGTCCAGACTCCTGTGGTTCTGAAAATCTCAGAATTAAAGAAACATTTAGCATTTACTCCAAGAACCAGAGACTCTTGCAATTGGACTGTAAGTACCAATGAACCCAGAATGAGACAGTCTCTGAATCATAGACTCACTTGTATCCCATTCTTCAGCTTTGTACCTTTTTCTACTTTGGGTCCTCCACTCTCCCTTTTTTCTTCCAACCTGGATTCTTTCTGCTTCTCTTCATACCTGATTACAGCCCTTTCCAGGAACTTTCCCTGACTGTCCTGACCATGGCCCCTCTGCTGGAGCACCTAGGAGGGCCCCCTGCTGAGAAGTGTTTCGTGTCTCCGCCATGACAAGAGATGCAGCCCCCATAGCAGGACAGTGCATGATTTGCTAGCCCCATGGAGCACCCACCTGTCATTCCTCATGAGCTGTCTTGTGTAGTGGTGACTATCCCCAACTGACCACTGAAGAACACAAGGCTCAGAGAGGGGAACCAGCTTGACCAAGATTGCACAGCATGGGCAGTTCCAAGTTGGAGCCTGAACCCAGGGTTCTCGCCTCTTGAGTCTGGCTGGAGGAATCTGGATTGTGATAGGTTGATGTGAAGTCCAGGGCCTTGTGGTTCTGAACTAGTTCAGTTTAGCAGTGCATCTCTATCGCCTTGTGCTGGGTGGGGCTGGGCTGGACCGTGCCAGGCCAGGGGTAGTAGGACAGGTAGTTTGGAGTCCTGCCCTGAGGTGAGGGTGCAGGTCCTCAACTCCACACTGAAAATACTAGAATTAGAACACCAGACCTTGAGTAAGGCCCTTACTCTTAAGGAGTCTCAGTTACCTTATCTGAGGTGGGAGGACCAGACGGGCTGATCTGAAACCCACACACTCAGATGCTCTGAGCTCAACCCCAACATGTCGCTCCCACAGCCAAGATCCTGAGGGCTCCCAAGAGGGAGCGTGCCTCCAGAGGGGCTGCAGAGCACAAGGGCTTCCTGTAGAGGCTGCAGAGGTTTTACTTTGCAACAGCACCTGTCGATAACATCTGAGGTTACCTCCTCAGCTATTGCCCCAGATGAGCCCAGTCAGGGTTTGTGGTGTAGAAAGCACTCCAGGCAAGGCTGGGGCCCACTGGCCTTCAGCTCTGTGGATGAGATTTGGGAGGGGACAGAGAATGACTTCCAAGATGCTCCCTCTCTTTTAACCCAGCCTTCTCCCCTCAGTCCACAGGGATGACTAACAGTTCCCCAAACATTCTGTGTGATCTAGTGCCCTGGTTTTTGCTCACTCTGCTTTTCTCTCTTTGCTCACCTGACCCCTTCCAAAATACAGGTCAGGTGTCCTCTCCTCCAGGAAGCCTTCCTTGACCACCTCCCCATTCTCATTAGGGGTCCTCTTGTCTGCTTTAGCCCTATTGCCTCTGCTTTCTTCAGCCCCGATCACCCTGAGTTGTCATTACCTATTTCTGGGTCTTCTCCCATGTGCTACCTACCCCTTCTTTGCCAACCTTGACAGTGACCCGCCTTGGAATTCCCAGAGCCCTATACAGGGACAGGCATCAATATGACAACCTCTGTAAAAGGATGAGTGAGTGAAGAAATGTGGTGGGATCAAGTTCTTGCTGAGGGCCCCTGAGGGTGGCCTTCAGTGTGGGAAACTTGATCTGTGACCTTGCTACTGTGCCCCAAATTCCTGTGCATTTCCTGCCTCTCTTGTCTTCCTAAGATACTGTTCTTCGATGGTCAGGGATTGAGACTTAAGTTGTGGAGAGGAGACTTATCCAGGTCCCACAGCTGAGAATGACAGAGCTGGGATTTTCCACCTGCCTGGGGCCCTCCCCTGTCCCTCGATGATATTCCAGGTCCAGGTCTTCTGCTTCCCTTCACAGCAGAAGCAGGCAGCGGAGGTTTCCAGAATGGTGATGGGTCACAACCCCCTTCCAGTCTGGACAGGGCCAGCTAGGTGGGTGGGTGAGCGGGTACATTCCAGAGCCACCCTAGTGGAAGAGCTGGAATGTCTTCTAACCACCCTGGAAATTCCTCAGCTGGCCTGGGAACTGCCCAGCCCTTTCACCCGGCTTTGGGCACACTGGCCTGGGACCCAGGGTGGGGGAGAGGCAGAGCCAAGTCAGTGGGGCAGGTATTCTGCATGTTTGGCTTGGCACTTTCTGGCTTTAGTGTTTTTTTTAACCTGTGAGATGGGTACAATAACCATCATGATCATGGCTGCTTCATACCTAGAAAGTACTAGGAAGAGTAGATCCTGGGCCCTGCCTGTAGGGCATTCCCTGTGGTAGAGAACCGACCAGGAAAGCAGAGCCAAGGGGCTCACCGAGGGCTAGTCAGGGAGCTTCCTGAAGAGGAGAACCTAGGCCTGGGAGGGAAGGAGGTGGTGGTCAGGGCACAGCTCCTCAAGTCAGACAGACCAGGCTGCTCTGCCATTTGCTAACTTTGTGACCTTGGAGAGGTTGTTTTGCTTCTCTAAGCTCCTCGGGATTAAGTGAGAAGGGATCTGTGAAGCCACCAAAGATGGAACTTGGCAGAGAAAGCAATCCTCTCTTGTGATGATATTACTGTTAGAAGTTAAGGGATGGAGTTTCTGAGCAAAGATAGACCATGAGACGGCTCCTGCTGTGCTTGGCACAGAAAGATAAGGGTGGAGGTAGAGAGGGTGGGCTGTCTGGAGCAGCAGAAGCCAACCTTTTGGAGCACAGGACCACCAGTGGTCCGCGGACCACCAGTTGGCAACTGCTGGTCTAGAGGCTTGGCAGGGCCTGGAGTGTCAGGCTTAGGTGCTTGGACATAGTCCAGGTAATAGGGAGCCATGGAAAGGTTCTGAGCTCCACAGTACATGGTCAGATTCATGTTCTAAGAAGACCTGTGACTGCCATACAAAAGATGGACAGGAGGGCAGGAGTAGATGGAAGGGGACAAGAGAGAGTGTTGGTACAATGTGGAGGAGACATGCAGGCCTAAGGCCACTAGGTGGGGAAAAGTGCTATCCCTTAGTCACTCTACTGGTTGAACTGACAGGAGTTGGTGAGTGGTGGTTTTCACATGGGTGGGACAGAGAGAGGTTGTCAAGGGCATATTAGAGGTTTGAAGCCTGGAAAGATGGATGGTGGAAACCCTTCTCAGAAATCGGAGGGTGGTTTTGAGAAAGAATTGTGCTCCACCTTAGTCTGTTGAGTGAAGGCCTCACCTAAGGAGAAGACAGGGTGTGACCCTGGGCGGAGTCAGGTGAAAAGGTGAAGTTCTTTCATCTTGCCACTAGACTCCAGAGCAGACTTGCACAGAGCTACCTGCCCACTGGCGCAGGTCAGCCTGAGGATCCTGGGGCAAGGCCCACTAGGAACACGGTGCCCAGGGTTATTTCCCAGTGCCTTTACTCCCGTCCATTCCTGCAGCCACCCATCTCCTCCCTCCACTTTCCGCCATGCTCGCGCTGCACCCCAGCCTGGGGACCTGGCCTCCACTATCTCAAACCCCACTCCCCCGCTGTGGAGAAATGAAGGCGACAGAAAAGGGATGTCCTTTTCCCCCTGTGATGTGTCTGAGATTCTGATGGATGCTGGGACCTGTCCACACAGAGGGTCTACTAGGTAACCACACCCTCACTGCAGCCCTGTGCCTGGTGTGTGTGAGGGGCTCCCAGGCAAGACAAAAACCAGGGCCAGAGCCCAGACGGCTTGGCTTCTGATCTTGTCTGCATCGCTGACTTACTGTGAGGCCTTGAGTCTCAGTTTCTTCTGTCAAATGGGAGTTTGGCACACTGATTTCTAAAGGCTATTTCAGGCCCTGACTGGGACTGTGTGTGTGCACTTTGTATCTGTCTCAGTGTGATTGTATGCATCTCTGTGTAGCTGTGTATCTAGGTGTGTCCATGCCTGTGAATGTTTGTGTGTGTTTACAACACCTATGGAGGAATGATTAGAGCAGTGGTTCTCAACCTTTTTAATGCCGTGACCCTTTAATACAGTTCCTCATGTTGTGGTGACCCCCAACCATAAAATTATTTTCGTTGCTACTTCATTACTGTAATTTTGCTACTGTTAATGAATCGTAATGTAAATATCTGTGTTTTCCGATGGTCTTAGGCTCTACAGCAGCGGTTCTCAACCTGTGTTTTCCGATGGTCGCGACCCACAGGTTGAGAACCGCTGCTATAGAGCCGAAGACCATCGGAAAAGACAGATATTTACATTACGATTCATTAACAGTAGCAAAATTACAGTTATGAAGTAGCAACGAAAATAATTTTATGGTTGGGGGTCACCACAACATGAGGAACTGTATTAAAGGGTCGCGGCATTAGAAAGGTTGAGAACCACTGGATTAGAGGGAAAAGGGATATTCCAGATAGACTCAGCTTGAGCAAAACTGGGTTGGCTGAAGTATTGTCAAGTGTATACCGGGCAAGGAGGGTAACTGTTTCCTGTTGTGGGGCTGAAGCACAGAACCAAAATCAAGGGAAGGGGTATTAGAGGCTCAGCTCTGCAGGACACGGGGAGACCTTCTCTGGCAGAGCCACCTTCCTGTGAAAGGGGGCTCCTGGGGAAGGAGGCTGGGAACAGCCATCCCTGGAGCCTGTAAGCTGAGGGTGGATGACTGGTGGGCAGAGGAGACCCCTACTGGGACCAGCACACCAAGTCACCTCTCTGCCTCTTTCAGGCCAAGGTTGGAGCAGAGCAGGTGGCCCCGGGAGGGCTTGGCCTGGCTGGCTTCCCTTGATCCAGAGCCCACACGGTCTCCACCTCCCTGTGTCTCAGGAGCCCACAACACTGCCTACCCTGAGAAATGCTGGAAGCTGGGTGCGGCCCCAGGCGGGGGACCTGTTTTTCCTGTTTCCTGCAGAGTTCCCTGCAGCCCTGTCCAAGCCTGTGCATTCATGAGTGAGGAACCTGAGCGGGCACTGAGCATCCTGACAACGAGAGCCGGGGCCGGTCAGGTACGGACGTGCGAGGGCGGGGTCCACTGGCTAGGAGGCTGGGGCAGGTGTGTGCATGTATGTGTATACACTGAACCAGAGGTAGGTCAAGGGGATCCCTGCCCTGCTTCCTCATCCCATGCTGAGATTAATTCAGGCTTTGGAGCCAGACAGCCCTGGGTAACAAGCCCAATTTTTCCAATTCCTGGCAGTGTGACCTTGAACAAATAGCTCTGTGGCAGTATCTGCTGAGGAATGAGGGTTGGGGATAAAACTGAGATGCTCTGTGGAAGCTGCTCATCCCAGGCTTGACCCCTACAAAGTGAGGGGATGGGGCTCCAGGATCAGGAGCTTCTGACCCAGGATCTGAGCCAGAGGTGGATGAAATAAAAGAATGTGGTTAGCTTAGACAGCTGACCCATCTCCAGAATATCTGGGTCCAGTTACCCTCCCTCTGTCCAGAGAAGGGTAGGGCCTTCCCTGAATCTCTTGAAAGAGAGACAATCCAGGAACCTTAGGTCCGCTGGGCCTCAGGAGAGCTGGGGTGACTCCTGGCCACTGAGGGTCAGCAGCTGAGAAATATTTTAAGTGCCATTGTCCTCTGGGAGGCTCTCAGAGGAATAAGGGAAAGGAGAGCCACTGTCATAAAGCTCATCCTCCTCTGGGCTCCCATAGCCTTTTGTGCTTCATTCATTCATTCACTCATTCACTCACTCACTCACTCATTCATTATCTCATTCATGTTATACCTGCTTTAAATCAGGCCTCTTGTTGGCTAGGGACAGAGAAAAGAATCAGATAGTCCCAGTCCTCTGGGAGTACCTGGAATGTGTTGGGGTAGAAGGTGGATGGACAAATTACTAACAGGGTATGAGGAATGCCTGGGGGTAGTGTTAAGAGGACAGCTTCAGAGATGAGGTGACATTTGAAGAGAACCTTGAGGGATGGGAAGAATGGAGTGCAATGTGGGTGGGTTTCCAGACAGAAAGAACAGCATGCACAAAGGCAAGGAAGCCTGGTAGGGCACTTGCATGGCTCATAGCTCCCTCCAGACTAGGAGCTCTTCAGGGCAGGGCCAGCCAGAACTGGACATGGAGGGGCTGGTGAGTGGTGTGAGACAAAGTTAGGCAGAAGCTAGTCCCAAGGGAGCAGGGAGTGAGGCCCCAAGGGCATCGGAGGTCAGAAAAGAGAGAAGACAGGACTTGGCTGTCTTCATAGAAAAGGCTGGGAGGCAGGAAAGGTGTAATCACAGGCTGGTGAGCCAGCCTGTGGAGGGAGAGGGTGGGCAGTCAGTCTGGATGGGGGCCATGGCAATGGAACCCCCAGCTGGCCTGGGAGGGAGGAGGCCAGGATATCTTAGAGCAGGTGGAAAGGGCAGCTCCCTAGGTTCACTGGAAACTTAAGGAAGTCTCCACCCCTCTTATTAGTGTCAGAGATTCCACCACAAGTGATTAGCAAGAGCATTGTGCAGAGCAATGGGATATTGGCCGACTCTGAGGAGACACCTGCCTTGGGGCTGGAGCCAAAGCAGCAGCGCAGAGGTGGGACTGGATGACATGGAGGGGCCACTCTCCCTATCTCCAGTGGGAAGAGGACCTCATGAGGGAGGTTTTATTGCCGCAGTTCTCCAAGGCCAGGGAATTCAGCCCTTGAGAGAGCTGAGTCTCAGGAGGGCAGGAAATGCCTAATGTCACTGAGGTTCTGTGGCTGGGCTGGACACCCCAAGCTGGTGGCCCTTCTACAGGTCCTCAGCCTCATACTTGGCCTCCACACTCCTCCTGCAGCTTCTGCGAGCCAGCAACTCCCAGCCCATCTCCCAAAGTGTCAGATCTGATGGCCCCAGCCTTCTCCCACATCCCACCATACCCCTTCAGGGCTCCCCACACTTACAATGTCTGACACTGAATTCCTCCTCTCCCCTCTCCTGCTCCTCCTCCCAACCCCTGAGCCGGGCCTCTTGTCTGCCTCCCTCTCCTGCCCAATTCCATCCAGACTTCTTCTGGGCCAGTCTCTCCAGCCCTCCTCCCAAACAGCTCTCAGATCTCTCCCATCAGAGGTCCCAGGCCTGGCCCTAGCTTTGGGCTCATCAGCACTCCCCTGGCCTACCACACTCACCTGCCTTCAGTCAAGACCTGTTGCTCCTCCACCAGTGGCCTGAGAGAGCATCCCAAAAATTTCAAGAGAAGGCCACATCTGAGCTGAGCCTTGAAGCTCATAACATCACAGCATACCTACTGTGTGCCAAGCATTGCTCCAAACATTTTATACCGATTACTCACTTCATCCTCACAGCAGTTCTGTGATATAGGTTCCAGTAATCACCTCATTTTATAGAAGTGGAATTAGGAGGTCTGACTCCAGAGGCCAGGTTCTTCATAATCACTGGGGCTTGCTGCTCTGAAGGATAAAGAGTTGTAATTTCAACAGGTAGATATGAAAGGTGTGAGTGGATTCCTGGTTGAAGGAGCAACATGAACTAAAGCTGAGAGAGGAGAAGTGTTGGGCACGTTCAGGAAACTGCAGGTCACAGAGGATGGTGGGGCTGGTGAGATCGGCAGAGGGGGAATGACTTTATCTTTTACAAAGACCCCTCTGGATTGGGGAGGAATGAGGCTGGAGGCAGAGAGGCTGATGCAGTGGCTCCAACAGCAAGGGTGGAGGTGACACTGGGCTGCTTGGAGCAGGGATGGGAGGCAGGAAATGCCTTAATGCCAGGTCCTTGAATCCTGGCCCTGGGCAAGAGGAATCCCAGCAGTTTAGCCCTTCCAGAGTCCCTCCATCCCAGCTCTCTCTCAACTTGGTACCACATAGGCTTCTCCCTGCCTCTTCACCCTGGATCTGCTCTGGCTCCTTAGGAAGGAATCTATGATCATGGGAGGGAGGTCACCAGTACAGGCTCCCTTCCTCCTGCTTGCACCTTTGCTGACAACAGGAGACAGGAAAGATCTGGGGTGGTGGGTGGTGGAATATTGGGAAATAAGGGAAACTGAGGCACCTATGTGTCCCCCAGCCCCCCTAACCTCAACGTCAAGGGCCTTGAACTGTGGCTGAGAGGCCAGGCTGGGCATGAAACTTAGGGTCTAAAGGAGTGGATATCACTGGCCCGACAGAATTCCCAAGTTCCAGCCTCTCAGGACCCCAGTTTCCAACATGAAGGGAATTATACAGCCTCAGATTATCAGGGTAGGAAGGACTCACACATTATCTGCCCTCTGTGTGCTCCCAGACACACCCACACGCAGGACAGGAGCCCTCCTGAAGACTCTGCTTGCACAACCCCATAGCAGAGAGTTTTCTAGCTCCCTCTGATAGCACCTTCCAATTCCTAGATAGGAATTGTAGCCTGTGACCTTGGCCAAATAACTTGAATGATTTGTGTCTCAGCCTCTTTATTGGGGATGATAACCTGGCTCCCAGAAGCATGTTGTAAGGATGGAATGAGATGACATTTAAAAAGAACATATAGTAATACGGTTTGAAATGGTCAGCCCCCTCTGCCCATTCACTGTTAGAAAATTATTCTTTTTAAAAAATACGTTTTTATTGATTTTTAGAGAGAGGAAGGGAGAGGGAGAGAGAGAGAGAAACATCAATGATGAGAGAGGATCATCAATCAGCTGCCTCCTGCGCACCCCCTACTGGGGATCAAGCCCACAACCTGGGCATGTGCCCTGACCTGGGAATTGAGCTGGTGACCTCTTGGTTCATGGATTGACGCTCAACCACTGAGCCACACTGGCTGGGCTAGAAAGTGATTCTTTGTGTTTGTCCCAAACTGTCCACCAGGGACCCCTGCTAGGATTTCCAGCCTGCCTTCTGGTACCTTTGGGCATATCATCACCCTCCAGACTGGGGTATCTGTCTCCTGCCTCCCAGATGAGCGAGAGATCTTATTGGTCACATTGGTGAGGGTGAGGAGAGGAGGAAGGTGAATAACTTGTTCTCCAGGTGCTCACTGGGCAGTCAGGCCCTGTTGGTGTGTTATATACCCACTAAGGACAAGGTAGGGGAACCTCAAGATAGTGGTAGAGTGGAAGAAAAGCTGGGTAAGCCTGGAGGAAGCTGAATTTGACCCACAAATGAAGTCCCCACTCCCATCTCCACCCCAGACTTCTCTGGAATCTTCAGGAGGGTCACTGTCCTATCTGGTAGACTCACACTCCAGAGAACTGCACTACTGTTTACAGATGCAGAAAGTGCCAGGATGTAAAAGTATCTAAAATAATATAAAATAAAAAATATTTGCTGAGAGAATGAATGAGTGACTGAAGAGGGAGACCCTTGGAAATACTTCCTCAATACCAAAATACCAGGCACAGGGCCAGAACCTCCCTAGAGAGCCAAAGAATAAGCTAAAGGAAAGGATGTTCTAATGCCCCCAGGAAGGTATGGGCTGCCCATTGGCCAGAAACACTTCAGAAGGCAGTGGGCACTGGGTGTGAGGTGGAGCCCATAGGCCTCAAGGACCCCTGTCCATGAATCTGAGATTATACCTTCTCGAATCCTCAGATTTCAGAGTTCAGAATCGCAGATCTAGAATTCTGTGCTCCTGAGGTTCTAGAATAGAGTTGCCAAACTTTGTTTTTGTAAAAGGCCAGATGGTAAATATTTTAGATTTTGCAGAACAGATGTTCTTTGTTGCAACTGTTCAGTTCTTTGTAAACAGATGGATACGCTATATTCCAATAAAGCTTTATTGGGTTGGATTTGACCTTTAGTGTGTAGTTTGCCTACCTCTGTTCTAAAGTTTTAGAATTGTACGATCCTGCTATTTATGGATCTCATGCATTCTCATGCATTTTTGAGGTTCTAGGGTTCTGAGGTTCTGGGCCGTCTGGGTCCAGGGAGCCAGGTCAGAAGGCCTTAAATGTGGTTGAGCAGATCTTAACCAAAGGAATCTGCTCCTATCCCTGGCCAGGTGGGTGTGTCATCCTCTTGGATGAGCCTGGCCAAAACCCTGAAGGCTGTTCTCCCCACCCGGCCCCCTTTCCTTCAGGGCAATGGCCGCAGGCCCGGGCCTCTGGAACAGCACCGTCAATGACACGTGGGATGGGGATGAGCTGGGCTACAAGTGCCGCTTCAACGAGGACTTCAAGTACGTGCTGCTGCCTGTGTCCTACGGCGTGGTGTGCGTGCTCGGGCTGTGTCTGAACGTGGCCGTGCTCTACATCTTCCTCTGCCGCCTCAAGACATGGAACGCCTCCACCACCTACATGTTCCACCTGGCGGTGTCGGACGCGCTGTACGCGGCCTCCCTGCCGCTGCTGGTCTATTACTACGCCCGCGGCGACCACTGGCCCTTCAGCACGGTGCTCTGCAAGCTGGTGCGGTTCCTCTTCTACACCAACCTTTACTGCAGCATCCTCTTCCTCACATGCATAAGCGTGCACCGCTGCCTGGGGGTCTTGCGCCCACTACGCTCGCTGCGCTGGGGTCGAGCCCGCTACGCCCGGCGGGTGGCAGCCGCCGTGTGGGTGCTGGTGCTGGTCTGCCAAGCACCCGTGCTCTATTTCGTCACCACCAGCACACGTGGCAGCCGCATCACCTGCCACGACACCTCGGCCCCTAATCTCTTCAGCCACTTCTTGGTCTACATCTCAGTCATGCTGGGCCTGCTCTTCGCGGTGCCCTTCGCCACCATCCTGGTCTGCTACGTGCTCATGGCGCGGCGGCTGCTAAAGCCAGCCTACGGGACCGCGGGCGGCCTGCCGCGCGCCAAGCGCAAGTCAGTGCGCACCATCGCCGTGGTCCTGGCTGTTTTCGCCCTCTGCTTCCTGCCTTTCCACGTCACCCGAACCCTCTACTACTCCTTCCGCTCGCTGGACCTCAGCTGCCACACCCTCAACGCCATCAACATGGCTTACAAGATCACCCGGCCGCTGGCCAGTGCCAACAGTTGCCTTGACCCCGTGCTCTACTTCCTGGCTGGGCAGAGGCTTGTGCGCTTTGCCCGGGATTCCAAGCCACCCACAAATCCCACTCCTACTGGCCAGGCTGGCCGCCGGCTGGACCTGTGCAGGTTTCATAGAACTGACACCAAGGCAGAAGCTGGGTCGGCCAGCAGTGAGAACTCCAGCAGGGAGTCCCCGTTGGCTGGTGGTGGGAACACTAAGGACATCAGGCTGTAAGACCTAAACCCCTTCGGCCTGTGCAAGCTTGTATGGGGGAATCTGTAGGGGCTATGACTTGTTCAGATGAGGTGATCTCCCCAGATATGGATCATCATGACTCATGCTGGATGGTCCAGGGAGCCATGACCCCAACACTCTGTCACTTGGCAGGGGCTCTGGACACTTTGTGGTCCAGCGAGCTCAACAGTGCCCCACAGCCCCGTCACTATTTGTATGTGTCAACTGGGGAATAAGGTTTCAAGAAGGCAAGGGTTCAGGGCCTGACTCACCCACAAAAATAGCTGGCCGTGCCTGCCAATAGGCTAGAGCCCTGCTGACCCAAGTCAAATAGAGAAACAGACCAAGAGAGGAAAGTGACTTACCAACGTCATACAGAGGATCTGGGCCTGAGCAACCTGGGAGGGGTGGGGTCCCAGGCTGACTAGAAGACCCCGGTTGCAACCAGTGCTGAGCCAGAGCTTCCCACAGGGGAACTGGGTGCCACAGTGGACTAAGCAATGAGAAGCACCCCCAGCTCAAGAGATGAACATCTGGAAACTGATTCATAAAACCATCTGGAGGCTCCCATGGGCTGGGAGCCAGTTTGAGGCTGTAACTCATACTAAAAGTGTTGTTTTCTGCTGCGCTTGTGCCCTATTGTATGGTTGGAGGATGGGAATATAGCCTGAGAAGCTCTCACCGAGCACACTAGATTTCTTTCTCCAACCTGTTCTCGTCAGCTACCTGCCTTCCCACTAGCTGCCTCAGTGGTGGTCTCATATCAGGTGTCCCCTCTCTAGACCCCAGGTCAGCCCCCACCTTAAAGCTAACTGGCTTTTGCACCTAGTCAGGTTACTTCTGTTAATGTAACCTGAGTCCTTAAGAACTTTTTTCGTGACTACCTCTTTCAGGTTGTCTTTGTGCCTTTCCTGTAGGTTTGAGTCTGTCTCTTTCCTACTGGCTGCTGTTCAGGCTGAAACCCACCCCAGTTTATAGGGACACCCTACCCAGGTAAGATGCTGTGCTGGCCAGGTGTGTAAATGTTGGGCTCTGACTCCCTTAGCCCTTCTTAGATCCAGAATCAGGGGTTATATAACATGATTTTGGGGACTCTTGAGAGTACATCAGTGGTTGGGGGTGGGACTGTGGACACCATGGGCCCAAGGTCCCTTAGTCCCCATTCTTTTCATATCTTGCTCACTGAGCCCTCCAGCAGCTGTCCTGGAGACCCCGAAAACCCAGGACACCACAGCACATGGAGACAACATTATGACCTAGCCCCATGAAGTCTTCCTTCACCCAGCTGCCTGCAGATTTCTAAGGACACAGGACCTAGGGGACACAGGGGAGCTGACTCACCCCCTAATCTTGTGGCAGGGAGTTCTAAGGAACCCAGGGACAGGCTCAGGGTCCCACCTCTGGACCCCAGTTGGACTGCCTGGCCCCCTCGGTGTGGACATCTGGCCTGCTGCTCAGTGCCCACGCCACCCGCCTGGTGGGTGAGGTTCCTGACCCTGCTGCCTTGTGCTATTTTCAGCTCAAATAAGAGCAGGATTTTCCACTCCCAGCCCCAGACCATTGTCCAACAGTGACATGGGGGGACATGCCTGCTCTCAAAATATCTCTTCTTACACTCTGGGCCTCCCTGCCCCTCCCCACCTTCCCACCTCCTCACCCTGACATCACTTCCTGAGGCTGTTGACTCCTGAAGGCCACTGTGAAAGGGCACAGCCACCTGATAGGGAGGGACCCCAGGGATTATCCAGCCTAGCTGCAGACTCAGGGCCAGAGAGAGGCGGGGCCTTGCCCAAGATCACTCAGGAGGTCAGCATGGCGCCTGGACATGGGGCTCAGGCTGCCCCTGCTGCTCTGCTTCCTTTACCGTAGGTGGGAATCCTGCTGTCACCCCACTGCCCCAAGTGGAGAGAGCCGCAGCTGAGGCCAGGGACAGGGAGGGGGGGTGGGGGGGCAGGGGGTTGGGGTAAGAGTGGGGTAGGGGAAGTAAATGCCTGCTAACTTGCCTACAGCAGCTGTTCTCAAGGAGCTCCCTGCAACCCGGGCAGGGACCCTGGCACAGAGGGGTCTCTGCCCTGGGTAGCAGGTATCCCAGGGCCCAGGAGGGAGGGGGAGTCGCAGCAGACATTCCCACTCACCCTCCAAGGCTAGGAGAGGCCCTGAACAACATATTCCCCAGACACAATTTGCTCCTGTCTAGGCCCCTTGTCGCGGCAGATTTGGGCTGATCTGTTTTGAGTCAGGTGCCTGAGGAAGGGAACTCATGTACAAATCCATGCCCCAGGCACCATGCCAGACCCTATCACATCCATTATGTCATTATTTCTTCACTACAACCGTGTAAAATAGACATTCTTATCCCTGTTCAGCAGATGAGGGGACAGGCTCTGGGAAGTGATGGCTTGCTCTGAGTTATACAGGTCGTTAAGTGACTCGAGACTGAGCCCAGGTCCATCTGAGGCCCAGATTAGTTCCCTTTCCAGTATCCCTGGCCACTCGATACCCCTATGGGGAAGGAGGGCCATGTGGCGAGAATGGGGTTAAGAGCACAGATTCTACGCCCAGACCATCTGGGTTTGAGTATGGTCTCCAATTCTTCCAGCCCTGGAACCTTGGGCAACCTACTTAATCTTGCGGTGCCTCCGTTTCCTCTTTTCTAAAAGGAAGCACTGCTTCCCATGCAGGTCACTGGGAGGCTTACCTGAGTTAATACACATGGAGCACTTAGAATAGGGCCTGGCACGTGGCAAACGTTTACACGCAGGCATTGTGCCAAGAGGATACGAAGGCAAGCCAGCCAGACCCTACCTGCATGGAGTTGACATAATTTAATATGTAACCACATGAGTATAAGTTATTTGAAGAAAAGAACAGCATGTCCGGCCAGTGAGCACCACGGGTCTCCTGTGGCAAAGGCTTCCCCAGGGTGTAGGAGGAGGGGAGCAGGTCCTTTCTGGAGTAAGGTGTGGGACCACCCTCTACCCAACAGGGCACCGTGTAGCCTTCAGGCACATGGGCCTGTGTGTTTACAGAACCTGGTCCAGGTGTCTGGCTGTGGGAGGGCAGCGGGGAGAATGGACAGTGAGAGGAGGAGAAGGATGCCCTTGATGTCAAGCTTCTGCAGCCAGTCCCTTTGGGCTAGAGAGCTCCCACCCACCTGTGGAAGCAGATTAAGCCATTTCTCTCTGGCTAATGGTGCCTGCCATGGGGTGCTGCAGCCACTCCTTGGTTCAACCAAGATTCCAGTGTGGGAGTGCTGGACTGGAGCTGGGCCAAAGCAGACAATGAATAGGCAGCTTTTGCTGTGTGATCTGAGGCCGCCTGCCTTCCCTCTCTGGGCCACTCTGGAGAACTTGCCTCCCACGTTCCAGTTCTCCCTATCTCAATTAGGGCATCAGCGATCTAGATTTTCATCACAGGCACAGCTAACAGCTGCTCCTCCAGGCATACCCAAGGCCCACTGAGCTCTCAGTTTTGAGAACTAGAGTGGGGGTAGTGAGTCTCTCTGGCATCAAGTGACCAGAGAGGTAAAGTGACTCCATTGGCACCACACAGTGCCTTGAATGGAGGGTGGAGCTTGTGGGCTGGAGGGTGGAGCTTGGCCAGAAGTGGCTGCAGGGTGAGGAATTTTCTTGCCTTCCCAAGGGGAATGTGCTTGTGGGAGGAAATGAGCCCCAGAAGTCAAACTCTCATTCTCCTCTGCCCTGATACACCATGTGACTTGCTGAATCCCTTCTCTCTGGGCTTCAGTTTCTGCATCTTCAGTAGGGCTTGGCACAGTCCAGCGATTCTTCCATTAGCAGGGGCTTCCTGGGCTTGCCTCTGCCTTAGCTCCAGCTTAGCCAGTTATTCTGTCTCAGCCCTGTCCCATCCTGAAACAATAGGCCAGGCCGGGCATGTCACTCATCTGCCCCAAACCCGGTCCCCAGGGGCTCCACCCTGGACTATTTTCAGCCCTTGGAGACGGAGTCAGAAAAGGATTTTCCACTCCCAGCACAATGGCTGCATTGCACCATTGTCCAGCAGTGATCAGGGGATATGCCTGCCCCAAAATATCCCCCCTGCCCTACCTTCTGGGCCTCCCTGCCTGCTCTTCCCCTCCCCACCGTGACATTGCTTCCTGGGGCTGGGAACTCCTGAGGCCCACAATGAAACAGCACGTGAGTCCCCTGGGAGACATGACCTCTTGGAATCAGTTTCCTCGCCTGGCAGGGACCCCAGCGATTTTTTGGCTGCTTAGAGGACTGGAGGCCCAGAAAGGGCTGTGCCTTGTCCAAGGTCACAGAGCGGTCAGCATGGAGACGACATGGGAGGCCAGGGTCCTCTGGCTGCTCCTGCTGCCTCGGCTGCCTTCACTGCTGCTAGTCGGTGCCTCCTGAGAGGGAGAGCTCACTTTCCAGGCTGGGGTTGGGTGTCCTGGAAAGAAGCCTGAATGACGCGGGAGGGAGGCAAGGGTATATCTTGGGTTCTGACTTTGGAGATCCCTATTCAGTCCTGTTTGTTTTTTACCAACTATGGCTTTGCTTACACTGAACTCACAGTTACAAAGTAGCAGCTCTGGGGAAAAGAGGTTGCAGGACACAGGGAAGCTGAGGCAGGAAGAGCACAGTTAGGCCCAGGCCAGCCATCACCAGCTCTGTGACCACAAACTCAGTTTCTTCATCTCTAAAATGGAGCTGATAATACCTCTTTTCCCAAGTTACTGAACAGTGAGAATGCAGTAAGGCACAAACATACAACTATTTTCTCTTCCTCCCATCAGTTCTCTATATAATGATGTCTAATTGCTCTTTCCCATCCATAAACTGCATATTTGGCAAACTCTAAAACTTAGTGTCACTTTTGAGTAACAAAGTTCAGTCCAGTTTAACGTTCCAATCCCTACTTAACTTACTGCTCGCTCCTCCTCTTCCCCCACAGTGGAAGGTGGTAGAGGTTGGGGGTAAACTCTGAGAAGGGGTCTGACCCCAGTTGTTTTCAGGTTTCTTTAGAAAGTAGGATAGTTTTATCCCTGTGTGTCCTCAGATTTATGTCCTGGAGCCAAATTTCAAATCAGCAGCCATCTGATTAAACTGTTAGACCAGCCTTTGTGACCAAAGCAATTGCAAAATGTGGGGGAGGAAATTAAAAGTCTGTTGCATGGTTCATTACACAATGTGCCTGTGCACACACGCGCGTGTATGCGTGCGTGTGTGTGTGCGTGTGAATGCTGAGGGGGAGGTGCAGTCCCTACTGGCACCAAGTAGATACCTGGAGACAGATGGGCCACAGGTGGATGGCCAGCCTATGGGAGGCAGAGAGGGGCCAGGAGGGGCTGCCAGGAGGTCAGACTACAACCAGGACATGAAAGTAGCCAGGCTGGGGGATGGCAGAAAAAGATGGGCAGTGGGGAGAAGATCCAGCTGCCAGCTCTGTGGACCCCCTTTCCCTCCCTCCCTTTTCCCCTCCCTCCTATTCTTCCTCCTTTCTTTCAGTTCCCCCTCCCATTTTCCTCCTCTTTTTGCTCCCTGCTCTCAGAATTCCTGGGAGCAAAGAGAAGCAAATAGGGCACCTGAGAGCTTTAGACCCATTCGTTCCTTCACCCTTGAGGCTGGCTCAGTGCCCTTCCCTGGCTGTTCAGTCTACTGTGGGCTCCAGGTGCATGGATGCTGCCCTGCTGCCCCCTGGTGTCCAGACCTGGCTGCAGAGGCAGGGATGGGGTGCAGACCTTCACCTGAGGATGAGGCGAAGAAAATGATCCTGCTAGCAACCAGGTTGTTGTGGGGTGTGAGATGGGGGTAGGACTAAGAATTAAAACAGGAGAAATAATTTGTAAAACATACAAATTATTTATTTGACCTGCAAAATTGACCAGGTGCCTGACCAAGCCATGATGTCTAGCTCGGGCGATCTAAAGTCACACTCATAAATACCCCTGTATCCAGGCCTGCACGTTCCAAGGGAAGACCACAAACAACCTGACCTGATAGAAATGCTCCGTGAGGACGCCTGTGTTCTCAGCCAGGATCGCAGACTGTTCCCGCAACACCCTGTTTTGCAAATTCTGACCAAACTTTGCCGAAAACCACCCTTTGACTAACTTCAGCCCCCATAATCCTATAAGCACCCTTCCCTAACTCCCCCTTTTGGAGGCACCCAGGGACCCCTGATGTGACGTCTGCTGCTGTAAGTAATAAACTCTGCCTTGTTGGCTACAGGTGTGTTCCTGGTGGTATGCGCTACCTAGCATTGACAAGAAGGTGCTGCCTCTTCCCGAGGAAGAGTGAGAGCCCGTGACATTTCAGCTCTCAGTCCCAGCCTCCCTGCCCCCATGGTTCCCAGGAACTGTCCCATCCAGAGCCCCCCAGCTCCTGGCTGACCGACCATGACGCCTCTGGCACCAGGACAGCACTCCACACTGTGGGGTACTTTATTCCCACAAAGGAGCACACAGTGTCCAGCTGATGCCCCTGTAAAGGCAAGCCTGAAGGACAGACAGCTGCTCCGACCTCGGGGCGCTGCCCCCACCTCCCAGCTTGGAGTTTCAAAGAAGCTGACTTTGCCCTCTCTGGTTCCGCTAGGAGGAGGTCCCCTGAGGATGGCGGCCCCACGATGTCCTCTGTCTGGCCAAGGTGAGAGAGGAAGTCTCAGCCAGCCCTTGGGCCCCTCCCTCACGTCCTCACCGTAGACATAAAGAGGGTGCCTGTCATACCTGGGAGCAGAGATTGTTGGTCAGAATGGGTGGGGCCACCGCAAGCCCACAAAAATTTGGGAATACATAATCCCCTTAACAAAGGGGTTCGTGCACTTGGCACTCTTGGCTCTTGGGGCTCTCTCGTTCCGGCTTCCTTGCATTCACCCGTATGGCCCACGGCCATGCAGACCCCACGTGCAATGAGCTGATGGAAACACAGACTAAGCTAGCCTGGTGCTGTCTTGGGCTGCTCCAGCCTGGAGAGGAAACGCTGGACACTGGCTCTGATTTCAGTCCTACCGAAGCCACAGCTACACTCCTTCCTGTGGGACAAGGGGGAAAGGGAACTTGGAGACTCAGGGATGTAATTCCACAGAAATAAAAATCACTCATTCTACCATGCGCGTCTCAGAAAATTATTTTTCTTGGGATAGTGCAAGAATGCCACTCCCAGCGGGTATTGAGGATATTGATTTTAAGCTGGTTAGTAAGAAACAAAAGGCTCAGAAAGAACCTATGACCCTGCCTGAAGGAAATCAGAGAAACCTGCTTCTGGAAGGGCACCCTCCTCACGTCAGCGTATAGGAGTTGGCGGTGGTAGACAGGGAGGATCCAAGCAAGTGTGGCTCCCCAGTGTGCCCCACTGTTTGGGTGGCCCAGCAAGAATTTGTTTACCACATGTTTGCTCTTTCTCAGCTACCTTTGAATTGTCGCCTATCCCTTTGAAATCCCAGACCCCTGTCGCTCTCTCCTTAGTGCAGAATGGTTTAGAAGCCTCAACTGCCCAATGTGTCCTCGGGTCGCATAGTCTTATGGAACCCTGTATGTACATACGTAATAAACTTGGTCTTTTTCTCCTGTTACATTCATTTGACTATTCGTCCAGCCAGAAGAACTTAGAAAGGTGGGAGGAAAATTATGTTTCTGCCCCTACAAGGTGGTGAGAAATAGATCAAAATTGAATGTATTTTGAAGGAATAGCCAACAGGATTCCTGATCGTTTTTTCCTGCAAGATTTGACAGGAAGTGAAAATGCGATCCAGAGAAGGTCAAGTGAGGTGCCACACAGCTGGTCAGTGGGTGGGGCAAAGGAGCCGAGAATAGGGGAGGGGTGTCAGGAAGGTCCCTGGGTCTGGGGCAGTGTCTGGGAGAAGAGAGCAGAGTGCGAGGGAGGATTCTGCTAACACAGGTCACAAACCAGCCCCAGGGCAGCTGGGCATTGATTTGATCAATGGCTTTTTCCTCTTCCCCCTGAATTCCCCTATGATGGCCTTTTAATTGGGTCCATTTGTTCCAAGACCCTGGGCTGAACTGAGCAGACACCAGAGTGTTTGTCTATTATTAAATAGATTGGGAAATGGCCCTATGTCTTGGGCGCCAGGGAAGTCAGGGCAGCTGCACAGCATCTGAGCAGTAAGCGCAGGCCCCGGGCGCACGACAGGATCAGTTCCAGGCCTCTTGCCTCTGCCTGTGCTGCCCCTCTGTCTGCAGTGCCCCCATGGACTGTGCCTTGCTCCCCTGGTAAACGTCTCCCCCTCCTCCAAGGCTCACTTCCAAAACCCTTCCTCAGTGAAGACTTGCTGATCACCACCCTGGCTCAGATCCCTGGGTAGAGACACACATGTGCGGGGGGGTGGGGGGAAGGTGCCGGGATTCCTTCCTGGACAGCCTGCCACCAACAGAGGACATGGTCAAACTCCGGGTTGTCAAGGAAGAGTCACACCCAAAGAGCATTTCAACCACAATCCTGCTTAAGTTAAAAAGACTTTTCCTTTCCTCTAGTTTCTCCTCATAGAGGACCTGGGGAGGAGGCTGTTGGGAGGCAGGGAGAGGAGGAGAGGAGTTATTAAAGGAATCTATGGACAGAAGCAGTGTCTTGGGTGACAGCAAGACAATGGATTTCTGCCCCCAAAATGGATGGGGCTTTTGTTATATATAGTCAAGTGGCACCTGCTGACACAGGTAGCTTGTAGCCACACAGTACGTGCTTGTTAAGAGCTGTATCCTCCAAAGCAGTAAACAACTTCATGGGCCCACTTCTCTACATAAGAATATTCCTTTCAGGTGATACAGGCCCACCCCTCCTGGGTGAACCGGCAGTCAGCTGGTTTCATAAGAGGGTGCCAGCCACGTTAACTACAGGGGGTCATTTCACCTAGCAAAAGGAAGTACACACCACCACCTATGAGTTCTTGCCAAAAAACTAAACCTAAATCTGATGAAACCTCTAGATTTAACTACCAGTTTTCTTCAGGAAATACAGGGTACTGAAGAACATGCTAAATGACAACATTCCACTGTTAGCTAGATCCAGAATTTGAAAACTTTCACAAGATAAACAATCTGGTCTCTTCCTAAATAAGTGGGGGACATGGCAAAGGAGTAGACACAGGAATGAAAGTTGAAGCCAAGGTCCCGTCTCCCCTCACTGCGACAAAGGGTAAGGCCCTGACTCCCTAAACACTCAGTAGCCATTTATCTTGAAGAAAAGCAGAGGGAGGAAATCTGAAACAGAGAAGAGACTGGACCACATTTTGTTTTTTCTCCCCTGTTAGAAGCTGAATTGTGTTTCCTCTCAAATTCATATTTTGAAGTTCTAATACGCAGCATTTCAGAATGTAACCTTATTTGGAGAAAAGATCTTTAAAGAGGTAATTGAGTTAAAATGCGGTCACTGGAGTGAACCCTAATCCAGTATGACTGGTATTATTGTAAGAAGAGGAAATTCAGACACAGACTCCTTTAGAGGGAAGTTGATGTGAAGACACAGAGAGAAGACAGATATCTACAAGCCAAGGAAATGGGTTCGGAACAGATCCATCACTCACGGCCCTCAGACGGGACCAATTCTGCTATCACTGTGATCTTGGACTTCTAGCCTCCAAAACTGTGAGAAATTAAATTTGTGTTGTTTAAGCCCCCAGCCCATGGAACATTGTTATGGCACCTGCAGCAGACCAAGACATCTGCCACTCAGATGGGCAGGCCATCATGAGAACCAGGGGTCTGTTACAGGTGAAAAGGCTGCATTTTCTTTGCACATCTCTCCCCACATATGGACGTCTGGTGGAAAGTACTTCTCAGGGCCTGAACTTACCCTTACTGGGTTAACAAGTTGTCAACAAGTCATCATGGTGGTGAACTTGGCCTTCAGCACTCTAATTGTTCTAAATTCTTACCTTTACACCTCCATGCTCTATTTCCTCTTCAACCAATGCTTCACTGATTTCTGTTTTCACCCCCAATATGTTGAAGACCTTTGTGTCAAAGAACATCATCTCCTCTATTGGTTGCATGACTCAGCTGATTTTCTTTCTCTTTATTGTTATGTCTAAATACCATGTGCTGGCATTAATGACCTAGGATTGCTTTGTAGCCATCTGTAGTTCATCATTGTATAAGACTACCACATCTTATCCGATGTAAGAAATGTCAAAACTGGCAGAGAATTTTTATGTTTATTTGAACCAAACTGATAATAATGCTGGGAAGCAAGATCTCAAATCAAGAATGACAGTTTTGTAATTTCTTTTATGCAGTTGAAATTAAGGAGGAAATGCAAGGAAGATTATTTGAAGGTGAGAAAGCAAGTTGGGGATTAAGTTACAGGATAGTTAAGATTATGTGCTCTCTTGAGGGTAGTTCTCTTCCAAGGAGTCTAAAAAAGAGGATTTTTTAAAATTGATTTGAGAGTGGGAAAGAGAGAGAGAGAGAGCGCATTCATTGGTTGCTTCTTGTATGTGCCCTGACTGGAGACCAAACCTGCAACCTTGGCATATTGGGACAACACTCCAACCAACTGAGCCACCCAGCCAGGGTAAAAGGAATTTCAAAGGTGTGTTAACCTAGATGCACAAAAACAATGGACAGGGCTTGCTTAAGGCAAATAAAATTTTTTACTAAAGAAATAAAATATGCCTGAAGCATGATTACCTACCATGACCTGCCCAGTTCGGAATTTATGATTAGATGGCCCTGTGAGGATACTTTTAGTTAGCTTTATTATAGTGCTCCTTTTCTAGCCACAGGTATGTTTGGTGTTGAAGGTGTGTGTGTGTGTGTGTGTGTGTGTGTGTGTGTGTGTGTGTGTGTGATGGGATTTACTGGAACCACTGCCCATACAAGGCATATGCTTAGGTCAACCTTCTGAAATGGTAGTGTCTCCGTCATTACCTGTATGATAACTTCCTGGTCCTCTAAACATCTTGCACCAGCACCCGTGTCACTAAGGTGGTACTTTTCATTTGGATAGGCATTAATATCACAGTAGCCAGCCTTAATTTTTTTCATTTAATCTAAACTGCTCAAGTCACATCAAAACTTTTCAGCATCTGTAGCTCTCACATCAATGCCATTTCTCTTTTCTTTGGGTCAGTAGTATTCATGTATCTTAAACGTTCTTCTCTGGGGCCTATCAACTGGTGAGTTTTCTATTCCAATGCAGGGTCCATGCTGAGCCCCCTATTTCAAGCCTGAGAAAAAAAGAAAGACGCTGGTTAAAATCCAGGAGAGATAATATAAGGCGATCCAAATGTTTGTTTATTTATGTTTTTCCATGGAGAGATTTTGTTCCTGTGTTCATGCTATATGGAGGAATGTTCAGTCTTTCTTCAGACTTTTAAAAAATATGTCTTTATTGATTTTAGAGAGGAAGGGTGAGGGAGAGAGAGATAGAAACATCAATGATGAGAGAGAATCATTGATTGGCTGCCTCCTGCATGCCCTCCACCGGGGATTGAGCCCACAACCCAGGCATGTGCCCTGACTGGGAATCGAACTGTGACAGCCTGGTTCATAGGTCAATGCTCAACCACTGAATCACACTGGCCAGGCTCTTCAGACTCTTTCTATCACTTCCCTCACAGGTAATCTTGGTGCTTTCCTTGCTTTCTCATCACCTGTGCACCTTGTAGGTGGGGCTGACTAAGTGTTGTTTATACAAGGGACCTGGATACTTTTTATTAATGTCAGGCACCATTCTGTCTCCTGCTCTTTTCCAAACCCTGGACATATACAGTGAGTCTATACGTCACCTGGAGAAAAGCTGGACACTGAAGCTTGCTTACCTAAACCCAGAAGTACCAAAAACTATGGAAGGATACTTTCTTGTCAGTTTTGTTACTGGAAGAGGCAGCAGGATTCAGGTGAAATGCCTCTCCCAACCTGACCTTAAGCAGCTCAAGGTGGACACAAACCCTCCTGACCTTGGTCCATTATCCTAGCTACCCTTGCCTTTGTTATTCTGGCCTTTCCTGTGTACTTCCAAGAGTGGCAACATCTGAGGGCTTCTGGCAGCCATATCTTTACATGGTGGCAGGTGAAGGTTTTCCACCAAACCAAGCTCTCTGTTGAGTAAGGACATCTCTGGTTCGTTCCACAAGAGAGAAGGAAGTAGTCAAGGCTTTTTCATTTGAATTGTGAATCACATCTTATTCTCAAGCTTCTGTTGGGGGGATTAAATCGTAAAGAACAACGCTGTTCTTTCTTATATTTTTAGTGAAATACAGCATTATTCTGTTATTTTTTTGATCTGCGAATTGCCAAAAGCCAAATGTAAGCATTATGCATGTCAATACAACAACACTTCAGATAATAAAGATAACACATGACAACATCACCATTAATACCCAAAACAGTATTAATATGGGATGATTAGAGGACTAGGTATGTACCCAGGACCTCAGGGTGGAGGGTAATTGTGGGGTGCGGCTACAGTGTTTTGGACAGGTTCAAGCCTTGGACTGATGAGAGGGCACAGTCCTCTTGTGGCCACGTGCAAGTCCCAGCTTGGAGGGCAGAGCCCTCCCAGCACAATTATAGCCAACAGCTGTAGTTGTAAGCTTGAACCTATGGTCCAAACACGTGGCCCCATGTGCCTGAGTGATGTAGGCTTGATAGAGTTCAGGTGCATGTAGTTGAGTAGGATCGAAACCCACGAGAATGTTGTAAACATCTTGTCACACCCTTATTTTGCCTCGTGGCATCCGCTATAAAATAAAGACACGGCTTGTAGTCCACGGCACTGTCTCTCAGGAAGCAGCATCCCACCGAGACCCAGCTTTCATTCTCTTGTCTGTCTTTCCTAAGACTTTCAGCCGCCCCCACTCAGGTTCACCCTTGGCCGTGCTGGCACGGCACAGGTAGTATAAAAGTTTCACACAATACTATCTAAAATGGCATCTAATATTCTGAAAAAGAATGCTGATGGGGGGAGAAACCAAGATGGCGGCATAGGTAAACACCTAAACTGCTGCCTCGCACAACAATTTCAAAACTACAGCTAAAAGACAGAATGGACATCATCCAGAACCACAGGAAAACTGGCTGAATGGAAATTCTACAACTAGAAGGAAAGAGAGGGGCACACGGAGACTCAGAGGAGCTGCAAAAGGCTGAGGTATGGAGACACGCACGCGGAGAGGATGGGCGGCTGAGTGCCTGGCTAGCTTTCTCTAGTGGAAAAGAGACGGAAGCTCCCGACTGTGCTGAACTCCAGTTCCGACTGCACTGAACCCCAGTTTCGGGCGAGACCCTAGGGACCCAGACTCATACAGGGGGAGTCTGGTCTGTCGGGAAAAGAGAGGAGCACACAGAAACTCAGGGGAGCCACAAAAGACAGAGGTCTGGAAGTACGCATGTGCAAGTGCACGCAGAGAGGACTGACTGCTGAGTGTGCCGCTGGCTTTCTCTAGCGGGAGGAAGATGGAAGCTCCCGACTGTGCTGAACTCCAGTTCCGGGTGAGACTCTGGGAATCCAGATTCATTGGGGGAGAAACTGGACTGTCTGGCAGTGGGCAAAACTTGAGGGCGGCTCTCTCTCAGAGGTGCTTGCAGTGATTACTGAGAGACACTGAGACCCACGGGCCTCATAGGGCAGGGCTGATGGGAAGCCAAGGCTGTCTGCTCAGCCCTGAGACTCCACCCCATCCAAGTTGAACACAGAGGCTTTTGCAATTTTGCAAGTCTTGTCTCATAAGGGTGTCCCCAGCACAGAAGTTCTCCTGGCGTAGACACAGCTGATCCTCACAGCCAATTGGCCTGGAGGTCAATTCCTCCCAGTGATACCAACAACAATCAAGACTTAACTACAACAAGGCTGTACACACAGTCTACAAAGGGGTGCACCAAGAGTGTCCACCTCAGGTAACTGGGGAGGCTGAGCCACAGGGCCCTATAGGACACCTAGCACACAAAGCTACTCTACCAACTCAGGGAAGCAGCGAAAATGCGAAGACAAAGAAACAGATCACAAATGACAGAAATGGAGGAAAACAAACGACTGGATATAGAGTTCAAAACCACGGTTATAAGGTTTTTCAAGAATTTCCTAGAAAAGGCCGATAAATTTAGCGAGACCCTCGAGGATATGAAAAAGGACCAACTAGAAATTAAACATATACTGACTGAAATAAAAAATATTATACAGAGACCTAACAGCAGACTAGAGGAAGAGGAACGCAAGAATCAAGTCAAAGATTTGAAATACAAAGAAGCAAAAAACACCCAACCGGAAAAGCAAAAAGAAAAAAGAATCCAAAAATTTGAAGATAGTGTAAGGAGCCTCTGGGACAACTTCAAGCGTACCAACATCTGAATTATGGGGGTGCCAGAAGAAGCGAGAGAGCAAGATACTGAAAACCTATTTGAAGAAATAATGACAGAAAACTTCCCCCACCTGGTGAAAGAAATAGACTTACAAGTCCAGGAAGCCCACAGAACCCCAAACAAAAGGAATCCAAAGAGGACCACACCAAGACACATCATAATTAAAATGCCAAGAGCAAAAGACAAAGAGAGAATATTAAAAGCAGCAAGAGAAAAACAGTTACCTACAAGGGAGCACCCATACGATTGTCAGCTGATTTCTCAACAGAAACTATGCAGTCCAGATGGGAGTGGCAAGAAATATTCAAAGTGATGAATAGCAAGAACCTACAACCAAGATTACTCTACCCAGCAAAGCTATCATTCAGAATTGAAGGGCAGATAAAGAGCTTCACAGATAAGAAAAAGCTAAAGGAGTTCATCAACACCAAACCAGTATTATATGAAATGCTGAAAGGTACACTTTAAGAAGAGGAAGAAGAAGAAAAAGGTAAAGATACAAATTATGAACAACAAATACATACCTACCAACAAGTGAATCTAAAAATCAAGTGAATAAAAAATCTGATGAACAGAATAAACTAGTGAATATAATAGAATCAGGGAGTGGACTGACAATTCTCAAGGGGAAAAGGGTGTGGGGATGTGGGAAGAGACTGGACAAAGGTCGTACACCTATGGATGAGGACAGTTGCGGGGAGGTAAGGGCAGAGGGTAGGGTGGGAACTGGGTGGAGGGGAGCTATGGGGGGAAAAAAGAGGAACAATTGTAATAATCTGAACAATAAAGATTTATTAAATTAAAAAAATATTCTGAAAAAAACATTTAGTTCTCACTGCAAATTTTGTCATTTATCACTTAAAACTACTGCACATAAAATTGCATAAACAATTCAGCTGCTTTTTAATTTTACAGTGAGGTTTAACATAGAAAAATCAGATAAACACTGACAATAATAAACTGTGATCCTTGAAAAAAGGGGTTTGTATCCTTAAACTTCATCTCACCAGTAAGACCATAAATATTGTTAGGGCAAAGATTGTTTTCTAAATTCCCTTCAATTATCCAGTGCTTCTCCCCTTCTTAAATTATACAGCAGTCATATAGGAAGCTCAAGAAATATCAGTTGAGCATGGCCAGCATAGCTCAGTGGTTAAGCAGTGACCTATGAACCAGGAGGTCACGGTTCCATTCCCAGTCAGGGCACATGCCCAGGTTGTGGGCTCAATCCCCAGTGGGAGTGTGCAGGATGCAGCTGATCAGTGATTCTCTCTCATCATTGATGTTTCTATCTATCTCTCCCTCTCCCTTCCTCTCTGACAAACCCAGAATTTTGATCACCTGGATTAATAAACCCAAGAACCAATTCGTAACTGCTTTTCCAAATACTAAAACCATATACACTGAGTGGCCAGATTATTATGATCTCTGAACACATAATAATCTAGCCACTCAGTGTGTGTGTGTGTGTGTGTGTGTGTGTGTGTGTGTGTGTGTGTATTAAAGGCCTGGTGCATGAATTCATGCATGGGTGGGTCTGGCCAGCCTGGCCAGGGGGAGGGGCCATGGGCAGTTGACCGGCCTGCTGCTGGTCGAACCCTGGTAGAGGGGACAATTTGCATATTAGCCCTTTATTATATAGGATATACACTGAGTGGCCAGATTATTATGCGTTCAGAGATCATAATAATCTGGCCACTCAGTGTATTTTTTAACTTCCCACAACTTTCTTTATATACACTGTGGCTTTCTTTTACCAAATATATCAAACTTTTTATATAAATGTAGCAATAAACAAATAATTTTTTTAAAAAAAGAAAGAAATATCAGTTGAATTGGAACATCTTACTCCATTACTTAAGTAATAGTTAAAGAAAGGTTTTAATTATTGACTCTGCTAGGCACAGTGTTAAGAATTTTACATACGTCACCTCAGTTAATCCTCAAACCACTAGAGGGGACAGAAATATTCTTCTCCTGTTTATGAGTGACTGATTCTGACAGGCAGAGGCGTGGTCTTTGTTGTGCATTTTCTGTTGTGACTGTCACCAGCCCTTTGAGCTCCAGTTCCAGTTTCTTTCCTTATAGATTGGGTGACCTTGGACAAGACCATCGCCCTCTCTGAGCCTCAGTTTCCTCCTCTGGAAAATGAGAGTAATCATCTGTTCTATATAAGGCTTAAGAAGATTAATGTGTTTATTTATGCAAAATACTTAGAAAACAGCAAATCCCTATATAAATTTTTGTTTATAAAAATTTATAATTTTTCTCAATAATGGGACACTATTAAGCCAGCATATTTGGGACAATAAAGGTGACATCTTGATTTTTTTAAATGATGTATTTGTTTTTTATTAAATTTTTAACTAAATAATGCATTCACTTCATTCAAACAAACAAAAAATACCAAAAGGTAAACAGTTAAGAGTCTTTTTCACTAATTACATTAAGTAACCACCATCCATGGTTTCTCCTTTATCTTTTCAGATAATTGTATGCATATAGAAGCCCTAAAAGCCTTGTATTCTTTTTTATTTCCTTTATACACAAAAGGCTGCATACTTATACACATACTTGTAACTTTTTTCTGCAGATTTCTTGAAAGTCTTTCCACATTAGTACACAAAAAGCTTACTTGCTCTGTTTACAGCCATCATTTATTTCACCAGTTCCCTATGAATAAATATTTAGGTCATTTCCAATCTTTGGATATTGATTTGTTGATTTTTTAAAGAGCTGAAATTAATGAAAACATCAACTCTCACTTCATTATGAAGTGTAAACTATTTAACCAAACAATGTCAGGATATACAAGTCTGACTTAAAAGGGACAGGAATCTGTTGGTATCAAGTGAAAGATTTGTCCCCTTGTCCACAGGCTCAACTCTCATGAAATTTGGCTTGTGGCTCCACCTGTTGATTTTGTTACCCCCCCAGGTCCCCAGCAGCAGGCAGTGTTGCAGAGGCCAGTGAGGCTCCAGAGGTAGTTTGAGCAGCAGACCTCTAGGGACTGTCACCTCCTTTCCCACAGGCACTAGGCTCCCTTTAATGCATGTTAACTTCTGAATCAGGAACAGCTCTGATGATCATGGTTCTGGTAGGAAGGAGCTGGGCTGAAAAGAGAAAGGCCTAAATCTTGCCTCAGAAGTCTTAAGTTCTTGTTTTGACCCACACTTTCTAGACGTATAACCTAAAGCCAGTCATGCAGTCTCTCTGAGCCTCAGTTTTCTCATCTGTGAAATGGGAATAATCATAGTATTTACTCAGACTCCATGTACAAACGAAGCATGATAATATATGCAAAACACTTAGCACAGTGCTGGCTCATAGAGCACATGTGAAATAAAGGGTAGTATGTTTTATTAGTAGAGCTTGGAAGGATGAACAGGACTCACTAAGAAGATAAAAAAACAATTGCATGTATAAACAGCAGAATTTACAAAGTCTGAACACTCAGAGCCAGCCACGGAAGGGAGGCAGGGCCGGGATGGCTAACCCAATTTTGTAGTTGAGGAAACAGACCCAGAAATGGGCAATGACTCACCCGCATCTCCCATCCGTGTACATGGAGGCAGGGAGGAATTCAGAGCCCAGAGGAAGCACTGCCACACAGAATTCCTGATCAGGAATTTTGAGTTAACACTTGGCTGGGCAGTGGGAATGTGGTGGGAATGTGAAAGGGGGAACTTTCAGGAAGTGGTACCCCTATTCGGGACATGGGCTGGCCACGGCTGCTGGACCGACAGGGTGAACAGGAGCACCATGGGGCTCTTGGACCTCAGGGAAGGGGCTGGGGCTGAAAGAGCAGCACTAGCCTCATGAGGAGGCTGCAGGCATCAAGGCTGGGGGCTGACAGGGGCCAGGGAAGTCTCAGGAGTCGTTAGAAATGCCAGACATAGCTCGTCCAGCCATTGGTCTCACTGGACACCTGCCAGCTGCTAAAGCTTCTGAGGTCATAGAGGCAGGGAAGGGGAGGAGGAGAAGGGAGAGGAAAAGAGGAGGTAAGTGTGCTGCCAGACACAGTTTAATGGAGGGTTCTGTTCATCTCTTCTGGGGCCGGCGGGATGTGGCCTGGCTCCTGGTCCCAGCTCTGAGTCTCCCTCCTCCTCCAGGGCCCTTGTCCTTAGTGACACCACACTGCTCTGGCTGTTCCTCAGTCTCATCCCTTGTCATCTTGCCTTCCCTCCTTTAACGGATGGCTCCATCCTAAACCTTCTTCTCAGTCTTTCTCTCTTCCACCCTGCAGCCTAGAGAACCAAGCATTAAGCTGGTTAAGTCCCAGATCTGTGTCTCCAGCCACTGCCACCCCTGGTGATGGGATTTGATTTTATTGAAGAGCCACCAAGTTTCTCTGACTTGATGTAGGTGCAGGGATAAAACCACTTGGCTATGCTCATCAGAAGAGGCAGTTCCAGGGGCTGGACCACAGGCTCCATGGAAATCAAGTGAGAGTCTGCAAACCCTAGAGGCCATCAGGGCCACTAAGCCAAACCCCATACTCCCGCCTCAACACAAATTCTGCCCACTTTGGAGAACCAAGGCTCAGCCTATTAGGAGTAAGTGGCGCTCCACTCTGCCCTGCAGCAGATGCTGGAGCAGGTCTCTGCCCAGGACCCTCAGCACTCACTATTACACCTCCACAGCTTCTCACTGAGGGTCCTGGGACTCTGCTGGGGGCTTTCTATGGATGTCTGGAGTACATTTGACCAGAAGCGTTAGAAAGTTTGGGGACCAGCCACTAATCAATGACAGCTAGAGTTGACACATAAATGCTGTCTCCCAGAAGTTCCCAATAGGATTGGGCAGTGGTCGGCAAACTCATGAGTCAACAGAGTCAAATACCAACAGTACAAATTCGAATTTATATACACTGTAAATATTTTTTTTAGAATATCTGCTTTGTTCTTAAAATTCACCGATTGAAATTTCTTTGAGAGCCAAAATTTTTAAACTTAAACTTCTTCTAACGCCACTTCTTTGTGGAAGAGCCACACTCAAGGGGCCAAAGAGCTGCATGTGGCTCGAGAGCCGCAGTTTGCTGACCACTGGGATTGGGTCCCAATGATAATCTGTTTATTGACCACCCTAAATTGTCTTCCTTCTTTTTCTTGTCTTATGTAATCAGCCCTCTTCTGATCATCTCAGAAATTAACCACTTGCACTTGAATCCATGCCTCAGGGTCGGCTTCTAGGGGAATCCAAACCAAGATACCTGCTCTGTCTCCCTCACATTCACATCCAATCTGCCCAAGTCCTGCAGATTCTTCATCCCAAATAGCCCCAAAATCCACCTTCTAGTCAGCTCCTCATTTATCATCCCTCTTCCATCTCCACTGCTTTGGCCACCATTCGCCTGGATACTGGCCCAGCCTTGTCACTGGTCCCTGCCTCCTCTTCTTCCCCTTTTCACAACAGCTAGCGATGTTTCTAAGACACAAGTCTGATTCTGTCCCTTCCCTGTTCATACCCGTCCCTGGCTCTCATCACTCTCAGGATAAATCAATCTTCCCAGCCTGGCACTCAAGGTCCTGCAAGGACCGGCCCCCTTCAGCCTTGTCACACCCCATTCCTCCCTTCACTGGACTCTCCAGTAGGTCCGAGCTTCACAAGGTTCCCAGAATCTGCCATGTTCTGTCTCACCTCCAGGTCTTTGCATGCTGCCCCCTCTCCCAGGAACAGCCTCCTTGACTTTACCCAGATAATTCTAGACCTTGGACAGGCTGGAATGATCAGGTGTATCAGAAGTCAACAGTGGGAACTTGGGAGCCCTAGGAGGCACTGGGCCATGTCTGGTGGGAGAGAGACAGAGAAGGCTTTTGAGAGGAGGTACTTCTCTCTGTGCTGGCCCTGCTCACCCTGTCTTTGCAGAGCACGCAGGGGAGTTGGGAAGTCAAGAGAGAAATTCAGGCAACCAGTGTGCCACCTGCAATCTCACCTCCTCCTTCCCTTCAAGGGTAACATTACACTGCTGATTATCCCCATTCGTGTCCTCATATGCTTTCTACTAAGTTTAGTATCATTTTGCATGTTTTTAAATTTTATGTTCATAGTATGATAGTGTGTGCATTGTTCTTATACTTCTCCCAGTCACATTATGCTTGTGAGGTTTAACTTTATTGCTGTGTGTTGCTTTGGTTCATTCATTTTCTCTGTTGCATAGTATTCCATTATATGAATATACATTCATCTCTCTTTTTTTTTTTTTTTTCATTGTAAAAAGTGGTAATTTATTCCGTGGTAAATAAATAAATTAAAGACTATTCACATTTAAATTTGACCAGAAACAAATGTGAAGTGCCTTCTCTCCTTTACAATGGAAGCCCCAGCATCCTTCTGTGTAAACAAGACTGGAGCCAGCCTTTGACACTGGTATTTGGTAAATAATAAACAGTGGAGGGGCTTATTCCTACTATAGCTATGGAGAGCCTGTGACACTCCAGTAACTGTACTAGAGCCATGTGCATGACTCTGGTAAAATAGTTACTATCATAGTCACAATGATAGAAATACAGAATGTCAGACCTTTTACTCTGAATGCCATTCTGTTATATGAAAAAGGAATAAAGGGATTGTGGAATACAAGTCTTCCCAACTTCATTATGAGAAATTCTATTTCTCCAATCCTTTCTTCAATTTTTCACATAACATGTTTTCAAATATCCCCAACACCCTGGTCATTTCCGAGTAAACAGCAATCCATGTCTCCCTTAAGGTGTAATGTTTCACATTGAGCAGCATGAGTTGAGCATATGATGATTGCAAAATAGTAGGTCTAATACCAGCCATCATCTAGATTTAATTGTTTATCAATGCAGATATCCTAGTAAATGTTTGTAGGACACTAACAACAATAATAACACCAACAAAAATAAAGTTGAAAAAAAAACACACAATCATGGGAACTCATGAACTCCCAAAACAGAATGACACCTCTTCCACTACTTCCCCAGCATCTACATTCTGCCTGGACAGTCAATGCTCAGTAATGTTTGCTGATTAAATTGTACTATAGGATAATGGATTTGGACCAAACTCATTATCAGAACTCTCCAGATAAAATCATAATCAAATCAGAATTAGCAATGATCTGTGGAGACACAGGTTTTGCAAGACAGTGGCAAGCTGAAGGTTGAGAAATTATTCAGTACACCTGTGCACAGATCCTAATATGGGAGCAAGTGGCCATGCCAACACTAAGCTTGGCTCAAGAACCAGGAAAATCCAATGTGTGTAAACATCCCCTGAAATAGACATGCCTGGTTTGTTGGTGTACGACATTCTGAATGGGGAGCATAAAGGGATAAGAACTGATCACCTCAGATCTGGCAGTTTTAACTCACTATACATTCATCTCTTATTATCAGAACATAGACGATTCCTACTAGCAAATTTGTGGATAGTGAAAGCCCATATTATAGAATCTTTGCTGGAAAAAAATATGTTTCCAGCTTATCTGAAAACTTCAACTAATTTCTCACAAATATCATTCAAATTCTTTGAAGGTATTAATAATCACCATAATTTATGCACAGTATAAAGCTATGTTGTCCAACATGATAGCTACTAGCCACACGAGGCTATTTAAGTTAAAAATGTAAATTAATTAAAAGTTAAAAATTCAGGTCCTCAGTTGCACTAGACTCATTTCAAGTGCTCAGTAGCCACAAGGGTCTAGAGGCCACTATATTGGACAGTAGATACAGGATATTTCCATCATTACAGAAAGTTCTAAAGCATTTAAAACACTGGTTACTGCAGAATCTAATACTGAACGAGCCATTTCTGTTTCCTCACACACAGAGCAGTTCCTGTGTGTGATGGAGAAGGAGGTGTACCTGGCCAAGCCTCGCAATGAGCTTTATTACTTCCATATTTTCGTCTAAGTAAGGGCTTTTCTAAGTCCCTCAGGCTCACCTACTTTCTTGTCAGGCTTCCCGACTTTCTTAGAAGACACTTAATAATGAGGGGGAGATGGCAACAATTATGTACCAAACAAGTATAAGCAACATAAGTATGAGGCATGATCCTATCCTATCGGAACAGCTGAGTTACAACTGCAGCTCACTCCACATCCTCTCATCATACCATTGGACACCCACAGAGCTGTCATGACAGGTTTTCTACTAGTAAAAATTTTGCAAGTCATTAGAGCAAATATTGGGAAAGTGAGAGTTCAAATAGCAAGGGATACCTGAATAAAAATGTATTTTTTTCTATTCTCTTATTGATGGACTAGAGGCCCGGTGCACTAAATTCGTGCACTGCCGGGGGGGGGGTGTCCCTCAGCCCAACCTGCACCCTCTCCAATCTGGGACCCCTCGGGAGATGTCTGACTGCCTGTTTAGGCCCAATCCAGGTAGTTGGACATCCCTTTCACAATCTAGGACTGCTGGCTCCCAACTGCTCTTCTGCCTGCCTGACTGCCCCTAACCACTTCTACCTGCCAGCCTGATAACCCCCTAACCACTCCCCTGCCAGCCTGATCGATGCCTAACTGCTCCCCTGCCAGCCTGATCATCCCCAACTGCCCTCCCCTGACAACCTGGTCACCCCCAAATGCCCTCCCCTGCATATTCCCTCTTTATTAGATAGGGTTTTTTCTTTAGCATATTGGACAGCCCTAACTGGTTTGGCTCAGTGGATGGAGCATCGGCCTGCAGACTCAAGGGTCCCAGGTTCGATTCTGGTCAAGGGCATGTACCTTGGTTGGGGGCACATACCCAGTGGGGAGTGTGCAGGAGGCAGCTGATAGATGTTTCTCTCTCATAGATGTTTCTAGCTCTCTATCCCTTTCCCTTCCTCTCTGTAAAAAAATCAATGAAATATATATTTTTTAAAAAGAAACATTTTAAGATTCCTCCATATAGGCCTGGCTGGTGTGACTCAGTGGTTGAGACCCCAGGCTGCCACGCCTGGCTGGGGATGGCACCGTGGGGGGGGGGGGTGCGCGCCCCGACCAGGCTGCCGCCTCAGCCCAGCCAGGCTGAGACCCCAGCCCAGGCTGCCATATGAGCCTGGCCGGGGATGGCACCATTGGGGGTGCGTGCCCCGCCAAGCCCAGGCTACCGTCCCTGGCCGGGGATGGCGCCACCAGGGGTGCGCTCCCCGGCCAGGCTGAGACCCCAGCCCAGGCTGTGGCAGAAGATCGTGCTGGGCACTGGTGCCTCCCAGCAGGACACCCTGGACTGCCGCTGCTGGCCAGGGATCGCTCCACAGGGGGTGCACCCCAGCCAAGCTGAGACCCCAGCCCAGGCTGCCGCTGCTGGGCAGAAGATCGTGTGGCGGGGTGCATGGCTCTGCGGGCCTGAGACCCCAGCCCAGGCTGTGGCCAGGGATCATGCTGGGCACTGGTGCCTCCTAGCCGGACACCCCGGGTTGCCACTGCTGGGCGGACTGGGGGACTCTGCCGGGGCTAAGAGGACTGGGCGCCGCCATTTTTGTAGGGGAGTGATGGTTAATTTGCATATCACTCTTTTATTAGATAGGCTATTTAGAATGTTCCCAATGTTTTGCTGTAGACATAATACTGCAGTGTGGATTTTTATACACCTGCCAGAGTTTCTCCTGCTTATATATGTTGGGGTGAAATGGCTTGGTCTTAGACTATGTGCATCTTCAGCCACTGGATTCTGACAAATTGCTCTTCACCCTAGTTGTGTTCATTTTCTAGTCCCACCAGCAGTGCACAAAAGTTTCTATCTCTCCACACTCTCAACAAACTTGGTATTATCAAACTCTTCAATTTTTGCTAATCTCATGTGTACAAAATGGTACTTCACTGTGGGTTTCAACTGAAATTTCCCTGGTTGATAGTGAGGTTAACATATTTTTATATGTGTATTGGCCATACTAGCTTTCTCTTCTGTGAAATGACTGTTCGTGTCTTTTGCTCATTTCTCTGTTAGGTTGTTTGGCTTTTTCTTACTGATATAAAGGAGTTTTTTTAATATATGCTGTGCTGCATAATAATCCTTTGTCTGTTATATGTGTTGCAAGTAGCTTCCCTCAGTTTGTGGTCTGTCTCTTCATGTGTGTGTATGTGTGTATTTGGAGTAACACAATTAAAATGTTTTTATTATGCTTGAGTTTACAAACTTTTTCCTTCATAATTTTTTTTCTTTTTTTTTTTGTTGTTGTTGGTTTTGTTTAAGAAATTCTTCATTAATCCTGGCACATGGTGGGAATTCAATAAATGTTGGCTATGAGTTGGCATGGAAGGAGGGGCTGGTTTCTGTCTGAGTGCTCAGGTGCTGGGCAGAGCTGCCAGGGCTGATGGTGTCATCACAAAGACGAGGACACGGGGGGGGGGGGGAGGGTTATTGTAGTGAAGAGGGTGTTTTAATCCGCAAAAGGGAGCTGTCCGGGGAGCCGTAGGTCTGTGTGCATGAGAAAGGCTGGTTGAATGTGGGGACTGTAATTGTCCAGCACACTACCCTTCTGCAGGGAGAATGTGTAGAGTGGGCAAAGACAGGGGCACAGAGCCCTGGGAGGTGTCTGGAAAACAGGAGGAGAATGGGGAAGGTTGTTGTGGGGCCATATGGAGAGTTCTTGAATGTGTCTGTGGCGTGACTTCTTATGCACTCCTTCAGAGGCATGGAGGTCACTGGGAGTGTTCTGGGCATAGAGGCTAGATAAGTGGGCAGAGGACTGCAGAGGAGGCAACTCCTCCCTGACCAACCCCTGGCAGTTAGGGGAAGAGGGGGGCAATACCTGGAGGAGGTGGCTCTAAGGCAGGGCTTGGGGAGATGCTGGAGCATGTTCATGGTGTGAGCCCCAAGAAGGAATATATCTGCCAAGAAGGACTCCTTGTGGTTAACTGGGCCCAACTTCATAACCAGAGTCTAAGCAGCCATTGCTGACAGAGGCCTCTCAAGCACATTGCATTTCAGGGAAAAGCTACAGACTGAGCTGCCAACCTCTTGCATTGTGTTCCTGACAACCGAGTCAACCCTGGCATTGTCTTTATATCAATAGAACTGAAACCTGCCCTGTCCAATCAGAACTGCACAGCTATATACTCATTTGCATCAATACTGCCCAATCAGAGCAGCTCCATAACAACCAATCAGAATGCACAATTCTAGCCAATCGGACTATGAGGTTTGGACCAATTAGACACTGCAGATTTGGAGTCTCTATTTGAATAAAATGGACCAATTAGTAACCAGGGCGGGGACTTTCTAAAAGGCAGCCTCCCTTTTGTCTCCATTGAGTGCACTTTCCGTTTCCACTGGAGGCTGTGTTTCCCAGCTTTGCAAGCTGTTCATCTGACTAAAGTTTCTTCTTTTTCTGCACCCCAGATTTGAGACTATTGTTAACATTAGTTTGGTGGCAATTAACTTTTGTTGACAACAGGCCTGCAGGGAAGGGAACCAGGAGATGGTGAGGTACCCAAGGGTGTGGGGACCTGGCAGAAGCAGAACAGCAGCTCTGGGTAGGGTTGGGGCTTTCACCTTCAGATGAAGGAAGAACCACTTCTTGGAAACTTGGGGAGGCAGATGCTGAGCAAAGTTGGGGCAGGACCTTAAGAGAGACCCCTCCATTGAGCTTTGTCTCAGTTCTGTCTGCCTGGCTCAGGGAAGGGCCAGTGAGCATTTGATGAGTGAATTGTCTTGGCAAATAAGGTAGAAAATGGAATCAGCAGCTAAGATTGAGGTGTCAGGGAGTTAAGGCTTGTGGAGAGGGAAGATTTGGAAGGGCCACCATGAAGGGAGATGAGACAGCTTCCCTAGGTGATGGGTCTCCAGGGGCCCAAGTCCACTGAGTCACAGGCAAACACCTTTCTACAAGGGGCTGGCAGATAAGACCTTGCCTCAAGACCCCTTCTTCAGAGAGAGATGGCCACAACCACAGCCCATGACACCAAACACCCCTGGGTCTGTCCTCAGATCTGCACCCTCCACCCCCTCCCTGGGCCCGTCACCATCATCTCCTCCCAGATGGAACAGCCTTCGAGCTGGGCTCCTGCTGCCACCTTGCCTATCCAATTCTTCCCTCATTCTCTATCCAGCAGCCTGAAAGCTCTATTAAAATGAGATTTGATTGTGTCACTGCTGCTCTAAACACTTTGGTGACTTCCACAACTCTTCAAACAAAGGCCAAATTCCAGACCATTGCCACAAGGCCCTGCTGGGCTGGCCACTGCTGCTCCTCCAGTCCCATCTCCAACAATGCCTCCTGGCTTGTCCATCATCGCCCCCTGCCTCCCCACCACACACACACACACACACACACACACACACACACACACACACATACACACACACTTTGGCTGTGCTTTATTACCTGGACCGTGACAAACCCTTTCCTATCTCAAGCCCTCTTTAGAATTCCCTCTGCCTGGGACTCTCCCCCTCACTGTCACCTGCTGAGGCTAACTTCTCACTCTGGTCTCAGCTTAAATGGCACTTCCTCTGGGAAGCCTTCCCAAATCTCCCAATGTAAACTAGATGCCCTCCCATTGTAATCTCTCCTCTAGCCCTCCACTTCTGCAGTGTATAATTATGTATAAATGTATGCGACTCTTTGTGTAACGTCTGTGTTCCCTACCAGATTATAAACTCCATGAGGCCAGTGCTATTTGGACTGTTTTGTTCATACACATCCTCAGTGCCTAGCACAGAATCTGGCACATAGTAGGAACTCAATAATGGTCTGTTTGTTTGTTTGTTTTTCATTGATTTTAGAGAAAGGGAGAAAGGGAAACATCAACGTGTTATTCCACTCATTAAATGGTTGATTCTTGTATGTGCCCTGACCAGGGATCAAACCTGCAACCTTGGCACGTTGGGATGACGCTCTCACCAACTGAGCTACCCTGCAAGGCTCAATAACTGTTGAGTAAAAGCTGCAATGGTTGCTGAGAGGAGGGCCCAGCTTGTCTGAGGGCTACAGGTCATGGAAGATTTCAGGGATGATGGAATTGGAGGCCACTGTCCATAGAGGATATTAGATGATAAAAGAAAAGAAGAAAGGGAAGGGGAGTGACCTTCAGGAGGAATGTTGACACTGAGGAGCACCAACTACGGGCCAGGAGCTGTCCCATTACACTATCCCGACACTCACCATCCCCAGCATCACTCCCACCCCATCCCCTCGTTAGTGTGATGTCCCACTAGTTGGGTGACCTGGGATAAAATAATCTCCCTGAACCTCAGTTTCTTACTCTAAAACGGTTTTGTAACACCAGGCCCTGGGGTTGTTATGAGGATCGGGGGCAATGTATGGTGTGGAAAGTGCCACCAACCCATGCTGTAGGGGTACTTAGGCTCTGGAGTCAGACTGCCTGGATTCAAATCTTGGGTTTGTCATTTATTAGCTGTGTGACCTTGGGCAAGTCACATCAGCTCTCTGTGCCTCGGTTTCCCCTCCTGTAAAATGGAGTTAAGAACTCCTCTGGAGCCCAGCCAGCATGGCTCAGTGGTTGAGCATCAACCTATGAACCAGGAAGTTCACATGCCAGGGTTGTGGGCTCAATCCCCAGTATGGGATGTGCAGGAGGAGCCGATCAATGATTCTCTCTCATCACTGATGTTTCTATCTCCCTCTCCCTCTCCCTTCTTCTCTGAAATCAATAAAAATACGTTATATAAAAAAAGAACTCCTCTGGAATTGCTATGGTGATTAAATGAGGTACCTGGCACATAGTAGGTGCTCAAGAAATAACAGTTATCCCTCCCTCTCTCCCACCATCCCATGTCAGAGCCAATTCTGAGGAATCACCCCTTAAGCCACTGTCCCCAATGCAAAGAGGAAAACTGAGGCCAGAGAAGGGTAGGAGTCGCCAGGGAACCTGGGTGGGAATCCAGGAGTCCCAGGTCCTAGCCCAGAGCGCCTTTCCCTGACGCCTGTTTTCCCCCGGGGCCGGTAGCCTGGCCGGGCCAGCTAGGTCTGGCCCCACCCCTGCCCCTCCCCTTTGCGCTTGAGGAGCGGGACGCGGGGTGCACGAGAAGCTTGGGAACGGAGCTGCAGCCACGCCTGTGCTGCCCCCGGGTTTGAGTTTGCTTCCCAGCGCCTGAATGAGTGCGTCCCTGGCTTAACCCCTGCTTGTGCTAAGCGGCCCAGGTGAGGAAGGGCCGAGCGGAGGCGGAGACCCAGGGGCAGGAGTGCGGGTGCGCGGGTGAAGGGGGCGGGAGTACAGTGTAGGTCTGTCCACTCCAGGCTCGTTTGCGGCCCGGTGGGATTCTGGGGGTGAGTGCGTGTGTGTGTGTGTGTGTGTGTGTGTGTGTGTGTGTGTGAGAGAGAGAGAGAGAGAGAGAGAGAGAGAGAGAGAGAGAGAGAGAGAGAGAGAGATAGATTAGTGTGTGGTGTGTGTGTGGTGTGCCCGGTATAACCAATGGGTTGTGGTGTGTGTCAGCGTACAAGTGTATGGGGTACCTATCTATAGCTTTGGGTGACTGTGCCAAGGCAACCCAGGGGTTCCATGTGTGTGCCCATGGTATATGTTGGGAGCCAAGGCACATTGGTGCATACATGTGTGTTGTGCGTGTTGTGAGATGTGTGTCCTGTGTGTGACACATCCATAGCCCTGTGTGGTGTGCTGAGCCGGGTAATGGAGGTGAGAAGCATTGATGCCGCTGTTACCACAACCCCAGGATGGTTCTAACTTTTCCACCCAGCACCCCTAAGGGCTTGGGAGAGTAAAAGTTCACCCCGGATCTGGGTGGAGGAAGTGCAAATAGTCCCATGCACATTCTCACACACTGGAAGCTTCTTTGAAGTCTCATCTTTCACTCTTCAAAATTCATGTGGATTTTGCATTCCTCTGTAACATTTCTGCATTTCTTTTGGTGTAAATATATCGGTCTGATAAGTTACCATCCAGTGAGCTGACTCACTGGATAATGAGCAGGTTTGTCCTGTGATGGGAGCCCTCCGGCACCTGGAGAGTACAAACCTCCTCCCTGTCCTCCAAGCAGGGACGGCAGGACCCAGACCTGCGGAGGGAGGTGGCAGTGTGGCTGTGCTGTGTGCATGTGTGCAGCATCGTTGTGTGGCAGGAAGCTGGAGCTGTGGAAGGCCATCGGCACTGTGTATGAAGGAGGGGGTCACGGTGGTGTGGGGAACAGTGTGGGCTCTGTCTTGATTATTTCTAGTGTGGGGACAGGGGAGCTGGCTTCTGGGGAGGAGCCCTGACCACCAATGGGGTTCTCACCTTTGCTCCACGGGTGGGGCAAGAAGAGGTTGCCGGACCCCAGAGGACCACAGGGGAGGGGGTTCCCATAGCAGTGACCACCTGGGACTGTCGTGTTGTGAGATGTGTGTCCTGTGTGTGGCACATGCATAGCCCTGTGTGGTGTGCTGACCCAGGTAATGGAGGTGAAAGCATTGATGCAGCTGATGTAGTTGTGTTACCCAGGCTTGGTTTAAAGCCCAGCTCCGGCACTCTGTACATGGAGGACTTGGGGTAAAAATCTCTCTGTGCTTGAGTTTCTTCCTTTATAAAATGGAGACGTTACCAGTATTTGCTTCGTAGGGTTATAGTGAGAACTGAGTCTCTGGATATAAAGTGCTTGGCACGGTCTCCAGCACATTAAGAACCCTTAACAGCCGGTAATAAAACTATGGTGCTGGTGATAAAACCCTGACAGGAGTGGGTCCCTGCCCACCCAGGGACCCTCAATTCCCATAGAACCAATGATTCCCCATGAACCAGGCAGGTGGGAATATGAGCCCCCCATCCACCCCATTTAAGTATGCCTGAGGTAGCCATTCCTGTCTCCAGGCTCTATCAATGTTGAACTCTCAGTGACTGGCTTCTGGGAAGATGCATTCTGAAATGGGAAGATGCCAAGTCTCTGGCAAGGCCTGGGATGGGGCATGGGACAGAAGTCGAGGGAGAAATGCAGGGGACCCTAACTGGTTTGGCTCAGTGGATAGAGCGTCAGCCTGTGGACTGAAGGGTCGCGGGTTCGATTCTGGTCAAGGGCACATGCCCGGGTTGCGGGCTCGATCCCCAGTGGGGGGCGTGCAGGAGGCAGCTGATCAATGATTCTCTCTCATCATTGATGTTTCTATCTCTATCTCCCTCTCCCTTCCTCTCTGAAATCAATAAAAATATATTTAAAAAATAAAAAAAAAAGAAGTGCAGGGGCAGCCAGGAGGCCTCTCTCTCCTGACAAATACCAGAGGAACAGGAAAATGTTAGCCTGTGCCCTTGAGTGTGTGTGTGTGTGTGTGGATGGTAGGGGTATGGGTGCTCTCTGCCTAGAATGAGGAAAATCAAGGCAGGCTCTGGAAGCTGAGGCTGCGAGGTCAGAGTTAGAGCAGGTGGGTCTGAGCGCCAGGCTAAAGTGGGCCAAAAAAACCCTCAGGCTGAGGGTTTTGGGGGGAAAACATTTGTGTTGGCAGAGCAAGAGCCCTTGTTCCTAGTGACTTTATCGGGTCAGCTTCGAGAAGGTGCCCGGAGGCCTGAGAGGATGAGGGGACATAAAAGGCAGTGTTGGGAGCTGTGGAAACATATTTAGGGAGGGCACCTAAATATATCCACTGTGGTGACAGGGTGCTCTGATGGGCTGGCGGTGAGGCTGGGGCCAGGGCAAAGGCGGACCACTGTCCCCATGTCCTCAGGCAAGGAGTGCTTCGGCCCAGAGGCCCTGAGTGCTGCTCCAGGACGTCTCCAGGATGCACTCTGCCGGGCAGCGGGAGGCCTGGTCCAGCCCCTGTTGGCAAGGCAACAAGGCCAGCTCTCTCTTCTCAGTTTTCAGCGACGTGGGACAGAGCGATGTGGCGTCACTTCTGGCCCCGGGGTTGCCTTTAATCCACAATCCCAGCTATAAATGTTTATGATTCTACAGCCTTACTCCTAAGAGTCCATAATCTCAACGCAAACATTCTGAAAATTTATGACCCAAACTCTAACTTTCTGTGCTCTGGCTATAACATTCTCTGATTCCAGTTCAAATGTTGAAGGATTCTGACCCAGCTCTGGCAGTTGGACACTTTCTAGCTTATAAATGACCAGGGAAGATTTACTAGGGGTCATTTCTGTGAAATTACCTGAGAAGCCCCAGGAAAGGTCCCTCTATAGCCAGCCACAGCCATTGTGGCTCCTCTGGGGTGAGGGAAGTTCCATGGGGAAATGGCCACATGCCCCCTGGGATAGGTAACAAAGGCCCCTCCTCATCCGGGCAGTGGGGGTGCTTGGAGCAACTTGTGGTTCTTAGGAAGGGTGGCCCAGGAGAGGGAAAGGTTAGGATCCAGATTGTCATTGGTCCCCTCAGGATAAGGGAAGGGTAGGGTCACCTGTTCCTGGAGGGAACATGGAGAGGAATAAAGGAGAGAAAAAGAAGTGGGGCTGAGGAGACCCCAAAGGAAAACTGGATTCTGTCTGAGAGACTCTGAGAAGACCTGGGGTTGTAGAAAGACTCGGAGGTGTTAGCAGAAACAGCACCATTTATGTGCCGCCCTGCTGGAACTCAGCAGGGACTGGGGAATGGAGAGCTGATGGCTGGTCCCCATTTCAGCTGTGTGGCTCTGGAAAAGTCACCGTCCCTCTGCAGACCTCATTTTCCTCATCTGGCAAACTGACACACAGCGCTAAAACTCCCTGACCTCTCTTTCCCGTCACTGAGGACATCAGCACTATTGTGGAATGCCTGGACTTTGGACCAGTCTGTAAACAGTTGAACGAGTGAGGAATGAATGAGCAAATGAAGGATCAGATGAAGAGATGTGAAAAGGCAGCATAAGGCACGTCTCCCGTCTCCCTTCCCCTCTTCCCCACCCAGCCTCAGCCCATGTGTGAGAAATTGATCTCAGAACTAAAAGAACTGGGGGGGAAGGGGGTATCCTCTGGAATAACCCAGGATTGGCTGAGAGTTTAAGAGATTGGGCGGGGTGGGTACTCCTGGGTGTCACCCCTTGCCCTGCAGCATTTTTCCTGCCAGCCCTGCCCTGGGCCTTGGGCAGCAGGGCTGTGGATTCACGAAACTCTCCATGATTATCTCCCCATGATCACGAAGCCCTGCCCCAGCCCCGAGCTAATGATTGAAGGAGGGAGCTATGGCTTCAGAGGGCCGATGTGGTAAGCAGAAGCCCCCAAGAAGCTGGTGGCAGAGTGGAGGTCAGAAGGGTCCTGGGACCCCCGTGTGTGAGGCCAGAAGGGTCCTGGTATGTGAGGCAGGGTGGCTGAGGGAATGGCTCACATCTGAGCAGGTGTTGGCCTGAATAAAGAGCGGTGCAGGTGGCACGCATTTCCCAGGCACCTGCTGTGAGGCACTGTGCTCAGTCCTTACCTGGGTGTTCTCTGTCCTCCAGCCACCTGGCAAGAGTGAGGGGTTGAGTGCATCCTGGGCGTCTTCCTCCGTTTCTCCTTCTTCTTAACTCCCCCATGTAATTGTCAAGCCCCGTTGAACCTGCCTCCCAAATATCTCTTCACTGGTCCCCTTGTCTCCGCCCCATTGGGTGATTTGGGCCGAGCTCTGGAATCCTCACAGCCTCCTCACCTCCAGCCCCAACCTTCCCTCCTTTTTACTTTGGCTGCTAGGAAGCTCAGTTGCCATCTTAGTCTAGGTTTCTGCTGCTGTTTTCTTCTGTCCTTTGTCTAACAGGATCCTGTGGTAGTATGTGAGTATTGTCTGAGCTCCTTTATGGACAGAGTTGTAAATTCTAAAGCAATCAATAAGTAAAATCGAGTATTTCCTGATTTTTATGACAAGGTCCACTGGCTCCTTGGATTTTCCACTCTTCTTTTTCTTATTTTTTTAAAATATTTTTATTGATTTCAGAGAGGAAAGGAGAGGGAGGGAGAAATATAAACATCAATGAGGAGAGGGAATCATTGATCATCTGCCTCCTACACGCCCCCCTACTGGAGATCAAGGCTGAAACCTGGGCATGTGGTCTGACCAGGAATCAAACCGTGACCTCCTGGTTCATAGGTTGATGCTCAACCACTGAGCCACACCAGCCGGGCCGCTTTTCTTTATGGCCTCTCCCACCACACTGACCCCTACCCAGACATGGAGCTATTGCTGCTGAAGAGGGCAGTGTATTGGTTCAAAGCATTGTGTTCAAATTCTGGCTTTGCTACTATTATCCCTAAGAACCTTAGGCAAGTTATTAAGCATTCAGTGTGCCTCATGTTCCCATCTGTAATACAGGAACAGTGATGGCTCCTGTCTTATAAGGGCATGTGAGGATTAAATGAGATAGTATAAGTGCTGTGTGCTTGCCAGTTTAGTTATGACCCGAATGTCTCTTAGCCATCCAGGGTGGGCTGGCAGGAGGAGGGGCCAGCTCTGTGAGGAATGTTCTAGATCAGTGCTTCTCAAATGTCAGTGTGCACATCTATGCCTGAAGTTTGAATCAGTAGGTGGGGCCTCGGAGTGCATTCCTGACACGCTCTCAGATGATGCCTGTGATCCTGAGCAGAGTTCACACTTGGGTCTGTACGTGAGTACTTAGGTCAGGCTGTGGCTGGGATCCATCCCCGAGATCCAGAGGGTGATGGAGAAGCCTGGAACTGGGGCCCCCACCCTATCCTGAAGACCTGAGGAGGCTGGACCCTGAGCTGAGTCTGAGACAAGGGTGCTCTTCTTCACCACGAAGTCACTGTCCTCAGAAGAGCTCAATGGATTAAGTACGTGAATGAACCTAAAGTCTAGTGAAGTGAGGCTCCAGGGGGCGGCTGTGCTCCCTCTGCCTGGGAATGGCCCTGTCCCTGCTAGAACTCCGCTTTCCCACATTCTGTCCTTCGAGCTTCCAAATCCAGTGATTAATTAGCCTAAAGCCTCATTTTAGGCTGGTGACAAGCAGGGCTGGTGGCTGGCTGGACAGGTGCGGGGCCTCTGAGCATTCTGGCTAGGGCTTGTGCAGGATGGCTGAGGAGAAAAAACTGAACAACATCTGTGTTCTTGGTAACCCCTTGGTGAGAGCCGACAAAGAGCCTGGGCATCCGAGGACTCAGTTCTTCCCTCCCTCTCTTTCCTGGTCCTGAAAGTTCCTTGTGTGAAACTTGCTGCTGAGCTGCTCAGGAGCCCTGTGTATGCTGAGCTGCATGCAGATGCATACCTGTGCGGGGCAGGTGTGCATGATGGGAGTGGTGTGCTTCTGGTATGGCAGGTGCCTGGACATATGCACACATGTGGACCTGTGTGGGTTGTATGGAGCTGCGTCAGGGTCTGGGTGTGCTGTGCATGCCCCAGTACAGGATTGCACCTGTGGGCACACCCTCTTTCCTCTTCTGCCAGGTCTCTGTGGCTCCTCTGTGCTTTCCTGCAATGGTAAACAACAGATCCCAGACTCTGGACAGAACTGCAAAATGTCCAGGTTGCAGAGAAGGAAAACAGGTGCAGCAAGAGGGACCAGCCTCCCCATGTCTGAGGGACCACCAAGCATGCTGCCTGCAAACCTGAAGTGGTGGCAGCTCTCTTCAGGATCTGATATGAATCCCAGAGGTACCGAGTCTGCTCTATCAGACCAGGACCAGCCTGTCTCAGACAGAGGACTGAGGGTAGCGTTTTCCTCCTGGCTTCTGGAAGCAGCAAAGGACCAATGGGCAGTGGTCTTGGGTGCCCAGATGTGTGTGAGGTATTCCTGTCAGCCCTTGACTCACGTGGACAGGAATAGCTCCATTCTGCAGCTGGGGAACCCAAGGTTCAGGAAGGGGTGAGCCCGGCCCGGAGCCAGGAGGAGGTACCCTGAAACCCAGCTGGCAGTGGCTGCTTGGGGATGGGGCCTCTGGAGGCAGGGTCTAAGGTCAGCCTGGCATAATGTTGGTGCAACAGGACATGCAAGGTGTAAACTGTGAGGTGCTTGACTATTGTACAGGGCCTGAAGGGTTCCTGCTGTGACTAAAGGAAGTAGAATGGCCGTGGAGGGTCTGATGACCCCTGGAGGGCTTTGGCCTTGGGCACACACCAACCCCCCTCCCAACCACCTCCTCCAGAAGCCTACACCCAGGGCTGACCTGGGAGAGCCCGAGTTAATCCTCTAAGCCTTCCTCCTCCTCTTGTCTAAGTGCTTTTGTTCCTGGGGAAAACTGAGAACCTGCAGTAACCAGGAACCCCACAAATTGCCTATGGCATCTCAGCCAGCCTGGGATTGTGACAAAAACTGCCCCACCCCTGGGAAAACAAGGCCTATGAACTGGGTTTGTGGGCTCCCCAGGAGTAGGCATGTGTGTGCATATGTGTACATCACATGCTGAGACACAGGCACAAGAAAACATACATTGGTGCTATTCCAAACACATGTGAGTACATGTGCAACTTCCAGGTCATACCCACACATGGCTGACACTCCCCCCCCCAATGCAAACATGCATATGCCTAACATTTATGAACTTACATCCTTTCCAGTCTGAGGGCCTGAGGTGGAAGATGAGTGACCCTCACTGTTCCCTCAGGCCTGCTCCTTCTCTTCCCGGCATAAGCTCCCCAGGCCTCCCAGCCTTGCCCCTTCCCATCGCTCCCTCCTCACCTTCTCACCACTAGGACAGAGAAGCGGCCCTTCCTGAGCTGCCTGCCAGATGGTTGGGAGCAGAGGTGGCTTTGTCTTTTCTGAAGAACTGGTTCTGTGGAATTTCCACTTATTTCCTGTCAAAGGTCAAGGGCTTGCTCTGGGGGCTGACTCAGGGCCTCACAAGCATGAAGAGGGATTCGGGTAAGCCAGGCTGTTGAACATATGACAACCCCTGTCATCTGGGTAGCACCTAAGTTTTGCAAACTGCCTTCTTTCCAGTGTCTTTCTCATTCTTCAGGATAGCCTTGAGAGGTAGGTGCCTTCATTTCCTCCATTTGACAGATGAGGGAACCCAGGCCCAGAGAGGGATGGGACCTGCCTGAGGTCACACAGCAACATGAGGCATAGTTGGCCAAAACTCGTCTCCTGAACTTGGGCTTGGAAGAAGTTTTCACTTTCTTGGGGCTTAGAGAATAAGAACCGGAAGGTTGGGGCAGGCTGGGACCCCCAGTTGGGCCCAATAGAGGAGCACCTCACACACCTTCACCAGGAGCTGGCTGAGGGCACAGACAGCCCCATCACAGGCCAAGGCTCTGCTGTGAGGCTCAGCCCATAGTCCACCCTTGTAGACATGCCCGAGAAGAGGCAGGAAGGGGAACAAGGACACCTTTGCATTGCAGTGTGTTCCAGACACGTCTCTGCCCCTCTGAGCCCAAGGTCTTCTCTCTACAGTGGAACATTGGGGTTGGTTGGAGAATGCACTCCCTCTCTGAGCTTGTAAAGGAAGCCCTGGTAGTCCTGAGCTGAAGCCTGTGCCTAGGGAGCCCCTACCCTTGGCCCCTGGCCTGTTGCTGAGATCAGTCAAGACAGGGTCTGGCCCTAACCGGTTTGGCTCAGTGGATAGAGCGTGGGCCTGAGGACTGAAGGGTCCCAGGTTCGATTCCGGTCAAGGGCATGTACCTTGGTTGCGGGCACATCCCCAGTAGGGAGTGTGCAAGAGACAGCTGAATCGATGTTTCTCTCATCGATATTTCTAACTCTCTATATCTCTCCTTTCCTCTCTGTAAAAAATCAATAAAATATATTTTAAAAAAAAAAAAAGACAGGGCCTGACACAGAGAAGGGACTCAGGGCCTGGGGGCTCCTCCAGGCTGGGCAGGAGATGGTGTGAGAAGAGGACCCAGCAAATCCCCACGGTGCCAGATGGCCTGTCTGAAATTGCAGCTCACTGGCGCTCTGCTGCTTCCCCTCCTTATGTTTCGCTATAGTTCTTAATCACCACTCATCAACTAAAATAAACTAGTCTCCACTGCTAGAATGTAGGTTCTACAAGGACAATTCTTTGTTTTATGTTCTTGAATGCCTTAAACATTACCTACACAGAGAAGGCGCCCAATAAGTACCCATAAAAAAAGAGAGAGAGAGAGAGAGGAGGAGAAAGAGAAGGAGGACTCATCTTATGGATGGGAGGGGCCATCAGTCCCACCATTAGCCCAAGGCAGAGCCACCCTGGCTTTCTTCTCATCAAGTCCAAGCTCAAGGATGGATTGGAGCTAGGGAAGGGGATGGTGACTGAGCTCAGATTTTCCTCCAAGTCACCTTCAATCTGAAGAGCCATCCTCAGTCCCCAAGGGGACAGGATGGCATCTGGACCAGTGGAGTCAGATCTGCAGTCAACAGAGCCATTAATCTCAGGGCCTCAGCCACTCTTAATGGACCTTCCAGGCACTGCTGAGAAAACCAAGTTAATCGTTCCTGTGACAGCAATGAGTAGGACCAGGGCTCTCTCCAGACTTGAGAAAGGCCAGGAGAGGGCTGAGGGGTGGGGTGGAGAGGAGGAGGAGAAAAATGGTCACCTGATGAGCGCCTACCCTGTGTCAAGCCCTGGTCCTTAAATGTCACCTTACTCAATCTTCCCCATAGCACTTAAGGCTGAGTTGATGAGAACGCTCAGGGTGAAGTGACAGCTCACAGCCGGTTAGGGGCTGAGTCAGCCTTGGTGTTAGGGACTTGAACTGGTATGTTCTTGGGCGTTGGGTCCCAGTCCTGCAGCTGGCCAGCTCTGTGCTGTGGCAAGTTACTTCCCCTCTTCAGAAATCTTGGTTTCCTCATCGGCTGCCTTCTGGGACTTCTGTGAGACATGCACGTGACAGTTTGTGGCATAGAAACTGGCTAGCAGTAGGGGCTGCTCCGGGTCAGAATTTGCTCCAACACTTCACAGACCAACGTGGAGCTCACTAACTCCTGGGTGAGTGGCCTGGGTCAATGCTGTGAGGATCCCTGAGCCCCTACCTCCTCTCAGAGCTCCCTACACAGTCCACTTGCAGCCATTGCAGACCAGAGTAGGAGCAGGAGCAGACTTGGGGGCTCCTCCTCCGTCCGCTGCCTGATTGTGCCTGGAGTCCGCAGGCTATGCAGCGCGGAGGGCAGAGGAGATGGAGGTATGGGGACCGGGCTGGTCCATGGTGGGGGAGTGGAATAGTGGAGGCAGGATTGGGAACCACCTCAGCCGGGGTTTGAGTCCTGAGTGGCACAGGAGACTTTTCCACTCTGGGCCTCAATTTCTTACTCTGTGAAACAGGGATAACAGTGGTCTCCCCCCAAGTATTTGAAAACTGTTAAGTGTCCCATGCTGGTGAGGGTCCCTTGAGGAGGAGCCTGTGGTGGGAGAGGCTACCATGATTAGGTGACCAGATGGAAGTCCCCAGAGGAGGTCCTTGGGAAGCTCTGGCCTGTGCCATCCCAGCTCATTTCAAGAGACCCTGAAACTGACCCCATGACCGGCGGGGAAAGTGTGTCCCTAAGTCAAGGTGTGACTTGTTAAAGAGGAACAAAGCAGGGTAAACAAGTGTATCTGGGGGAGCTGGGGTAAACTTTTCTGGGGTTTCTGTTGCCTTTCAACTCCCGCTGACACCACCCCTGGGGAAAAAGGAGGCAGTACAGCCTATGGGACAGTCCTGGCCTCTGTGGCCTATGTGGATCTCTGGGATTCACATCTCTTGCCATCTCTAGAACAGGTCCTCAGCCAACTCAGGGAGTGTCTCTCCACCCCTTGTTATCATATGAGATAATACATGACAAGGCTCTCTGCAAACTGTAATGTGCTCTGCCTCTGATGGTACATCTGCATGTGTGTGAAAGCCCTTGAGTGTGTATGCACAAGTGAGAATGTGCAGTTTGTGAGTGTGTGCACACATGTGTGCAATGTGTGTGAGTGCGCACCTTCCCCTGACTTGGTGGGGTGCAGTCACTCCACGCCGCTCAAGGCTCCCTGTTTGGCTTGGGCTTTTCTCCTCTAAACTTTTTAAAAGTCTTTTTTTGTGTGTTTCCTCACTGTTTCTTAGTTTACCAGAAAGGGATCGGTCCATGGTCCGGAAACCTAGCAATTGTCTCCGAGCCTACTGACTCTTCTCCCCTCCCTCCCGCCCTTGCCTCATCCTGTGGCTGTCCCTGGAGGCCAGCTGCCTGGCGCTCCAGCACGGCCTGGTCCTCAGGCCTGGCGGCTTGCCGACTCCTCTATGCAGCCCACCTGCCACCACTTTTCCCTTCAAGGCTCTGTGCTGGCTGCTCTCACTTCATTGTCCCACGGACTCTGTCAACATCCCAGCACCCGCTGGAGGTGCTGTTATTATTCCCATTTTACAGGCAAGGAAATGAAGTCTCAGGGAGAGGAAATGGCTTTCCCAGAGTTACCTCACCAGTGCTGGGGTTTTAACTCCTACCTAACTCCAAAAACTTTATTCTTAAACTATTTTGGCCTACCTGGTGGGCGTGTGCTTGCTGGTTGGCTGAATGAATAAATGAATGATAAAAACAAATGAATAAATCACTTAGTCAATATTGAGCTGAAAGAAAAGGTTAAGTGATATTACCAAGGGCTGTCATTTGTTGAGTACCGACTATGTGTTAAGTGCGTCACATAAAAGCAAATGCAGCCAAGATTATTGTTATCCCCATTTTGCAATTGAGGAGGCTGAGGGTCAAAGAAGTTAAAGCATCTTGTTCAGTGTGGGACCTGGGGGGCCATTTGACCTCCCTGGAGGAGGGCTGAGTCAGCAGAGCCTGGTGACAGGTGCCCATTGTGGCAGAGGCTGTGTGTGCCTATAGGGCCCTCCCCAGTGACACTCCACCCCAACCCCTCCTGTCTAAGGGCCATTTCCCCATTTGTCTCTGAAATGAGTTTCTATTTCAGTCTGGGTTAGAGATCTGCTGTCCTAGCTCTGACTCTCCCTCTGACTGTTGGCATGTCTAGTAAGGGCAAGTGCCCTGGCCTGGGCATGTGAGGTATCCTCCTGTTCCCCCTGCTCTGTCATTAACAGCTCCCATTGGAGGGCAGGCCTGTGCACGATGCAGTTACGTGTCTATGGTGATGGCCTGGGGACCTAGGGGCTAGTCGATACAGTCCTCTGCTTAAAGAACTGATGGGCTCGGTGGGCTAAGTCAGGAGTAGTTGGGGCAGAACGCAGCATCCTGACTCTCAATGCAGAGCTTGTTTTCATGGGCTGGAGTGGAGCGGGGGTTGTCTGTGGCCCCAGGAAAGAGCTGACTCGTGGCATCTACAAGGCAGATCTGTGCACAGAGTGAAGGATGACATTTCTCTGTCATGCCAGTGGGATGGGAACCAGCTATTCAGGTCAGCCTGACGTTCCCTGAGTGCTTTTTGTTGGGGATGGGGAGGCACACTTTGCACAGGAAAAAGAAATCACATGTTGAAATCAGAGCTAGGTTTCAATGCAGGGCCAGCATTTACTGGCTGTGGGTTCTCAGACAAGTTATTTAACTTCTTGGATTCTCAGCTTCCCAGTCTGTCAAATGGGATAATAGAACCTACCTAACCAGCTCAGAGAATGGATAAAATAAGATAAGGTGCCTAACATTACTTGTAGGTTTTTAGGAAATTTTAGTTCATTTCCCTCCTCCCCTGGAGAGCCCTTCATCTGAGGCAGAGATATTCCTTTCGGCAGCATCTAGTCTGATGGTTGAGGCAAGAGACAAAATTGGTAAGATGTTGGAATAAACCCCGCGGACTCACCAACACTTGACATTGTGGCGCACAGTCTCATTTTCCATGTCGCAAAGGGGCAATAGAGACACAGAGATGCTGATATTTGAGGCACCCTGAAATGCCTCTGTTGTAAAAGATAAAGCAGATAATACATTAAAATATAAACAGTTTCCAGCCTCTGTCTCCAGACCAAGCCAGAAACCTCCCTGTCAGACTCCCAGATTCACAGGGAGATTCACCTACTTTGTGCCAGGCCCCACCATGGCTTTAATACAGATTTCTCTTTACAATAAGAGCCAACAATCATGAAATGTTAATACTGTGACCCATGTTCAATAAGCAGGGAAACTGAGACCCAGAGTGTTACAAAACTTGCTCAAGGTTCCAGCTAATAGAAGCAGAGGGAGGATTCAAAACCAGGATGCCTGATACCCATGCCTCTCCTACCTCACGGGGTACTTGTCCACAAAAGATGTCAGGCCTCAAATCAGAAATACATAAAATAAAATGGTAAAACGGGAATGACAGTTTTAAAAAAGGAAGCTATTAAGGAAATGCAAATCAAGATTGTAATATGATACCACTTTACACCCATGAGGATGGCTATAATGAAAAAGACAGATGAAAACAAGGGTTGACGGGGCTATGGAGAAAGTGGAACTCTCATACGCTGCTGGCGGGAATGGAAAATAGTGCAGCCACTTTGAAAAACAGTGTCTCAGTTCCTCAAAAAGTTAAACATAGAGCTATTCTATGACCCAGCAGTTCCATTCTTAGCTATATACCCAAGAAAATTGAAAATATACATTCACGCAAAAGCTTATACACAAATGTTCATAGCAGTGTTATTCATAATAGTCAAAAGGTGAAAACAACCCAAATGTGCATCAACTGATGAACAGGTAACCAAAATATGGCCTATCCATGCAGTGGAATATTCTTCAGCCATAAAATGAAATTCTGATCCATGTTACAACATAGGTGAATCTTGAAGACATCAGGCTAAGCAAAATAAGCCAGAAAATAAAATGGCAAATCCACAAATACAGAAAGTAGATAAGTACCGTAGTTTCCACAGGATGGAGGGAGAGAAGAATGGGGACTAACTTCTAATGAGTATAAGATTTCTTTTGTGGTGATGAAAATATCTAAAATTAGGTAGTACAGATAGTTGCACAGTCTAGTAAATATACTCAAACTCACTGAATTGTACTCTTTAAAGGGTGAATTTTATTGTAGGTGAAGTACTCCTAATTAAAAAGAAAACAGTAGCATGAATATATAAGGTACACAGAAGGTTAAGACTAACTTTGATCCTAAGATAGGAGAGCACACACATTTGACTTTGAGCTTCCTAGCAGCTAAAGCAAAAAGAGAGAAGCAGCTAGGCCATGAGGCTCAGTGGCTGAGTGTCATCCTATGAACCAGGAGGTCACGGTTTGATTCCCAGTCAGGGCACATGCCCCGGTTGCAGGCATGGTCCCCAGGAGGGGGCATGCAGGAGGCAGCCCATCAATTATTCTCATCATTGATGTTTCTATCCTTCTCTCCCTCTCCCTTCCTCTCTCTGATATTTAAAAAAATACATATTAAAAAATAAAAAGGGAGAAGCAGCCTCCAAGAGGAGGAAAAGTGCCAGCTCCTTAGGGGAACTAACTCTTCCTGGGCTTAGTTCTAGGGCAGGATTCTCACACGCCTGTCATAATGAATTGTCAACAGCACAAGTTCCCTGTATCTCCCACCTGAGATTCTGATGCAAGCAGTATGGAGAACTGTGAGGGAGCTGCAGTTTTACCACGCTTGCACGTTAACAAGTTAGCCAGCTACAGTGTCAGTGGGTGCTGGCAGAAAACCTGACGCCTGGCTAGAGACAAAGAACTTTGTTTCTCACAGCGATAGTAACAGGGAGAATATAAGCATTAGCATGGGTTCCTCAAGCCCCGATTCCCACAAGGCAGTGCAAAGGACACCAAATAATACCTGCACACGCAGTGAGTTGCATTACAAGAAAGAAAGCTGGACATTGGGCAGCTCGAATATTTTATAATGGGCAGTAAGCCTGCCTGACCTTTGCCCCAGAGGAAGACATCATCTTTGTCAGACTAGACAGTCAACAAACCAGCCTTTTTCTCCAGAGGGAGACACTGTCACTGTCTCCCAAAGCTGTTTGCTATGCGAGCATCCTTGAAAAAATGGTCTGGAACAAGGGCAGTCTGTCTCTGCTCACCAGCCATGCAGAAATCTGAGAGACCCATGGAGAATTGTCTCCTGACACACAGATATAATGGTCGGGGCTGTTTTTGTTTATATGACTTTTTTATTATAGTAAAATATATGTAACATAAATTTTACATTTTCATTCATTTTGGTGGTAAAATGTACATTTTTACTCACAGCTCTTCTGATACCAAATGTGCAGGGTTTTCTCCTCCTTGCACCAGCCAGTTCTGACACCAGCTCTGCGAGTTAGCACAGACCCCTACAGGTAAGGCTCAGTCCCGCAAGACCCTCCCTAGTAAAGATGCAGTTGCAAGTTCTGAGGCTCCCATACTTCTGACTGACCAGCTATATATTGGGAGCTCCCACCACCCCCTCCTCAGGTTCAATAATTTGCTAAAGCAGCTCACAGAACTCAGGAAAGCACTTTATTTACTATTATCGGATCATTTTAAGGGATAATAACTCAGGAGCAGTAAAATGGAAGAGATGCACAGAGCAAGGGACGGGTGAAGGGGTGCAGAGCGGAGCTTCCATGCCCTCTCGGCTACACCACCTCCCGGCATTCCCATGCATTCACCCACCCAGAAGCTCTCTGAACCCTGTTGGTTAGGGTTATGAGGAGGCTTCGTTATCATGTGGGCATGATTGATTAGATCACTGGCCCTTGGTGATTGAACTCAATCTCCTGCCCCTCTTCCATCCCTGGAGACTAGGGGATGGGACTGAAAGTTCCAAGACCAAATCAAGGCTTTGGTGACCAGCCACCATCCTGAAGTTCCCTAGGGGCCTGCCAAGAGCCAACTCATTAGAACAAGAGATGCTCCTATCATTCAGGAAATTCCAAGGGGTTTAGGAGCTCTATGTCAGGAACTAGGGGCAATGACAAATGATATATTTTTTATGGCACACATAACATTGACCATTTAATCCTTTTGAATGTGTGATTCAGTGACATGAAGCACATTCAGTGTTGTGCAATCATCACCATTATCCATCTCCAGAACTTTATCTTCCCAAACTGAAACACTGTACCCATCAAACCACTCCCTCCCTCAGCCCCAGGTAACCACTATTCTTCTTTCTGTCTCCATGAATTTGACTATTCTGGGTACCTCACGTAAGTGGAATCATACAGTACTTGTCCTTTTGCATCTTGCTTATTTCACTTGCATAATGTTTTCAAGGTTCATCCATGTTATAGCATGTACCGGAATTACCTTGCTTTTTAAGGCTGAATAATATTCTGTTGTATGGGTGGATATACCAGTTTGTTTATCCATTCTTCTGTTGGTGGATAGTTAGGTTGTTTCTACCTTTTGGCTACTGTGAATAATGCTGCTATGGACATCAGTCTATAAATATATGTTTGAGTCACTGCTTTCAATTCTTTTCACCTAGAAGTAAAATTGCTGGATCTTATGGCAACTCTATTTTTCTTTTTCTGAGGAGCTTCCAGCTGTTTTTCACAGCAGCTGCACCATTTTACATTCCCACCAGCAGTGAACAGAGTTCCAATTTTTCCACACCCTCTCCAATACTTGCTATTTCCTAGTTTTTTTAATAATAGCCATCCTAATGAATGTGAAGTGGTAGCTCATTGTGTTTTTGTTGTTGTTGTTGTTAATCCGTACCCAAGGATATTTTTCCCATTGATTTTTATTTTATTTTTTAAGTGAGAATAGAAGAAAGAGAAGGAGGGAAGGAGTGAGGGGGGTGGAGAGAGAGAGAAACATTGATGTGAGAGAGACACATCAATTGGTTGCCTCCCGCATGTGCCCCAACCAGGGCCAGGGATGGAACCTGCAACCTAGGTACATGCCCTTGACCAGGAATCGAACCCCCAACCCTTCAGTGCTGAGTCCAATGCTCTAACCATTTAGCAACACTGGCCAGGGCTCATTGTGGTTTTTATTTGCATTTTCCTAATGATTAGTGACTTCGATCATCTTTTCATGTGCTTATTGGCCATTTGGATATTTTCTTTTGAGAAATGTCTATTCAGGTCTTTTGCCAATATTTGAATTGAGTCCTGTTTATTGTTGTTGAATTGTAGCAATTCTTTATATATTCTGAATGTTAACCCCTAATCAGATATATGCTTTCAAATATTTTCTCCCATTCTGTGGGTTGTCTTTCCATTCTGCTGATAGTGTCCTTTGGTGGACAAAAGTTTTTAATTGTGATGAATCCTAATTTATCTGTTTTTTTTTCTGTTGTTGCCTGTGATTTTGGTGTGATTTTGGTCAGGGCTGTTTTGATTGCAGATGACAATGCAACTAGCTTAGGCAATAAAGGTACTAGTTCATGTAAAGAAAGGGTCCAAAGTAGACCTACATCAGACATGGCTGGAGTCAGCAGTGACAGTGATGCCATCAGCACTCTTTTTGTATCCTTTCTGCTGACTTCCTACTGGCTTCTTACATTCTCATCCAAGATCTTCCCAGAAGCACCAAGTGTCCTCACAGCTAATAATCCTGGAGGAAAAGGGAGAGAACCTTTCATCTGGTTCTACCAAAATTCCTGGAACAGACTCTAACTGGCTTCCCCTGAACCAATCACTGGTCTTGGGTCTGGATGGATGCTCTGATTGGTCAGCTTTGGGTCAGGTGTCCCCCTTGAATGAACAAGGTTACCATGGAATGGGGGAGGGGGCTCCCCATAGCAAGAAATGCTTCACAAACATTCCTCTCCAGAGGGGGCCAGGGTCATGAGGTTCACCTTGAAAGGGCATTCCTCACCTTCCTCACCTTCCTGTGGGAGCACAGGAAGAGGGAACCCTTTTAATTGGTCCCTGGAGGAGGCAGCATTTCTGGAGCCTACAGCTGATGGGAGGGTGAGCCCCGGTCAAGCTGGGTCCCAGGCAGTCAGCAGAGCAATAGAGCGGCTGGGTTTTCCTAGCCCTGGTGCATTGCAGGAGCTAAGAACGTGGACTTTGGAGTTAAACTGCTTGAGTTCACAGCCCAGTAACCTTTCATTCTATTTGTGCCACCTTGGGCAAGTCAGCTACCCTCTCTGTGCCTGGTATAAAATGGAGATAAAAACAGTTCTTTCCTCTCACAGGGATTAAGAATAATATGCATCTGGCACACAGCAAGGTTCAATAATTGTATCATTATTATTCTGTTTGGACCTCTTTGCCAACCACATTTACTGGTGCGTTGACAACTCCAGCTGTGTTCACCTTCCTTCAAGGCGCCTCATGCAGCCTCTGCCCTTACTGTTCCCTCTGCCTGAAATGCCTTTGCCCCCACATACGCTTGGCCATTTTGTGGTTGCCTCCTCCACTGAGCCTTCTGTGCCTGCAGAGCCATCTCTTTGCCTGGGCCCCCTCAGGACTCTACAGCATGATGTCTGCCTAGGACAGTGGTTGGCAAACCGTGGCTTGCAAGCCACATGTGGCTCTTTGGCCCCTTGAGTGTGGCTCTTCCACAAAATACCACGTGCAGGCGCGCACGTACAGTGCGATTGAAACCTCGTAGCCCATGCGAAGAAGTCGGTTTTCGGCTCTCAAAAGAAATTTCAATTGTTGTACTGTTGATATTTGGCTCTGTTGACTAATGAGTTTGCCGACCACTGGCCTAGGATTATGGAACTTCACGTATGTGTCCCTTGTTTACAGTGAGCTCCTGAGGACAGAGCCTGGGTCTCCTCCGTTGTTGAGTTCACAGCGGGAGCCTGACAGCTGCAGATGTGGGGAGAGGGCAGTCTAGGGGCAGAAACAGCACTGACCAGGGAGCAAAGGAGAACATGGCTGGTCCCAGGAACTGAAAGTAGCTTAGAGCCCTGTAGGTCACGTGGGAGGGGTAGGAGTTGGTGTTGAGAACAGAGAGGTCAGCAGGGCCAGGGTTTGCCTTGATTCTCAGGCACAGGGAAGCCATGAAATACTTGGGCAGGGGAGTGATGAGATCAGATTTTTGCTGAGCAAATATCCCTCTGGCTGCAGAAAGGAAGTGGATTGATTGGTCAGGGAGATAGATGGAAGACAGAGAGCATGAGGTGGCTGCAGTTTAGGCTGAGGTACAGACAACAGGATGAGAGCATGGACAGTTTCACAGAAGGGGACAGTAAGGATGGAGACCAAGCAGGCTTGGTGATTGATTTGAAATGGGGCCTCAGTTTTGTCAATGTAAGAAACGTCCAAACCTGTAAGAATTTTTTTATGAGTTTATTTGAGCCAAACTGACAATAGTTGCTAGGAAGTAAAATCTCAATGGATTGAGAAAATGCTCCAGAAAATGGCAGTTTTACCACTTATTTTATACATCAGTATCAAAGGGCAGGATGTAAGGGGGTTACATGAAATTCATTGGTGATAGGAGAAACCAAGATGGCGGCATAGGTAAACACCTAAACTGCTGCCTCGCACAACAATTTCAAAACTACAACTAAAAGACAAAACGGACATCATCCAGAACCACAGGAAGGCTGGCTGAGTGGAAATTCTACACCTAGAAGGAAAGAGAAAAGCACACTGAGACTCAGAGGAGCTGCAGAAGGCAGAAGTACAGAGGCGCGGCGCGCGGAGAGGGCTGGCAACTGAGCACGCGGCTGGCTTTCTCAATCGGGAGGGAGACAAAAGCTCCTGAATGCTCTGAACTCCAGTTCCAGGCGAGACTCTGGGGACCCAGACTCATTTGGGGAGAAACTGGTCTGTCTGGCAGCGGGCGAAACTCGAGGGCGGCTCTCTCTCAGAGGTGCTTGCAGCAATTACCGTGGGACACTGAGACCCAGGGGCCTCTTAGGGCAGGGCTGACGGGAAGTCATTGCTGTCTGCTCCGCCCTGAGATTCCACCTCATCCAAGCTGAGCACAGAGGCTTTTGCAAGTCTTGTCTCATAAGGGTGTCTCTCCAGCACAGAAGTTCTCCCAGCGTAGACACAGCTAATCCTCACAGCCAATTGGCCTGGAGGTCAATTCCTTCCAGTGATACCAACAACAATCAAGGCTTAACTTCACCAAGACTGTGCACACAGCCCACAAAGGGGTGCACCAAGAGTGTCCACCTCAGGTGATAGGCTGAACCACTGGTCACCTACCACAGAAAACCACTCCATCAACACAGGGAAGCAGCAAAATGCGGAGACAAAGAAACATGTCACAAATGAAAGAAATGGAGGAAAGCAAACTACTGGACATAGAGTTCAAAACCACATTTATAAGGTTACTCAAGAATCTTCTAAAAACTGCCGAGAAACTTGATGAGACCTCCAAGGAGCTTAGTGAGACCTTCAAGGACCTTAATGACAATGCCAAAAAAAATGGAAAAGGACCAGTCAGAAATTAAGCATACACTGTCTGAAATAAAGAATATACAGAAATTCAACTGTAGATCAAAGGACCCCAAGAATCAAACCAAAGATCTGAAATATGAGGAAACAAAAAACACCCAACCAGAAAAAGAAAAAAGAATTCAAAAATATGAAGATAGTGTAAGGAGCCTCTGGGACAACTTTAAGCGTACCAACATCCGAATTATTGGGGTGCCAGAGAAGAGAGCAAAATATTGAAAACCTATTAGAAGAAATAATGACAGAAAACTTTCCCTACCTGGTGAAAGAAATAGACTTACAAGTCCAGGAAGTGCACAGAACCCCAAACAAAAGGAATCCAAAGAGGACCACACCAAGACACATCATAATTAAAATGCCAAGGGAAAAAGACAAAGAGAGAATCTTGAAAGCCTTAGAGAAAAACAGTTAGTTACCTACAAGGGAGTACCCATACAAATGTCAGCTGATTTCTCAACAGAAACTCATCAGGCCAGAAGGGAATGGAATGAAATATACAAAGTCATGCAAAGGAAGGGTCTGAATCCAAGAATACTGTACCAGGCAAGGCTATCAATCAAAATTGAAGGTGAAATCAGGAGCTTCACAGACAAAAAAGGACTAAGGAAATTTATTACCACCAAACCAGCAATGCAAGAAATGCTAAAAGGTCTGCTGTAAAAAAAAGAAATAGGAAGTGAAGAAGGAACACAGGGGTAAAGAATAAAAATGGCGACAAATAAGTACCTATCAATAATAACTTTAAATATAAATGGATTAAATGCCCCAATCAAAAGACATAGGGTAACAGATTGGATAAGAAAACAAGACCCATATATCTGCTGTCTACAAGAAACCCACCTCAGAAAAAAAGATGCGCACAGACTGAGGGTGAAGGGATGGAAAAAGGTCTTCAAGCTGGGGTAGCAATACTTATATCTGACAAATTAGATCTCAAAGTGAAGGACATAACAAGAGATAAGGAAGGCCACTTCATAATACTAAAGGGAGCAATCCAACAAGAAGAAATAACTCTGGTAAACATATATGCACCCAATACAGGAGCACCCAAATACATAAAAAATCTCCTGGAGGATATCAAGGGAGAGATTGACAGCAATACAATCATAGTAGGAGACTTTAATACACCACTATCACCATTGGACAAATCCTCTAAACAAAAAATCAGCAAAGAAAGATCAATCCTAAATGACTCACTAGACCAGATGGAATTAATTGACATCTTCAGAACATTTCACCCCAAAGCCACAGGATATACATTCTTAAGTGCACATGGGTCATTTTCAAAGATAGACCATATGTTGGGACATAGGCAAAGTCTCTTCAAATTCAAGAAGATAGAAATCATATCAAGCATCTTCTCAGACCACAGTGGCATAAAACTGGAAATCAACTACAATAAAAACAACCCAAAGAAATCAAACACATGGAGACTAAACAGCATGCTATTAAACAATGACTGGGTTACCAGAGAGATCAAGGAAGAAATAAAAAACATCATGGCAACAAATGACAATGAAAACACAACAATCCAAAATCTATGGGACACAGCGAAAGCAGTCTTGAGAGGGAAGTTCATAGCTCTACAAGCATACTGCAAAAAAACAAGAAACAAGGGTAATACATTACCTAACCCTACAACTCAAAGAGTTAGAAAAGGAGCAACAAGAAAAGCCCAGTGTAAGCAGAAGGAAGGAAATAATAAAGATCAAAGCGGAGATAAACGACATCGAGACCAAAGAAACAATACAAAAGATCAACAAAACCAAGAGCTGGTTCTTTGAAAGGATAAACAAGATTGATGAACCTCTAGCCAGGCTCACAAAGAAGCAAAGAGAGAGGACCCAAATAAACAAAATCAGAAATGAAAGAGGTGAAATAACAACATATCCTGCCGAACTACAAAGGATTGTTAAAAAATACTACGAACAACTCTATTCCAACAAACTGGACAACCTGGAGGAAATGGACATATTCCTAGAAAAATATAACCTTCCAAAACTCAATCAGGAAGAATCTAAACAGCTCAATATGCCAGTAACTATGGAAGAAATTGAAGCAGTCATCAAAAAGCTTCCGGCAAACAAAAGCCCGGGGCCAGACGGCTTCACAGGAGAGTTTTACCAAACATTCAAGGAAGAACTAAAACCTATCCTCCTCAGACTATTCCAAAAAATTCAAGAGGAAGGAACACTTCCAAGCTCCTTCTATAAAGCCAGCATCACCCTAATACCAAAACCAGATAAAGACAACACAATAAAGAGAATTACAGGCCAATATCCCTCTTGAACGTAGATGCCAAAATCCTCAACAAAATTCTAGCAAATCGGATCCAGCAGTACATCAGAAAGATCATATACCATGACCAAGTAGGATTTATCCCAGGAATGCAAGGATGGTAAAATATCCGCAAATCAATTAATGTGATACATCACATAAACAAATTGAGAGATAAAAATCACATAGTCATATCAATTGATGCAGAAAAAGCATGTGACAAAATCCAACACCCTTTCTTGATATAAACTCTCAACAAGGTGGGAATAGAAGGATCATACCTCAACATAATAAAAGCTATATATGATAAACCCACAGCTAACATCATACTCAATGGGCAAAAACTAAAACCATTTCCCCTAAGAACAGGAACAAGACAGGGATGCCCACTCTCACCACTCCTGTTTGACATAGTACTGGAAGTATTAGCCATTGCAATTAGACAAGAAGAAGAAATAAAAGGCATCCAAATGGAAAAGAAGAAGTAAAGCTGTCCTTATTTGCAGATGACATGATATTGTACATAAAAAACCCGAAAGACTCCATCAAAAAACTAACAGACTTAATAAATGAATTCGGCAATGTAGCAGGATTCAAAATTAATGCCAAGAAATCTATGGCATTTCTATACACCAATAGTGAACTTACAGAAAGAGAGACTAAAAAAGCAATCCCATTTACCATCGCACCAAAAAAATTAAGATACCTAGGAATAAACTTAACCAAGGAGGTAAAAGACCTATACGCGGAAAACTACAGGACACTGAAAAAAGAGATAGAGGAAGATGTAAACAGATGGAAGAACATACCATGTTCATGGATTGGGAGAATCAACATCATTAAAATGTCCATACTACCCAAAGCAATCTATAGATTCAATGCACTTCCCATTAAAATACCAATGGCATATTTCACAGACCTAGAAAGAACTCTCCAAAAATTCATCTGGAATAAAAAGAGACCCCAAATAGCCACAGCAATCCTGAGAAAGAAGAATAAAGTAGGAGGGATCTCAATACCAGATTTCAAGCTGTATTACAAAGCCACTGTTCTCAAAACAGCCTGGTACTGGCACAAGAACAGACATATAGATCAATGGAATAGAATAGAGAATCCAGATATCGACCCAAACCACTATGCCCAATTAATATTTGACAAAGGAGGCATGAACATACAATGGAGTCAAGACAGTCTCTTCAATAAATGGTGTTGGGAAAACTGGACAGATACATGCAAAAAAAATGAAACTAGATCACCAACTTACACCATACACAAAAATAAACTCAAAATGGATACAGGACTTAAACATAAGATGGGAAACCATAAAAATACTAGAGGAATCCACAGGCAGCAAAATCTCAGACATATGCCAAAAGAACTTCTTCACTGATACTGCCCCTAGGGCAATGGAAGCCAAAGAGAAAATAAACAAATGGGACTACATCAAAATAAAAAGCTTTTGCACAGCAAAAGAAACCATCAACAAAACAACAAGAAACCCCACTGTATGGGAGAACATATTTGCAAATGTTATCACTGACAAAGGTTTAATCTCCAACATCTACAAGCAGCTTATACAACTTAATAAAAGGAAGATAAATGATCCAATAAAAAAATGGGCAACGGACCTAAATAGAATCTTTTCAAAAGAAAACAGAAGGAAGGCCAAGAGACACATGAAAACATGCTCAAAGTCACTAATTATCTGAGAGATGCAAATCAAAACGACAATGCGATACCATCTCACACCTGTCAGAATGGCTATCATCAACAAATCAACAAACGACAAGTGTTGGCAAGGGTGTGGAGAAAAAGGAACCCTCGTGCACTGCTGGTGGGAATGCAGACTGGTGCAGCCACTGTGGAGAACAGTATGGAGTTTCCTCAAAAAACTGAAAATGGAACTCCCGTTTGACCCAGTAATCCCACTCCTAGGAATATATCCTAAGAAACTAGAAACACCAATCAGAAAGGATATATGCACCCCTATGTTCATAGCAGCACAATTTACAATAGCTAAGATTTGGAAACAGCCTAGGTGCCCATCAGCAGATGACTGGATCAGAAAACTATGGTACATCTACACAATGGAATACTATGCTGCCATAAAAAAGAAGTAATTCTTACCATTTGTAGCAACCTGGATGGAATTAGAGAACATTATGCTAAGTGAAATAAGCCAGTCAATGAAAGAAAAATACCACATGATCTCACTCATTTGTGGATAATAAAAAACATTATAAACTTATTAACAAAAAGATAGATACAGAGGCAGTAAAGCATCAAACAGACTGTCAAATTACAGTGGGAAGGTTAGGGAGAGGTGGGGGAAATAAGAGATCAACCGAAGGACTTATATGCATGCATATAAGAGTAACCAATGGATGCAAAACATTGGGGGGTGAGGGCATGTATGGGAGTGGGGTGGTGGGGGGGGCAATGGTAATATATGTACACATATAATACCTTAATTTAAAAAAAAAGGAAAAAAAAGACAACTGTATAGGGTTCTCAACTGCAAAAAAAAAAAAAAAAAAAAAAGAAATATTCAAATTGATGAACAGCAAGAACCTACAACCAAGATTACTCTACCCAGCAAAGCTATCATTCAGAGTTGAAGGTCAGATAAAGAGCTTCACAGACAAGAAAAAGCTAAAGGAGTTCATCACCACCAAACCAGGATTATATGAAATGCTGAAGGGTATTCTTTAAGAAGAGGAAGAAAAAGAAAAAGGTAAATATAAAAATTATGAACAACAAAATGACAACAAATACATACCTAACAACAAGTGAATCTAAAAATCAAGTGAATAAAAAATCTGATGAACAGAATGGACTGATGAATATAATAGAATCAGGGACATAGAAAGGGAGTGGACTGACAATTCTCAGGGGAAGGGGGTGTGAGGGGTGCAGGAAGAGATTGGACAAAAATCTTACACATATGGATGAAGACCATGGCAGGGGGTAAGGGCATGGGGTGGGGTGGGGAATCAGGTGGAGGGGAGCTATGGGGGGGAAAAAAAAGAGGAAAACCTGTAATAATCTGAATAAAGATTTATTAAAATAAATAAATAAATAAATAAATAAATATCAAGTGAATAAAAAATCTGATGAACAGAATAAACTGGTGAATATAATAGAATCAGGGGCATAGAAAGGGAGTGGACTGACAATTCTTGGGGGGGAAGGGGTGTGGGGGGTGTGGGAAGAGACTGGACAAAAATCGTACACCTATGGATGAGGACAGTGCAGGGGCGCGTAAAGGCAGAGGGTGGGGTGGGAACCGGGTGGAGGGGAGCTATGGGGGGGAAAAAGAGGAACAATTGTAATAATCTGAACAATAAAGATTTATTTTAAAAAAAATTCATTGGTGATAGATCAGGGAGGCGGGAGAGAGCAAGGGGGGCAGAATCTCTGGGATTGGATAAATATAAAATGAGCAAACACATACTTTTATTTTTTATTTTATAAAATATAAAATGATTAGACACATTGGTGGGTGTAGGATAGTTAATAGTCAACAATTAGCACGATAACAATAACAATGAGGGTATTTGTGATCTCTGGTCTGATGCAGTGATTGTGCCCTTGGGAGTCTGGAAAAATAAGGACATTACCATGACATTCCAAAGGTCTATTATCCTCAGTGCAAAAAGATAATAGCCAGGCTCAGTTTAGGTAAAGATTGACCTTTGTCAGGGAAGATACCAGCCTAGGACATGACTACCTGCCACGACCTGCTTTTAGTGAGAAAGTTTTAATTTCAGACCATCCTTTGTAGGTACTTCAGGTCTCTGAGTTTATAAGGCCGCCAAGCAGGCCTCCCCTGAGCTTGTCAGGTTTAGTATGTGGCCCCTGACAACATACTTTTCCCACCAGGAAAATGGCAATGAGCAGGCCTTGTGCCACTGGCCTCTCCCGGGAGATGGAAGATGCCAGGCACCTGGAACTGACCACGTTAAACAGATACATATCTCCCACGTAGTCCCATGCTCTCCCCCAGCCCATCCCACACACAGGTAGGACCCAGTCAAGCACAAGACCAGACACTGAGGAGGCTTGGTCGAGTCTGCAAGCCCCAGGGACAGAGCCAGGCCTCCCCACCAGCCCCACCCTGGCTGGGCTGTGTTGATAGGACATCTGACTCCCCTGGGCAGGGTGGAGCCCGGGCTACTCCACCAGAGAAGGGACCAGCCCAGACCCACAGCCCTGGAGCAGGTAGCACATGGTTCCTTCCTATTTGTCCTCCTCAGCCATGCCCTGCAGAGACACAGACCGATTTGGGAGGGGAGTATGCCCTGGGAACAATGCTGAACACAAGGGCCAGGCCAGGGCCAGGCTGTGCTGTAGGAGCTCCAGTCACCAGCTGGGTGTCCTCAGGAATCGGGAACCCAGCTGCCCGGCAGCAGGGCCAGGTCTAGGATCCAAATATTCTGTCTTCTGCAGCTGACACCCATCAGCCAGATTGCTGTGTTTATATCCCAGGAGCCCAATGCCTCTCCTCTCTGAGCTTTGGTTTCCCCAGCTGCAAGCTGGTGTGGAGAAGCAGAGGAGAGAACTCCGGAAGCTCTAAGGGCTCCCTCCCTATTGGAGATGGGAGGGCCTGCATGGCCTGGCAGTGGGAGCAAGTCATCCTTCCAGACTCCTCCAAGTCCCCATCTACCAAAGCCAGGCCCTTCCTTCCCCAGGAGAGGGGGCAGAGTGGAGAAACAGGCTTGGGAATGGGGTCCAGAGCAGGAGCCCCCATGGGCACACTAAAGGGCTATAGGCCATCCTCTTGTCTGTTCTGGACCCTGGATTCCCTCCATGACCTGAGGACTGGAGTAGGGCATCTCTGAGAAGCCACGCCTCCTCCCAATCTGTCTTTCTAGCATTCTGGCTGTCAGGGCTGTGGAGGGGTGTGTAGAAGAGGGATGAAAGGTTGCTATGAACCTGGCATTCAAGGCCCCTGATTGGGCCCTATCCCCAGCCCAGACTGGAGCCTCTCTGTCCCAGGGGAGGGCCCCACTTCAGACCCTACTGTCTCTGACCTGGATTATAACCACATCTAATCTGTCCTCCATGCAGCAGCACATGGGATCCCTAAATCTCAAAATTTGATCACACCTCTGCCCTGCTTTACAAACCATCAAGGGCTCCTTGGCTGGCACCCACAATGCAGATGCCAAATGTGTAGCCTGGCATGTGAGGCCCGTCAGGACCTGGATCTGATGACCTATAAATACAAACACTTGCCGATACCCCATGCCCTCCCATCTCCAGCAGCTCTCCCTGCCAGGAACACTCTCCACTTCCTTGTCTACACTCCACCAAAGAATCACCTCCTCCAGGGAGCCTTCTTGATATCCCAGGCAGGGACAGAGGCCTCCTCTGTCTTCCCAAAGACCCCTGAGTAGCCTCAGCAGGGGGTCCTCTGTTCTTAATTCACTCTCCACATGCAACAGCACACTCTTCTTCACAGGAGCCACCCGTGTCACTGCTGACCTCTCACATTGCACTCTGAGCCGGGCAGTTGTCTCAGCCACCCTCTGATGCCTGCTCCTTCCACACCACATGGACTTGGCTACAAACGGGGCCCCAGTCCCACATGGCTGATGTTTGAGGGTGAGGATTTTGGGTTTGGTGGAAGGTAGTCCAGCTGATTGGAAGACTACCGAGTGACTGGTAGCCTTGGTAACACTCTACGCTTTTGGCAGCCTCAGTTTCCTCTTCCAAAAATGGTGAGAGACTATGCTGCCCTTCTTACCACCCCACACCCACAGGACCCAAACAGGGAATGAGACAGGACAGAGGCAAAGGGCTTTGTCCTCAGATTGGGAAATGGTCAAGGCCCCCTGGCCTCATGCCTGGTTTATGGGCTTCACCACTAGGATCCCTAGCTGGACATCAGCACTAGGATTGCCCAGTGGGAATGAAGATGGACTGATGAATAGTCTTGGGGCAGTCTCTGTAGGGTGTCCTGAGGCTTGGTGGCCCAGAGGCAGGCCAGACTAGGGAAAAAGCATTGCCAAGGCGCAGATCTCAGGGGCTGGTGTGACAAAGCACATCTCCCATGGAGCTTTATCAAGGTGGAATGCAGTTGCCTGGGAGGTAAGGAGTGATCTCCCTATCATGGGAAGTATGCAAGCAGAAGCCAGACAAGTCCTGTCAAAGAGGATTCAGGGGGCCTCCTTCTCTCAGGGGTTGGGGAGAACTCTGGGTCAGATGCTCTTAAGGCCTCTCTGGCCCTGAAGGTCCAGAGCTAGTCCTGTCATTGACATCTGGACTTTGAGGTCCAGTTTTGTCTCTTATTTCTGCCAGGTAGGCTTGGGTGCTAGGGATGGTGAGCAGGGCCAAGGCAGGGGGCTGTCTTTCATGGGAGGGGAGGGGTTCTCAGGCTTCCTCCACACCCAAACCTTACCTGTAAGAGCCATGACAAAGCTGCCTACCTTTGGGGCCTCAGTGTGTGAAACACTCAAGCAGTGTGGGTGGTCTTCCTTCTGGAGGGTCATGGGCTGGGGTACCCAGGAAGGCTCAGGGGTGCTACTCCATTACTTTATTTCCTCCTTAACACGTCCTCTCTGTCATCATCCAAGACAAAGATTTTTTACAATCTTATTGATCCAGGCAGCACCAAGGACAGAGCCACAGGGCTCATCTTGACAGGCTGGGTTCCCTCCTTCAACATTTCCCGTGCTTCTTGGGAGCTGGCACCCATGCTGGTCTCTGGAGCCCCAGAGACAAAGCAGCCCTTGTACCCAATTCTTAACAAAGTTACGGAATGGAGAGAGTGTGGCTGACATTGATCCTTGGACTGGTCTTTTCTTCCCTATCTCCTGGCCACCATTTCTTTGTCCTTTCTGAGGCCACTGTGTTCCTGAGAGGCAGGTGGCATGGTGGATTTACTGGACACTTTGGGCAAGTTCCTAATTTCTCTGGCCTCTGTTTTCCCACAGGGAATTGTCACCTCTCTTCCTGGGCACAGACTTATCATTATTCAAACCTGCATCCTAGCCCTGGCCCACCACTGACTCACTGTGCCACCTTGGGCAAGTCACCAGCCTTCTCTAAGCCTGTTTCCTCATCTCTAAAATTGGGACAGTACAACTCACCACACTGGGTTGTTGTAAGAGCAAATGAGAGCCTGCAATAAAAGCACATAGCTCAATGGCTGGCACCTGCTGAGTAGCCAAGACACTGTAGCAGTGAAGTAGCTCAGAAAGTAGGGTTCAGAGAGGTGAAGTGGCCTCCCCAGGGTCACACAACAAGTAGAAGGTGAAATAGGACTGGCACCCAGGTTCCCAGCTTTCCAGTTTCCTGCCCAGGACCTATGGAGATGACACAGTGGTTACTCTGGGAGCTGTTGGGGGAATTAGGCTTGACCTCACAGTCCCTCCGTCCCCACCTGCCCCTCTGCTGGTGGCCTCCAGGTACATGGTCAGTTCTAGCCTCCCCTACAGGAGTGTTAGGGTTCAGGGTCCAAAGCTGTGAACAGATGCTGTGGGGAGAGGATAGGGAAGCATGGGGGTGCAGGTCTATAGGCAGGACTCCTGATTGCAAATGACAGAACCCCAGGTCAAATGGACTGAGACACCACCCACAGGTCTGTGGAAGGTGAAGCTTCAGGCACAGCTGGACAGGGCGCCCAGGAACCTGTGTATTTCCCGCTCTCAACTCTTCCAGCCCTTGGCTTTACCTCAGACAATATCTGCAATGCGTAGGACAGTGCCCGGCACAGAGTTCACCTGGTGCCGGCAGCTCCAGGCTCACTTCCTACCAGCTTTGCAAACCCAGTGGAAAATCTGTCTCCTTCCCAATGTTCCAGCAAAAGCTTCAGAATTGACTGAGTCACCCAGTGAAGGTCTCCCATCCACCCATGAGCCAGTTGTGGGACCTAAGGAGCCCACTCTTCTCTCATTGGCAGGCCTGGGTCACAGGCCCACCACTCCCAGATCCTCAAGACTCCAGGCAAGGAAGGAGGGGGTCCCACAAAGGAATAACAGGGGATGGGGCCCTAATCATCAGAGGGGGTCTGGGAATTGGGTGGGAAGAAACTGCTGAGGAGCAGAACAATGACTGCCTGAAGGGCAGGCCAGGCGGCTGGACCTGGGCCATCTCTTCCCAGCCAACCCGGAGCCTGGTTATCTGAGAGGATGGGTGGGTCCTGAAGACACCAACGGAAGCTGTCAGCCAACTGCGCTGCTTGCAGTTAAACAGCTGGTTCTTACTTGAAGAGAGACCCAAGTGATACACCTCCACAGGGAAAAAACTGAACATCCTGGGGGTTCCAGGCAAAGAACAAAGACCCTCGCACACCAGCTCCAGGGAAAAGGGGTTTATGGGAGGGTCTTGGGATCTCCCAGAGCCCTGGGTGGGAGGAGCTACCGCCCCAAGGGCATGACTTGTTACACCAGGCACCACGGACTCTCACTGCTGCCTTCTGGGCCCTGTTTCTCTCTCTCTCTCTCTCTCTCTCTCTCTCTCTCTCTCTCTCTCTCTCTCTCTCTCTCTCTCTCTCTCTCTTCCTCGGCCTCAAGGCCACTTGTGACTTCTCAGCCCTGGGCTCACCAGGGCCATCATGGTGTCTGGCCTCCTCATCTCATTTCCAAGAGAGAACCTGTTGCTACCTTTGCCAACCTCAGCTTCCTCATCTGTAGCACGGAGATGGTCATTGTGAAGAGGAAATGAGATATGGCATGTAAAGCATTTTGCACAGAGCTTGGTGCACAGTCAATGTCCAGATTGTGGAGGGGTTGACGTGAGCTCAATGATGGACAGCTGGGGCCTGGCACATAGAAGAGGCTTGGGAGAGGCAAGTTTCCTCTTTGCTCAGCCCGTAGAGGCTGGAGAGGAACCAAAGGAAGCAGCTTCAGGCCCCAAATTCCCCAAAGCTACAGCTTCCCCTTCCTAGCACTCAAAATGGTTGTTTCAGTTCCCGATTTAATTCCTGTTGAGACAGAGGTGAGGAGGGGAAGTGGGAAAGAGAAGAGAAATCAGCTTTCCTGCCCTCCCTGTGCCCTCCTCCTGCCAGGTTTGCCTGCTTTTGTGGTAAGCCTGGTACCACAGCTGAGGCCAAAACTCCTCCAAAAGGGCGGTGTCTCGGCCCCTGCCCACTGTCTTCTGGGTGCCAGAGAGACACTGGCATTGGGAACCTGGCCTCGGGCTGGCCTGAGGTGGACTTCAGGGGGCTGGATGCTGCCTGGGTCAGGGATGGGTTGGTGACTGGAGCACAGAGGACACGCTGACCCTGTCAGATAGGCGCCGTGACTGGCCCTGTCAGCCAGAGATGCAGGCTCATTGAGGGTAGGGAGCCCGTGCCAGGTCACACAGCAAGTTGGTGATGGATCCCGGCCTGTCTGACTCCTCAGGGGAAGGAAGCTGAGTCTTGACCCCCGCCATCCTGTGCCTTTGCTGCTAAATTCACAGGCCAGGGGCTGGGCAAGGGGGATTCCAGGCTAGTTTCCCAGCAGGCAGGGCAGCCAAGGTTGGGAGGCCTCTTCCCACATCCAGCCTGGTCGGGGCTGGTTCCTGGCTGGCTGGCAGGCGTGACTCAGGCTTCCAGCTCCTGCCTCTGGCCAGCAGGCCTCCTCATCCCTTCCAGATATGAGGTCCTTGGGGCGGGGGCAGAGGAAGAGGGGAGGCTGCTAAGTCATCTGCAGGGTGTCCTGAGACCATAAGATCCAAGCAGCCCAAGGAGCTTCAGCCCTTGTCAGTGCTTCCTTACGTCTAAACTGAATTGCTTCTGCAGGCATAAACTGACCCGTGGTTGTTGCCTGAATTGTAAAAAGGTTGTCCCTTCTGTGGGGTGAGAGACTGCATTCAGCGTTTCTGCTAAGAGTACCTGGAGGGGAAGGGGTGGTGGATACTCCCAGGGCCTTTAGCTCAGATGGACAGGGCTCAGCACTGGCCCTGTCATCCTGCCAATGTCCCAGTGGCTCTTGTGAGCCACATTGAACAGGTGAGGATCTAGAATAGGGCTTGAGCTTATCTGGGAATGATAAGGAGGAGGAAGGCTGGGGAGTGAGTCAAAAGGGAGGAGGCTGGGAACTGGTCCTGAGGTTGTTCAGTGCCAGCCCTAGAGGGAGGCCCCTGCTGTGTGCAGACCTGCCACACAGCCCGTCTGAAGGTGAGGCTGACTGTCCAGAGCAGCTGTCGCCAACCTTTCCGACCTCACGGACCACCGGTTGGCGACCGCTGGTCCAGAGCAGTCTGCTGGCGCCATCTCATGGCCATAGGCCCTCAGCACGGGGAAGACACTCCCCTGGGAATCCCCTGAACTTGGGGGGAACATTGGAAAGGGGGCCATAGAGTCAGAAAGACCCTGTTGAAATGCCACCTGGCTGGGGGACACCTTGGGAAATTCACTGGCCCGTCCGCAGTCTTAGTTTCTTTATCTGTAAAATGGACCCCTCTGTCTCTACTCCCAGGGTCCGCAGTTAGGAAATGGTACTTGGTGCTGAGGGCCCAGAAAGTAGTGGAGACTGTGGTGGGCTGAGGGGACCCAACATGGGGACATTTGGGTTGGGCCTGGAATGGATTCATTCATTGAACAAGTGTTTATTGAGTACCTACTGTGTGCCAGGGCACCTCATATACATGGTTTCATTCAATTCATTCTTACACCAGCCTATGTGCAAGGTACCAATGATCATTCTCCTCTCACAGATGAGAAAACGACAGGAAGGAGAAGCAAGGATTGTTCGGCGAGGGATGGGGAAAGCGTCCCAGGCAGAGGAGAGAACTTGCACATAGGCTGAGAGGCTGGGAAGCCAGGTGGGGAAGGCTGAGGCTGGGCAGTGGCACTGGGGCTCTGCTTGGGATTTGTATGATGGGCCATCCCCCTCAGGCCTCCCCTCTGGTCCCTCTTTGCTCACTCATCCCATGCTCTGGCTACAATATTTATCCTTCATTTCCCACACCAGGTAGGCCCAATCCCCACCTCAGTACTGGGATGTCCCTTCACTTTTCCAAGTCCAAGTCCCTGTGGCCCTTTAGGGCCCAGCCACAAACATGTCTTCTCCAGAAGCTCTTCTAGGTCCCTCCCACCCAGGTGTACCTATGAGCCCTAACACCTGAGCTCTCCCCCGAGGTGGCAGGAAATGAGTCCCAAGCCCTGCCCTGAGGCTGACACCCCCAGGAAGCCCTTGGAGCTGCTGTCATTCTTGGGACACACCCTGGTGGGGTGTGACCACAGGAGTTCAGCAGAGGACTGGCTGCTGGACTGAAGGCCAGACCTTGTCCTTCGGATCCCAGCACAGCTCAACTCAGGCCAGGAGATCCATGCTTCTCACCTGCGCAAGCAACCTCCTAGCAGACCTGAATATGCAGGAGGTGTTCAATTCATGCACAACTGACAAAGTGTTTACCAGCAATTCAAACCTGAATGTTCTCAGTTTGGTCTAAACCAGCCTTGGGCAAACTACAGCCCGCGGGCCGGATCCGGCCCGTTCAGCTGTTCTATCCGGCCCACGGAGCCGAAAGAGCGGAGGGTTCTCTTGTTCTCCCCTCCGCTCCTTTACTTTGAATTTATATTAGTTCACACAAACACTCCATCCATGCTTTTGTTCTGGCCCTCCGGTCCAGTTTAAGAACCCATTGTGGCCCTCGAGTCAAAAAGTTTGCCCACCCCTGGTAAACTTTTGGCCCTGGCTTGGTTCCTCACTCTGCTGGCCTGTAAAATTGGTGTGGAGGTGAGGTCAGTGCTTATACTGTACAGAATAAAAGGGTCCTCTCTCCCTCTGGCAGCTCATCCTCACCGCCTGCCAGTGGCCATTATGACCACATTCTACCAAGAAGGTCAGAGAGGGAAAGGGGCTTGTCCAGAATCACACAGTGAATAGGGGCCAAGATAGAACAAGAATCTGGGCCCACAGCTTTGAGTCCTGGTTTGACAGCAAGGAGGAGTCGCGGGAGGACTAGCACAGGCAGGAGAACTTCCCTCAGGTGAGTTCTCAGAGGCATCACCTCTAACCCCACAGCCCATACCTATCACTCTCAGTGAGCCCTGAGCTAGCTAAAGGGGAAATGTGGGAATATCTGATGGCAGATAGTAGGTGTGCAATAAATGCTTTTGGAGAAAAGGAAGAGATCTAAAAAGGGAAGGAGAGGGTGCATAAGTGGATAGCCACATAGAGGATTGGGCACATCAGCGAATGAGCTATTAAATAAATGGAGAACAAGGTGGGGGTGGTGGATGGAGGAGTGGGTGACTGGGAAGATGGCTCTGGGTGTTACAGCTGAAGGAGGAGTCAGAAGCTCTTTAGTCACTAACCTGTCCGTTTGACAGATGAGAAGACTGAGAAGAGGCTGAGGAGAAAAGAAGCTGCTGAGTCTATAGGGCTCACCTTTGACTAGCAGCCTCTGGTCTCCCTCCTCCCCCCTCTGTCTCTACTCCTCATCACCCTCTTTCCTCTGCTGGGGTGGGGGAGGGTTCCGGGAAGGAGACCTTTCCTCGACCTCCTTGCTCCTCTTAGGCCCAGTTTCCGCCAGACCTTGGTGTTAGGGGTGTTAGGGAGGGGGTGGCCACCACAGGGGCTATTTCAGTCAGAGACAGCCCTGCCAGGAAGCAGAGGAAGCTGCCCGCCCATCAGAGGTGTCACAGCCTGGGCTGAGGGTGTGGAGCCTCATGTCTGGCTTCCCCTTGCTCCAACACACTCAGGGCCACCACGGCGCTTCAGGGACAGGAGGCTGCATGTGAGTGTTGGTGCATCTCGGGGCCATGGGCCAGTGGGGAGTGGGGCTGGGGTTGGACACAGTGACTTTGGGCAGGCAGGCTGGGCTTAGCACTGACCTAAAGGAGGTCCACAGAGTTGGGGGGGCCCAGAGGAAGGGACTCCACCCAGCTGGGGGATCAGAAAAGAAGAAGCATCCTGGCCAGTAAGCTCAGTTGGTTGAGCATCTTCCCGTGCACCCAGAGGTCACCAGTTCGATTCCAGCCGTGGGTTCAGTTTCTGGGAGGCAACTGATCAATGTTCTCTCACATCAATGTTTCTCTCTTCTTCTTCTCCTCCTCCTCCTCCTCCTCCTCCTCCTCCTCCTCCTCCTCCTCTCTCTAAAATCAATAAAAACGTATTTTTTAAAAGAGGAAAGGAAGAAGCAAGATTGGATCTGGAGCTTGATGGACACAGGGTTTTGAGGAACAGAGATGGGTCGAATGGCACTTTGTGTGAAGGGAACAGTAAAGATGGGACGGCTGGGGAGGAAGTCTGGCTTGCTGGCCGTCTCGGTGTCTTGGGAACAGTATGGTGGAGGGGCAGCGTTGAGGGGCCTGGGGTACTTCAGATGAGGCTAGAAGGCTCAGCAGAAGCTTGACTGTCAGGACAGAGGTTGAGCTTTTCCCCAAAGGACAGAGGGATGCAAGGAAGGAGGTAATCAGAACCATCTAGAAACTCCACCACAGGCAGAGTAGCTGGAGCCCAAGAAGTGGGTGGGGTCTGAGCTGGTCTGGGCCTCAGGGTCTAAGAATGGGTGACAGATATGATGGCTGTAGGGAACCAATGTCGCTGCTGCCTGGAGGCAGGGGCCAAGCCTTCTCTCTCTCTCTCTCTCTCTCTCTCTCTCTCTCTCTCTCTCTCTCTCTCTCTCTCTCTCTCATCTCTCAGAACCAGCTCCTGCCAGGACTGGGAGAGTAGCTCACCCCTCCTACGTCCTGGAAAGGCAGAATGAATGAGGGAGCCAGGTGACAGCCAGGCCTGGAGCAGACCTGAAGGTTTGCCCTGGATCCTCTCATGCAGCCCTGTGTCCTGCACTGAAGTCAGAGGGCTCTCTGGGGTGTGTCTGAGGGTGACAGGCCTCTCAAAGAAGGGTTCAGGGGCACAGCATGGTTCCTTCCACCAGCTTCCTCCTCCTCCCCAGGACCCTCTGCCCCAGCAGGCTGCTCTCCTCTCAGGCCCTGCCTGCTCCACCTTCCTCCCCACCTGGGAACACCCCAAGCATCCTCACACCCCTCTCCACCCAGGGACTCGTCCATCTTTCATCCTCCTCTGAAAAATCTCTTCCATCCTATGGATCACACTGGTTTTCCCCCTCAGACTAGTCCATATAATGGGTAGGGCAAAAGTAGGTTTACAGTTGTTTTTCTAGATAATAAGACAATAACTAATAAATAAAAATATAAAAATAAACAGTTTATTCTTGCAAACCTACTTTTGCCCCACCCTGTATAAGTATAGGTAAATATGCATATGTATTTCTGTCTGTATCTATCTACCTTCATCTGCATCCATATACTGTGTCCTCATGCATCCAGCAGGCAGTAAATACTCATTAAATGCCTAGCATGCAGAAACCAGAAAGTGAATGCATGAATTAAAGAATGGCCTGAACAAATGAATGAAGCGGTGAATGGATAAACTTTATCTCGCCTGTACTAATCTTGCCTTCCTGGCTACAGTGGGGGTATTGCCAAGCCTCCTCCTTGGCCTCCCCATTGTGCCTAACTGGTGAGCTGGGCACCCAGCACTCCTAACTCATGAGATAAAATCCATAAGAATCTTAGGTAACTAAAGGTGATATGGCGTGTGATATAACAGACTGGATAATCCAAACGTCATCATTTTGCAGTTGCCCAGAATCTGGGTAAAATATTTGCATCAAAATCAAATTCCAAGTTGGAAGAAATTAGTGTGGGGAGTTATATTTTGCTCTATTATAACTTTTAAAAATCTCATAACTTTACTTAGCAGCTATATCCACATTAGGGACAGCTATCAATTGCCCTGTGCCAAGCACTGATCTTCACAACAGCCCCGTGAGGCAGGTACTATATTACCCCATTTCATAGATGTGGAAACGGAGGCATGGAGGTTGAGTAATGAGCCTCAGGCCACACAGCTCACACGTGGCAGAGCTGGGATTTGAACCTGGGCATCTGGACCAGAGTCCATATACTCAGCCTCAACCCTCTATCACCCTCTGAGTGCCTTGGTAGGATTTTATATTTTTTCTGGGCCTCAGCTCCTCCCATCTGTAACATAGAGGAGGGAGGATTTGACTTACTATCTCAATGGCTTTGCATTACAGGTCCACTGGAGTTAAGTAGCGAATTCTCTATGGACACCAGTAAATGTGAAAATGCCAATTGAGAAGTGAGCAACAAGAAGTTGCTTATCCACCAGGGGCAAATCCTTAAGGCATTTGTGCTACTGGCTCCCCCAAACCTCAGCCTGAAGGGATGAGTGGAGGGATCAGGTGTAGGATAGGACAGCAAAGCAAGGCGATTATTAAGCACCTGCTGCATGTCAGGCCTAGCATACATTTTTTTCTAATGAGGACATAGGCCCAGAAAAGGTAAGTGACATGCCCTGGGTTGAACAGCCTGAAAGAAGGGAAGTCAGGATTTGAACCAAGCCTGCCTGATTCTCTGAAGCTGGGCTTGGAACTTCTACATTCCATGTCCATGGGCTACACCAAGATGCCTCCTGAGTCAGGTGGTTGGGCTCTGGCTCCAACTCCCACTTGGGCTCTGCCTCCAATTCGCTAAGATTAAGCAGCCACTTCCCCCCACTGCGTCTGGATTCCCCTCCCTGTTAAGTAAGCCAGTGATGTGGCTGCTCCCTCTGCCGTCTGCCTCCAGGAAAGCTGTTTTTACTCTAGCCATCAGAGGGCGCTGTGGCTCCAGTGGCCCTGCCAGACCAGCCTTGGTAGCCTTAAATCAAGTGGAAGGAGGCCTAGGGAACTCCTGAATCACCTCCTTCCCTCATTTTACAGATAAGAAAACTGCAGCCAAAAGAAGGACCATGGCTTTGGAAGGTGGAGTTCAGGCCGAGGAGGTAGATGCTGTCCTTGGTCGGCTCACGGTGTGTGAATATTTTCTTCATGTTGATTCATTAAGAGTTACCACGGCCCTCTGTGCCTTGGACCCAGGGCTGGACTCAGACAGAGAGGCACCAGACCTGGCACTTCTCCTCAGGAGATTCCCAGTCTGTGAAGGAGAGTCAAGCAGGCAGGCCCACCAGGACCACAATCTCCAAACTCCAGGGTGCCCAGGGAAGCATGATTAGTGCCTCTAACCTCATAACATCCCGAGAAGTAGGTGCACCATTCCCCCATTTTTCAGATAGGAAAGCTGACACTCAGAGAAGGTGTATCAATAGCTCCAGGTCACATAGCCAGTAAGTAAGTTGGGATTCAAATCAAAGTCCATCCATCTCCATTTATAGAAGAGAGACATTTGACTCAGATTTTGAAGGATGACAATAAGTTCAGCCCTAGCTGGTTTGGCTTAGTGGATAGAACATCGGCCTTTGGACTGAAGGGTCCTGGGTTCGATTCTGGTCAAGTGCACATGCCTGGGTTGTGGGCCCAATCCCCCCAGTAAGGGGTGTGCAGGAGGCAGCCGATCAGTGATTCTCTCTCATCATTGATGTTTCTCTCTCTCTCTCTCTCTCTCTCTCTCTCTCTCTCTCTCTCTCTCTCCCCCCCCCCCCATCCCTTCCTCTCTGAAATCAATTAAAAAAAAAAAACATATATTGATATATTGCCCTAACTGGTTTGGCTCAGTGGATAGAGCGTCAGCCTGTGGACTGAAAGGTCCCAGGTTCGATTCCGGTCAAGGGCATGTACCTTGGTTGCAGGCACATCCCCAGTAGGAGGTGTGCAGGAGGCAGCTGATGGATGTCTCTAACTCTCTATCCCTCTCCCTTCCTCTCTGTAAAAAATCAATAAAATATATATTTTTTTTAAAAAACATATATTAAAAAAAATAATAATAAAAGTTCACCAGAAAGTCTGGTGAGAAATAGATATTATAAATAGAAATTACCCCTGGCTGGGTAGCTCATTTGGTTAGCGCATCATCCTGATACACCAAGGTTGTGGGTTCAATCCCCCGTCAGAGCACATACAAGAATCAACCAATGAATGCATAAATAAGTGAACAACAAATCTGTTTCTCTCTCTTGTATTCCAGGTTTTGTGAGGGCTGTGTGGGGTCTCTGTGGGGTGGTATCAGAGATGGTTCGGGTGGGGAGAGGGACAAACAAGGACCTACTGGGTGGTCAGTGAATGTGGTCACTGACAGATTGTGTGTTGCTTCCCCAGCCTTTCCAGATGTAGGAAGCCGGCCAGGCAGCCATGGAGTGGCACAATGACACAAGCCAGGCTCTGGGCTCACCACCGACCACCTGTGTCTACCGAGAGAACTTTAAGCGACTACTGCTGCCACCTGTGTACTCCGTGGTGCTGGCGGCTGGCCTGCCGCTGAATATCTGTGTCATTGTCCAGATCTGCTCGTCCCGCCGGGCCTTGACTCGCACGGCCGTGTACACCCTGAACCTGGCCCTGGCTGACCTGCTGTACGCCTGCTCCCTGCCCCTGCTCATCTACAACTATGCCCGGGGTGACCACTGGCCCTTCGGCGACTTCACCTGCCGCCTGGTGCGCTTCCTCTTCTATGCCAACCTACACGGCAGCATCCTCTTTCTCACCTGCATCAGCTTCCAGCGCTACCTGGGCATCTGCTACCCTCTGGCCCCCTGGCACAAGCGTGGGGGCCGCCGGGCTGCCTGGATAGTGTGTGGAGCCGTGTGGCTGGCTGTGACAACCCAGTGCCTGCCCACAGCCTTCTTTGCCTCCACAGGCATCCAGCGTAACCGCACTGTCTGTTACGACCTGAGCTCGCCTGCCCTGGCCACCCGATACTTGCCCTATGGCATGGCCCTCACAGTCATTGGCTTCCTGCTGCCCTTTGCTGCCCTGCTGGCCTGCTACTGCCGTCTGGCCCGCCGTCTGTGCCGCCAGGATGGCCCAGCAGGGCCTGTGGCCCAGGAGCGGCGTGGCAAGGCAGCCCGCATGGCTGTGGTGGTGGCAGCCGTCTTTGCCATCAGCTTCCTGCCTTTCCACATCACCAAGACAGCCTACCTGGCGGTGCGCTCTACGCCGGGTGTCTCCTGCCCCGTGCTGGAGGCCTTTGCAGCTGCCTACAAAGGCACTCGGCCCTTCGCCAGTGCCAACAGTGTGCTGGATCCCATCCTCTTCTACTTCACCCAAAAGAAGTTCCGCAGGCGGCCACATGAACTGCTCCAGAAACTCACGGCCAAGTGGCAGCGGCAGGGTCGCTGAGCCCACTGGACAGGACAGACCCCAATATCTCACCAACAGCTATTTATTGAGCCCTTTTTCTGACCCAGGCCTGTGGGCACAGACACAGAGCAGCCTGAGCCTGGCTCTGCAGAAGGTCCCGTGAGCCACGGAGAGGTGGAGAAGCCATGTTAAGCTGCTCACAAAAAATATATGTGACATGTACTGTAATTGAGGAGTATGCATGCTTTGGAGTCACTTATAAAGGAGTGAGGGAAGATGGGAGTGGGGGGAGTGAGAGCTTCTGGGAAGAGGCATTTGAGCTGGGTTTTGTGGGATGAATAGGAGCTGGGTATGATGTTCCATTCATTTAGCAAACCTTTACTGACATGGTGTGTTCAGGCCTGGGTTGGTTGTGGGCCCCAAAAGAACCAGACCTATTCAGGCTCCCAACTACTGGAAGTTTTGACACAGTGATGTAAAGGCTGCGACTGAGGGAAGCATGGCTGTGGGGAAGGAGTGCTCAGAGGATGCCCATGACCCAGATCAGGAAGTCAGGAGAAATCTTTTGCGGGGGAGGGGAGAGCATCTGAACCAGATGTTAAAGGCTGTTGGGAGCTCTGCCAACAGAAGGGGGGAGCATGTTAGTACAGCCTGGGCCAGCCCTATGCTAGGCTCTGCCCTGGGGCAGACAGGCAGAGAGCTGGGGTGGGTGGCATGTGGCCTCCTGTGTGTGAAAGCTGAAAAAATAAGAGCTGTCTCATGGCCACTCTCCAGACAACCAATGGCAGGAGTGGGGCTCAGCAGAAGGAGAAATCAGGGAGTGCTTCTTAGAAGAGGTGGAGCTTGAGGTGGGAGGAATCCAACAGGCAGAGAGGAGGCTCCTTTTCCTGGTGAAGGTACTGTGCATACAAAACCCAGAGGCAGAGATGCTCTGTGCTTGGAGGTAAAGCAAGTGAGTTTCAACTCAGCCCAGGGGTTGGGTGTGTGAGGAGTGGGGAGTTAAGAAGCTGGGTGATGGCCTGGCCGGCGTGGCTCAGTGGTTGAGCATTGACCTATGAACCAGGAGGTCATGGTTCGATTCCCGGTCAGGGCACATGCCCGGGTTGCGGGCTCAATCCCCAGTGTGTGGGGCATGCAGGAGGCAGCCGATCCATGATTCTCTCTCATCATGGATGTTTCTCTCTCTCTCCTTCTCCCTTCCTCTCTGAAATCAATAAAAACATATTAAAAAAAAAAAGAAGAAGCTTGGTGAGACCAGAGAATTAAAGGCCATCTAAAGGCAGAACAGAGGAAAGAGCCACCCCAGGGCCATCAAGAGGCTGTTACATGGAGGTCCCATGGTCAGGGGCCTGCTGACCAGTCTCAAGACAGACTGCTGTGCCGGCTTCTTCTGTTCTGCCCTCTCAGCTCCATCATTCTGGCCTGCGGGTGCCTAGAAGGCTGCCAGAAGGCCATCTCATATGGACGCATCTCACAGACCTGAGCCTTAAAAAGGCTTGTAAAGGCATCTTCACTGAGGGTCCTGAGGAGGCAGCAAAGGGAAATACCAGGCGAGGCCCTTCCAAGTCCTCCCGTTCTACCCCTGCGCACCTCTCCCCTCAGCCACACCTCTGCAGAGCCTCATCCTCTCTGCTCGTTTTCTCTCCTCCCCCACCCCACCCCACCCCTCATATCCCTCACTCCTCCTCTAGGCCTTATTCCCTCCTGTGGAACAGTCCGGCCTGCCCTTGGCTGCTGGTATGCCACACAGACCCTGTACGTGACAGAATGACAGAACCAGCATGGCGAAGTCTTCCTTTTCAGAAGGTAGAGTGGGGAGAGGGACAGGCAGAGCGATAGGGCAAGGAAGGACTGAATAACTCATTGGTCGGCAAACTCATTAGTCAACAGAGTGGCAAACCGCGGCTCATGAGCCGCATGTGGCTCGCGAGCCGCAGTTTGCCGACCACTGAGATTCAATATCTTCCTTTTAGCTCCACCTAATCTCCAAAGCTGTTGGGCAATGGGGCCTTCAGAGAAGGGCCCTGGAGGAGTTAAACTCCATAGTAAAGTCAGAGGTGTCTTGCAGCTGGTGGAGGAAGTGGGAGAACCAGGCCCGGCCCACCTTGGGAATCCACTACAAGTGCTGTTGCTGGTGAGGCTTACAATTTGGACAAAAGGAACTTTGATTTTTGGGGGCTACAGTGAGATAGACACATGGTGATGTCAGAAGAAAGAGGCTAGTTCTTTTTTTTAAATATATTTTTATTGATTTCAGAGAGGAAGGGGGAAGGAGAGAGAGAAACATCAATGATGCGAGAGAATCATTGATCTGCTGCCTCCTGCACGCCCCACACTGGGGATCGAGCCTGCAATCTGGGCATGTGCCCTGACCAGGAATTGAACTGTGATCTCCTGGTTCATAGGTCGACGCTCAACCACTGAGCCACGCCAGCTGGGCAGCAGCTTGGGTCTTTGACCATTCCAGTTTGGGGCCACTAAATGCAGATTTTTGCATGAGATAACTATCTACTTTTTCCCTAGTGGTTGGTTTTTTAGTTTGTTTTTTTTTAATCTTTGTTACCCACAGCCCAAACAAACCCCTTTACTCAGATTCCATCCTGAGATAATAGACTTGGGTGGAGGCCAGGCAGTGTCCTGAACTGGGGTGGAGACCTCCACCTGCGGGGGAGCTAGGATCAACAGGGTCTGGAGACATCCAGGAAGGGTTTCTGGAAAAGGTACAAAGCCTGGGGCGTGGTTACCTCACCTTTGGCTGGAATCTGAGGGGGTGGATGGGCTTCTTGAAGAAGAAAGTAAGAAAGGGGGCTGAATAGAGTCCTAGAACACCAACATTAGGGGACTGGAGAGGAGAAGGAGCCAGGAAGAAGGTCAGCAATTGAGGACGGAGAAGAGGGGTGGGGAGTGGAGAAAGGGGGTGCCAACATGGGGGAGCCAGAGAGTCAGGAACCAGGGCTTGATTTGGGGAAATTTCCATTCAAAGTAGGAAAAGCCTGGGGGCACTGGATCTGTCCTAGCAATGGATGCAGCTGCCTCCTCTCTCCCTCATTCATTTAACAAACATTCTCTGTGCTCCTTGGAGGTGGAGGTGGTGCTGGGAACCCTGAGGCAGCTCAGACCCAGACCCAACCCTCAGAAAGGATCCAGGGGGCTGGGGATGCAGACAAGGAAACAGACAGTTCATCCAGTAAACATTTATTGAGCACCTACTGTATTCCAGGCATCATGCTGGCAGTGGGTCCCTGCCCTCGGGCAGTTCCTAGTCTGATGGAGAATGACAATAATGAAATAACCACAATCACATCTGGATCATTACAGTTGGAGAGAAGAGTTCAGAAAAGCATACAGCGGGCCAGGGGCACAGAAGGTCTCCCTAGGGAGACAATAAGCTCATGGAATGGTCAGCAGATGCTGGGGACCACAGGGACCCTGCACAGCGTGAAGGGCCGAGAAGGTTTCTTAGCTGAGGCCCAATGGCCTCAGAAGGCATTAGCTCAGTAAAGAAGGGCTGTCACTAAGCCTGTGACTTTGAACAAACCCCCTCACTTCTCTGAGCCTCTGTTTCCTTACCTGTAAAAAACTATCAGCTCTCCCTAGGCCACCAGGGGTGTTAGGCATTGGAAAGGTTAGAGCAGAATTTTCATGAAGTACAACAAAGTATTATAACTCAACAGAAGAATGGATAAGAGGCACAAAGAGGCACTTCAGAAAAGGAAATGCAGATAATCAAAACACCAGAAAAGCCCTAGCCGGTTTGGCTCAGTGGACAGAGTGTCAGCCTGCGGACCAAAGGGTCCTGGTTGTTTCTAGTCAAGGGCACTACCTTGGTGGCAGTCTCCTCCCCAGGCCGGGCCCTGTTCAGGAGGTGTACAGGAGGCAACCAATCAATGTGTTTCTTTCACATCAGTATTTCAAAATATTGCACAAAAACGTGTCGTGTCTAAAAATCAACGAAAAATATACTCGGGTGAAGATTAAAAGAAAAACAGAAAAGATATTCTATTCTAGCTTGACAATGCCTATTCATGTTGAGTAGCCACATGGCCCACTGCCCCGAGCACTTCTGCAAATGTGCACTGGAGTGTGCACAACACTCAGAGCAGCACTATCACAAGTGCAAACACCTGGAAACATTCAAATGCCCACCCACTAGAGAGTAGATGAATGCTATATTCACACATTGGAATATTTCACGCAGCCAGAATGCACTACACTAACATACAACGATATAGATAAATATTAGCAGCATAATATTAAGTTAAAAGAAGTCCCCAAAATTATATACAGCAAGATGCCCTTTTTGTAAATTTAAAAACAACTAAAATTAAAATGTATACTTTAAAGAAACCTACAGATGCAATAAAACTATATAAAAAGGGAATGATGGGCACAGGAGGTGATGGTTATCTTGGGTGGTGGGGCAGGAGGAGAATGGATGGGGGAACTATATAATGAGATGTAGGACATTGTAAAGTCCTAGTTGTTTGGTTTTTTGTGGGAGTCAATTAAATAACTGGAGAGAATGGGTCATGCATAAAAGGTTATGAATAATCCAATTCTGTGTGCTTGAGGTCTAATTATAGAGGAAAGAAACAGGACAATCTCAGAACATTTCTATTTGATTTTGGAATGGAATGGTCAAGAGATGCTGGGGATCACAGGGGTCCTGGTCCAATATGAGGGCAGAGAAGGTTTCTTAGGAGTCAGGAGCCAGAGTTCTTTCCTGGAACTCACTGCTTCTCCTTTTTTTATTTAAAGTATTACATATGTCTCCTTTTGGAACTCATTACTTCCTACTCCTCATCTTTCTCCCCCTTAACTACCTGAGGCCCAACATTATCCATGACTTTGACCATCATAACCATTCCATCTTGATTTCTCCAATGGATTCTATAGTTGTGATCTTGCTGAGTAGACTCACAGAGTAGATGGATTATTGTTTTCATTCCCCTTTCACAGGTGAGGAGAGCCTGAGTCCCGGAGGAAGAGTGACCTGTTAGGTTCACTGGACACATCTGTAAGGGTGACTGCATTGGACCCGGCTCTAGACTCCCAGCACAGTGCTCTTCTCTCCACCCTGATGCCCAGTGCTCCCAGGCCCCTCCTAGATGAGTCTTTTGAGGACTAAAAACACCCAGGTCCCTCTGAGCCAGGAAGATAACTTTGTCTCATCCTGAATCAGAAGGGGCTGGAGGTTGGAGGGCTCATGAGGAGCTGTAAGTGGCCAAGCCACTCTCTGATTGGGTGAGCTCCCCATTGTTGGAGGCCCAGCTTAGATCCTTAAACGTCCTCCCTCCTCGCCCAGGGGACTCCTGGTCCAAAGCCCCAAGCCAGTTCATCTTACAGCCAAGTTGCACGATGCTGGGATCCTGTGACCTGAGTCTCCATTCTTCATCAGTTTGCCCATCTGTGAAATGGATATAAGAACCTCTATCCCAGAAGTGACGTGAAAACAGAATATGACAGGGTGTGAGTTTGGAAAAGTACAAATTTCAGGTGGTAGGGGACATCATTATTGGAAGAGAGCAGTGACTCCTGGGATGAAGGTCCCCCTGCCATACTACAACTGCCTCAAAAGAGTAGAAAGAAAACTCTAGAAGAGACAAGAGTCTGACTGCAAATAGAGTCAGAGAGAGGCAACCTTGGGGGAGCCTAGACCCACTCCTCACTTTTCAGATGTGGCAACTGAGGCCAGGGATTTACCCAAGGTCACACAGCAAGGCAAGGGCAGAGAGGCACTGGGCCAGGCAGGGCTTGCTTCCTTGTCATCAATTTCCCAGTAAAGAGAGGAAAATGTGCTTGCCCCTTCAAGGCAGAAGTGAGACAAAGCTGCAGTGAGGGACTTACCGGAAAGAGGCTGGTCGCAAGTCACAGAGAAAGAGTTTCTCCCTACAGAAACTTCCCACAACCCCAGGGAATCAGCAAGCAGGGCCCAAGGTCCTGGGTGAGTCCTACTTCTCTCATGCAGTAGTCAGGCAATCCCTCAAGTGTCTACCATCCTGCCCTTTGCCCATCCCCGCCCCTCTCATCTGGACCAGGGCCTCCTGCTCCCAGATCCATCCTCCCATCTTAGGCCCAGCCACAGTCCTCTTGGGTTGGGGGACCAGAAGGATCCTCTGTTCCTGGGGAGGGTGAGCACAGGCCCAAGGAGGAGGAGGCTGCTGGGACCAGGAAAGGCTGTCTGGAGGAACATGGTGTTTGAAACTCCTGAAATCTGAATTTGAGTCATAGCAGTCGCTGCCATTTCCTGACTTTAATACCGGTCAAAGTTACTTCTTCATGACCCATAGAAGGGGTAATAATATCTACCTTCAAGGGTGGTTCAAGGACTAAATAAAACAAATGAAATAATATTACCAATACATCCAAGACGCTGCATAAATTCCCAATCGTCCACTCAGGTGCAGAGCTGTCATGCATTTAAACTGGGCCAGGGAAAATGAATGGGACCTGGTAGAGGCAGGTGGGGAAGGGAAAGCCCCAGTATTCCCTACGATGCGAGACTTGCCAAACCAGACTGGGGGCAGAGGCTTGGGGGCAGAGGTAGGAGGGAGAAGCGATCCACACCTCTCCTGTTAGGAGGGTGGAGCAGCCGCAGGTAGGAGTGTAGGTTTGGCTGTGGCAAGTCGAGGGCGGTCCTGTCCAAGCTCCTTTGTACGTGAGGCCCAAGGAGGGAGTGCACTTTGTGAAGGGTTTAATTTTTTAAAGGCTCCTGAAGGAACTAGGAAGCAACTGAAAGGAAGTAAAGGAGGTGGTCTTTCCTACCCTCCGAGGGTTTTTGGGTGGTGGGTGCTGATTTACCTGTCCAGGATTTCCAGCGGGGGGTGTGTGTGTGGGGAAACCCTGCCGGTAGAGGGCGCAAGAGCCACGTACCCTGGAGCTCAAGGGGAGGAGGCGGCCCGGCGCAGGGCGGGCAGCTGGAAACCTGAGAGCGGGCGGGGGCGTGGTCACAAGGCGTGGGACTGGTTGGGGGAACATCGGAGCTGGACAGGCCGCAGAGGTGGGAGGGGCGGGGTGTTTGGGGGCCAGAGGGGCTGGACGGGGTCGCAGTTACAGCGAGATTCTCCTCCGACGGCCCAAAAAAGGGCGTGGCGAAAGGGTGGGGCAGGGAGCGGCAAAAGCCCGAGTCCGCCCGCGGCGCCCACTACTCCCCCTGGCGGCAAGCCCGGCCCCTTTCCCGACTGGGAGAGTCGTGTACCTGAGTATCGGTGTGTACGAGCGTGTGGGTCCGAGGTTGCCATGTTGGTCCCTGGGCTGGAGGTGTTTCCGCGCGAAAGCGGTTGAACCGCAGTGGGTGCACCGTCCTGGCTCTATGTCCGCGGAGCTGACCACACTCAGAGCTTGCGTGTGTCGGAGTGAGTCCTTTGGGGGCAGCTCGGGCCCTGAGGGTCGCTCTAGCGGTCTAGTTCTCTCCTTTGGCTCCTCCCCATTCCCTCCCCCCCTACTCCCGATTCCCAGCCTTTCGCGCGCGGGGAGCCCACCCCCTCTTTGGGGCTGGAGGCCCCGCCCCCCGCCCCCTTTCCTCTGCCACAAAGTTTATTTGCAACAAAAGGGAGCGAGGATCGAGCAGCCAAGAGGGAGGGAACAGGAGCTGGAGCGGGAGCTCGAGGGGAGGGAGGCAGGCAGGCCGGCTGGCGGGCGCAGAGCTGCGGAAGGGATCCGGACCGGGCTGGGCCTCGCGCGATGCTCCGGGTCGCACCGGCCGAGGTGGGGGCCAGGCCGGGGGGTCGGCGCTGAGGCGGGAGGGGCCGCGCGGGATGGAGCCGAAGCCGCCCGCGGCCGCAGAAACTTGAGCCGCAGCAGATAAAGCTCTGCTTTGGTCTCTGCGCCTTCTTCCCGCAAACTCCCTCGACTGCGGCTGCGGAACCCAGGCCTTCGGATCTCGGCCGCTGCGCTCCTTCGGGGCGGGGGCGAAGGGGGGGTTGGCCGTGGCTCCCCGAGGCCAGCCCCCCCGGAGTGAGTGCCGCCACCATGGCGGACGGGGCGCCCCGGCCCCCACTGTATCGCAGCGTCTCGTTCAAGCTGCTGGAGCGTTGGAGCGGCGGGCCAGGGCCGAAGGAGGGGGCCACGGACACAGCCGGGCTGCGGGGCCGCGCTTCGTGCCGGCCGGTCGCGGCCGTCCCGGGCCAGCCCTCCCGGCGCGTGTCCAAGCTGGCGTCGGGGCCCCCGGCCGCCCCCGCGCAGCCGCGCCCGCTCCGCAGTCTCTCGCCATCGGTGCGCCAGCTCTCCCGGCGCTTCGACGCGCCGCGGCCGGACAACTCCGCTGGGGCCCGGGACGGGGGCGTCTCCCCCGGGGCCGTGGAAGAAGCGACCGAAGGTGCAGTGCGCGGGGCCTGGCCCAGCGTCACCGAGATGCGCAAGCTCTTTGGTGGTCCTGGCTCCAGGCGGCCCAGTGCCGACTCTGAGGCCTCGGGGACGCCCAGCCCCGACGGTGCCGCGTGGGAACTCCCGGCCCGGGAGCCCCGACAACCACCGACGCCACCTCCTCGGACGTGCTTCCACCTGGTGGGCCTGCGTTCTGCGCGGCCGCTGCCCGGCCCAGGGACCGAGGGGAGGAGGCGGCGGCAGCAGCAACAACAGGAGCGGGCGCAGCGTCCGGCGGATGGTTTACATTCTTGGCATAGCTTCTCCCAACCGCAGGCCGGGACCCGGGCCTCCCGCTCCTCCTCCTCCTCCATGGCCTCCTATCCTGTCAGCAGCAGCGGGGCTGCCAGCTCTAGCGAGGAGGAAGAGGAGGGCCCGCCGCCGCTGCCGCCTGGGGCGCAGAGTCCGGCCTACCACGGAGGCCTCTCCTCAGGCAGTGAAGAGGACCAAGATGGTGAGGATAGCCACCGCTGGAGAGGGAGGCCGGGGCCCAGGCCTGGGAGCTCCCTCTTGGATGAGGACTGTAAGCCAGACAGTTGTGGTTTAAATCTGAGCAGCATGGACTCGGTTAGGGGAGCCAGAAGCCTGGAGCCCCCAACATCTCCCAGAGCCCCTAGCGAGGAAGGACCCCGGGAGTGGGGTACTGACTCACCTCCTTGTGTGCCGGGTCCCCCCCAGGAGGGACTTCGGTCTTTGTCAGACACTGTGGGGGGAGCTTTCCGAGTGGCTAAGGTGAGCTTTCCCGCCTACCTGGCCAGCCCATCAGGCTCCTGTGGTAGCAGCCGTTATTCCAGCACGGAGACCCTCAAGGATGAGGACCTGTGGGCCAGCCGGGGCTCTGGGAGCTGGGGTGTGTATCGTTCCCCTAGCTTTGGAGCTGGAGAAGGGCTCTTCCTAAGGTCCCAGGCTCGAACCCGCACCAAGGGACCCGTCGGCACCATAAGGGCATTGAGGGATGGAGGATTGGAGTTGGACAAGAGGCGGCAGCGCAAGTCCCTGTCAAATCCAGACATTGCCTCAGAGACCCTAACGCTGCTCAGTTTCCTGCGCTCAGACCTTTCAGAGCTGAGGGTCCGGAAGTCTGCTGGGCGCCCCGGGGACCTTGGGAGTAGCCCCTTAGATGGCAGAGACTCACCATCAGCAGGTGGCATGGGAGGGCAACTTGGGCCCATGGCCCCAGCAGCCCCAGCAGCACCTGGCACCCGCCCCACACTCAAGGATTTGACAGCCACCCTTCGAAGGACAAAGTCATTTACCTGCTCTGAGAAGCCCATGGCCCGCCGCCAACCCCGCACCAGTTCCCTAAAGCCCAGCTCCTCTGAGCTCCTGCTGGCCAACCCAGGTGCCGAGGAGGACCCATTGCCCCTCGTTGTTCAGGATCAGTATGTCCAAGAGGCCCGTCAGGTTTTTGAGAAGATCCAGCGCATGGGTGCCCAGCAGGATGATGGAAGTGATATCCCCCCTGGAAGTCCTGAGTGGGCAAGGGACATGACCCAAGGGCAGCGGTCCCAGGAGGAGCTTTCCGGCCCTGAATCCAGCCTGACAGATGAGGGCATTGGGGCAGACCCTGAGCCTCCTGTTTCAGCCTTTTGCAGCCTGGGCACCACAGGGGTATGGCGACCCCTTAACTCGCCTTCAGCCCAGACCAACCAACTCCCTGGGACTGAAGACAGTGTGGGAGGGTGGTCCCTGGTGGCTCCTGATACTCCTCCCACACCAGGTGCCCTCCGCAGGAGACGAAAAGTCCCACCTTCAGGCCCTGGTGGGACTGAACTGAGCAATGGGGAGGCAGGTGAGGCCTACCGGTCTCTAAGTGACCCAATTCCACAGCGCCACCGGGCTACCACCTCTGAGGAGCCCTCTGGGTTTTCTGTGGATAGCAATCTCCTGGGCTCACTGAGCCCCAAAACAGGGCTTCCAGTAGCCCCAGCTGTGGATGAGGGCTTGACCAGCGGCCACAGTGACTGGTCTGTGGGCAGTGAAGAGAGCAAGGGATACCAGGAGGTCATGCAGAGCATTGTTCAAGAGCCTGGTGCCTTGGGGCGTGTGGTGGACGACAGGGTGACTGGCAAAGCCCCCAAGAAGAAATCTTTGAGTGACCCCAGCCGCCGTGGGGAGCTGGCAGGGCCTGGATTTGAGGGCCCTGGAGGGGAGCCCATCCGAGAGGTTGAGCCCATGCTGCCTCCGTCCAGCAGTGAGCCCATTCTTGCAGATGGACAGGCAGAACCAGAAGAGCCTAGTTCTGCCGGGGGCCGGGCACAGTCTGAGATGGCTCTGCCTGAACCCCTGTCTACCTGCCCCAGTGCCCAACATGACTTCCACCTTGACCCTAAACTGGCTGATGTTCTGTCTCCACGGCTCATCCGCCGTGGCTCCAAGAAGCGCCCAGCCCGGAGCAGTCATCAGGAGCTACCGAGAGAGGAGGGCAGTCAGGCCCGACCCTCCTCCAAACATGTTCGCCATGCCAGTGTGCCTGCCACCTTCACACCTATTGTGGTGCCTGAGCCACCAACTTCTGTTGGCCCCCCTGTGGCTGTGCCAGAGCCCATGGGCTTTCCTGCCCGAGCCCACCCCACATTGCAGGCACCATCCCTCGAGGATGTCACTAAGCAGTACATGCTGACCCTCCGCTCTGGCGAGGTGCCTGCCCCAGTGCCAGTGCCAGTGGATATGCCATGCTTGACTCCAGTGGTTGCACCGCCCTCTGCTGAGGCCAAGCCCCCAGAGGCAACCCGGACTCCAGAAGAGCCTGCCCCGGCCAGCAAGTGCTCCAGCAAGCCGCAGGTGGTGAGTCCTTCGTGGGGGGCCTTCAGGGTGGGCTGAGAGAAGGCCATGGGCACTGACTTCTGCAGGAGCCTTTTAAGAGTGCTCATTGGGCAGGTACCCAGGTCTGAGGGTGCTTCTCTGGTTCTGGAAGTGCTCAGGCAGTTTTAAGAGTGTTAATGACAGAGGGCTTCTACCTGTTCAGGCCCCAGGGGCTTCAGGCCTCTGCTATTGCTAACTCAAAGGTTCTTACCTGCTCCAAGGTGCTCTGGGTGATAATTACACAGGGTTTTAATCTTGTCCTTTAGCTGTTTTTCAGGGATTGACTTTAGAGATTCCTATCTGGTTCTTTGTTTTAAATACACAAGGAGATGGGAGAGTGATGGAACTTTCTAGAGAGCCTTGCTGCCCTGTTAGCCAGACCCTTTGTAGGATGTTTGGGGCTGGGGGCCCACAGTTGGCATGGGTTTGCCCTCCCCCAGTGGCTTTCCTTTGGTAGATTAAAGTGTAGGTCTGCCCCTGGGCCTGGGAAAATTGGAGAGATATAGGCATTACTTTATGGAGTAGTAGAGAGGGCTCTGTAAAGTACACTGATGGTCCTGGCCTTTCTCTGACTTAACCTCCCCATTATAAAATCAGGGGGATTGTGGACAAGGTGGTTTTATGTCTCCAGCTGGTGATGCCAAATTTGGGGGGAGTCATGGGTTGGAGTTGAAGCACTCTTGGGCCTGAGGTTTGCTGGAGCCTCTTCTGATTAGAATGGGGGCCTCCAGAGGAGGGCCGGGTCAGGGAGGTGGTGGGTGGAGCTCAGCAGACAGCAACCTTGAGAGTTTGAGAGTGGTTCTGACCCCCACAGGCAGGATTGCCTCTGTGGGTCAGGGTGGAGGTTCTGGTCCATTATCCTTCTGCTTACAACCTCTCCCCACCCCATCTCCTTCCTGGTGACTCTGAGATGCTTTCCCCTTCCTCTGGCTTCAGGTGCCCCTGGAGTTTTGGCTGTGGGTTCAGATAGGTTCCAGGTGCTTGATGCTAGATTCAAGGCTCTGGGTTCTGGTCCTGTCACTGGGATGGCCCCAGGGTTATTTCAACCGTGACCTGTACTCCCACTGTGCTCCCTGCCTGAGTAAGAGCCTGGAACCGCTAAATGCTGGACTAATTTGGTCACTCCCGGCGCTCTCACGCCCCTTCTGAATTTTCGTTCTCTTTGTTTTTCTCTCCTTGTCTCTAGTTCCCCCTGGTCCTGGCTCTGGTTGGTATCTCACGGAGACCAAAGGCTGCAGAGTCAGCAGGCAGGGAATGGGAAAAGGGGAAATTTGGGGCCTGACCTTCCTTCTGAGCCTGGTAAGGCAGCTCAGGTGCCCCTAACTTCAGTGCCTGTTGTCTTTGGAACATGGGGTTGGGGGAGGGTGAGAGCAGGGCAGCTTCTGCCAGGGGCCCCTCCCCAGATCTCTTTCCTATATAATTATCTCCTCTGGGAGCCTTGAAGACTAAATTAGGGGAGAGAGCAGGGGTGAACCAAGGGACTCAAGGAGACTGGGATGGGGTGGGGGCGGGGGGAGGGGGGGAGGCTGTTAATCCTATGAAGAGGCATTGAGATCCAGGGAGGAGGTGGGAGTTTTTGCAGAATTGGCTCCTGGTATACCTTCCAGCACATTCCCTGCCTGCCAGACCTCAGGGGGGAGCTTAGGGTCCCCCTGCCCTCCAGGGCCTATGCAGTGGGACATATCTACCCATAACATAGGCTTCTCCCTGCCCTCAGTGGAAGCTCTCTCCAAGCTCTAAGCCTTTGCCTTTCCAGGCCCAGCTTGGTGTCCCCTCTTAGGGGAGAGAATTGGTGAGCCTATCATAGCAGACAGGGTTTGAGCTTCGGCTCCGAGTCCCTGTGTGGCCTTGGATTAGTCACATCTCTGTTCTGTGCCTCACCTTTCCCTTTCTGTAAAATGGAGGTAATGGTCTCTGTCTGACAGGCTCTTACACAGTGAGTGGCTAGTACAATCACTTCTTTCCTGGGGGCAGGAGAGAGGGGAAAAACAGGCTCCACTCCTCCAGCTGCTTCTAGTGACCAGCCTGGGCCCCTCCTCCCTGCTACCTACTAGTTTCTGAACACAGGGCTAGGCAGTCCTGGCCTCAGTATAACCCAGTGGACTTGAATTGGCTCAGAAGATACTCACCATCTCCTAATTCCCTATCTCCTCATAAAGTCTGGAAGTTCTCCCACCTGCTAGCCTAAATTCCTCCTGCTGTCCCCTTCCTTTTGGCTCCAAGAAGATGGGGAACAGCTGTCTAACCCCTCCTGCTGGCCTCCATGGAGTAGACAATGTTCCCTTGTTTTAGGCCCAGGGCTCCAGTCACGCTCCCTGGACTGTGGGTGGAGATGGTGTGGTGTGGGCTCCAGAATAAGCGAAGAGAAGAGGCTTTCACACTTTGCTGATGGGGCAGAAACCAGTGTGAACCCAGCCAGGAGCTGTCCTGGTGTAGAGGAGGCCCCAGACCTGACCCCAGGCTGTGTAGAACTCTCTCCTAGCTGAGTTTATATTTGCCCTTCACATGGTGTTCTCTCCCCTCCGCACCCCCCCTGCCATTTGTTTGGAGCAGGGAACCTGGGTACCAGGCCTGGCTCTGCCTCTGATCCACTATAAGACCTGGAAAGTCATCTTGGGCCTTGGTTTTGCCATCTGTTCAATGGGAGGTTAGACTGTCTACTCTTTGAGGCTCTAGAGGAACAACAGTCTACAGGGTGGTCAAGGGAAAAGGAGGAGTTAGCATGTGGCTGGAAGGGAGAGGAAGGCAGGTCTATGCAAGAGCTATAAGAACCAGGAGCCCAGGGAATGAGGGATAACGCAGGGTGGCTTTATTCTGTGGATACTTGCTTGCTTATGTGCTGGCGGGAGGAGGTAGAGCTGTGGGAGCCTTCCACGCCCCTTGGCATTTCCACTTAGGTCCACAAAGCATAGCCTGGATGATCAGCAACTCTTTAGGGCTTCCCCCACCTTGGCCTCAGAGCAGTCTTGGGGTCCAGCCTGCTGCCCTCAGATACTTGATACCCATTTGACAATTATCGCCACATCCAGACAAGAAACAGGAAGTGACTTGTCTGTCAGAATCAGATGGGTGGACTCACAGAACTTTAGCATATTGGAATAGCAGTAACAGTGGCTAACATTTTTTAAGTGCTTTCTATATGCCAGACACTCTGAATGTTTCATTCTTCAAATGTGAAAGCTGTGGGAATCTTACAGTGCTGAATTCTTAGAATGTCAGACTTGGATTCACACTGAATCCTCAAATGTCAGTGTCTTAGAGTTGAAGGGGCCCAAGAGGTCCCTATTTCTTGGTAGGGTTGGCCTGCCATCTGGGTAGAGGAACAGGATCAGGGACAGGATGGAGGATTCACCTGCACACCCTAACAGCCTGAACACCTTTATGGTGGTTATTTAATTCACTGGAGCCTGGGGGTTGGAGTGGAAAGAACTTCAAGACTCAGAAAGGAGAATGTTGAGTCTAAGTTCACACAGTAAGGCAGGGCAGAGCCAGGCCCAAGCACCAGAACCCTGGCCTTGCCATTCACTGCCCTCCCCAGCAGACACAGCCCCCACACCCAGCCTGCCCAGTCAGCTCTGGCTCCACAGAGGAAGGCCTGGGCTGCAGCTCTTCATCACCTTCCATCTCTGCCTCTCCTTGGCAGGGAACCCTCAGGAGTGGGGGTTCTCCTTTCCCTCCTTGGCTTTTTGCTGTGATTTTTCCATGGAAACTGGTTCTGGGAGGGGAGGCGATTAGGACATTTGGAATTCTGAGCGGTACCAAATATCTATAATTAAATGTCTTGTCACCCAGCATGAGGAGGGTGGGAAGGGGGAGTACAGGCCTAGGGCTGTTTCTTTCCTCTCTTTATTCCCTGCTGCCCCCACTCCCTGCCAAAGGGCCCTGGGCTAATGGGGGGAGTGTGACCCAGGAATGGTCCCCCCGCCCCCACCCCAAGCAGAGAAGAGTTGGAGGATGGACCAGAGTTGAGCCTGACATTTTCCAGCCCCACATTTCAGGGACCAACTGGGTTTGGCAGCCTCTGCTAATCCTGTCCCCAGTCCCCAACCCAGGGTAAGAACTTGCCCTTCTTGCTTTCTTCCCTCCCATCTGTGATCTCTCAGGCTACACATGCCCCCCTCACAGTTGAGGGGAGGCACCCCCAGGCTGCCCGGGGAGCTGAAACACTCAGGGCTTTCAGAATCTAGAAGCAGACTGAAGGGGCTGTAGGATGTTGAGGGACTGGCCTCATGCTGGCAGGGGAGGCTTCCTGGAGGAGGCTTTGCTTGAATTTGGCCTTTAAAACTGAAGAGAGGGCCCTGGATGATGTGGCTTAGTTGGTTGAGCACCGTCCTGTGCACCAAAAGGTCACTGGTTTGATTCCCGGTAAGGGCACATGCCCAGGTTGCCGGTTTGATCCTGAGTTGGGGTGTGTACAGGAGGCAGCCGATAGATGTTTCTCTCTCCCTCTCCCTTCCTGGTGGTCTAAAAAAATCAATGAAAAGGTATTTATAAAAAACTGAAGAGAAAGAGGGATTCTCGGAGGAGGGCATAGCATGAGCAGAGGCTAGGAGGTTGGAAAGAATATGGCAGGTTGCATGCAGAATTTGTTCCAACCCTTGATAGGGCAATGCATTCATCCATTTAGCAAACACTTCCTTCTCTAGACATAGGTTTTCTTCTAGGCCCTGGGTATATACATCAGCACACAAAGGCCTGGCCTCATGAAGCTTTCAGACTAGAGGAGACCTGTCTGTAAATGGGTACATTGTGAGTCAGAGAGATGCAGGGGCTGCACAGCAAAATGAAGCAGGATAAGGGAGTAGAGAGTGACAGGGAGGGGGTACTATTTTATTTTTTTAAATCCTCACCGGAGGATATGTTTTTCCATTGATTCGAGAGGGGGGTGGGGTGGAGAGAAAGAAACATTGATGTGAGAAACATCGATTGGTTGCCTCCCATACGCTCCGACCAGGGATTGAAACTGCAACCTGGGTATGTGCCCTGACCAAGAATCGAACCCTCAACCCTTCAGTGCATGAGACGGCACTCTAACCAGTGATCAATGCCGTCCAGGTGGGGAGGGTATACTATTTTAGATTGAGAGGTGTGAGAAGGCCTCTTGGAGGAGATGCGGTTGGAGCAGAGGCCTGGAGGAAGTGAAAGCAAGCCAGGTTATGGTCTGGGGGGAAGGATATTCTGGGCAGAGAACAAGTGCAAAGGCCCCGAGGTAGAAGTGTGTGTGAGAAATTGTCAAGAGGACTATGTGGATGGAGCAGAGTAGGAAATGAGGTCAGGGAAGTAAGGAAGGGTGGAAATGGTTGGAGCCAGACAAGGTGGATCTCATAGGCCAATGGAAGATCTTTGACATTTATTTGAGGTGAGATGGGGCAGGCTCTGTTAGAAGGTTCTGAATAGAGTACCTGATCTGAATTAGGCCTTCCTAGACCTGCTCTGGCTGCTTTGTGGGGGTAGATTATAGAAGTCCACGGTGGAAGAAGGAAGGCCAGTCAGGAGGCCATTGGAATAATCCGAGCAAGAGCTGATGGTGGCTTGGAGTGGGGCAGAGGTGGTCAGTCAGGTGGTGGGTTTCTGCTGCAGCACAGAGGGCTTTGGGAGGGCCTGGACTCCAGCATTCAAGGTGAACAAGTAGCTACTTAGGCTGCTGAGGCTGGGCAGTGTGTGAGGGGTTGCTTAGGGTGGGAAAGCAGAGATTGACAAAGCCCCCAGGGTAGACTGGGACTGTAGGTTGCACTGGCTGTCCCCTGCAGACCTATGTTAGCTTGGCTCAAAGATTAGGAGCGTAGGGCTGTCACAGGACCCCAGTGAGGACCGTGACAGTGCCATATCCCATTGGTGTCTCCTCTGCAGGCACCATGACATCCATTAGCTTCAGCTTGCTTGTCTCCTAGGACAGAGAGCGCATGCCACCACAAGGCAATACTGTCCCTCTCATCTGGTCCTCCAACTAGGTGGTCATTGCCATGGCCCCAATATAGGGATGAAGAAGCAGGGCCCCCAGTGGGCAGAGGTTCCCCAAGGCCCTTGGCTCAAGTATGGGATTTGGCCGATGCCCGGGTCATATATTGGCCCCACAGAGTTCCTACTGAGCAGAGTTGGCGGGGATGGTGGTGGTAGGGTGGGGGAAGAGGGAGCCTGTTTCCCAGAAAGGCTCGAAGCCCTGGTGTACTTTTTGGGAAGTGTGCCCAGGCAGCCTGGCGCCTTGCTGGCAGGCCCTGAAACAGGGGCCCTGGGTCCCCTGGGAAGCAGGAGTCTGTTGGAGCTGGTGTCACCCCCAATGGGCGGGCATTGATCCCGACTTCCACCCCCAGTCTCTGGGGCATCCCAGGGGTGAACAGAGGCAGAGGAAGACTGCCAGGCTGCCGGCCCCTGAATAGTGGGGAGCTCCAGCCCAAGGCCTCAGCAAGGGTATCAGAGCCCCCAGAGGGGTGTCCATGGTCCCCTCTAGTAACTGTGGGATAACCAAGGATGACTTGGTGTAATACATAGGAGGTCTGCACTAGGGTCAGGAGGCCTAAGTTTTAGCCTTAGCCACTCCATTTTCCTGCTGTGTGTCCTTAAATAAGTCCATTTCCCTCTCAGAGCCACAAATCCCTCCATGCTCTTGAGCAGCAGAATAAAATCTCCCAGAGCTGCTGGGAGAGGCAGCAGCTGCACTGAGTTGTAGACTAAAGTGCTGGCAGCTGGTGACTCGCAGCCCATTAGGCCAGTGGTCGGCAAACTCATTAGTCAACAGAGCCAAATATCAACAGTACAACGATTGAAATTTCTTTTGAGAGCCAAATTTTTTAAACTTAAACTTCTTCTAATGCCACTTCTTCAAAATAGACTCGCCCAGGCCGTGGTATTTTGTGGAAGAGCCACACTCAAGGGGCCAAAGAGCTGCATGTGGCTCGCGAGCCGCAGTCTGCCAACCATGGCATTAGGCCACTGAGGAGAGTGAGGCTGGACTAACCCTGGTATGGCCTCCAGGGCCCTTTCCCCTACCACTAGCTGCTGCTCTAGGCCCCCTCCCCAACATACACTCATAGACCGGGACTCTCCCCATACTTGTGGCATGCTGTGGGGCTCACTCTTGAGGCCTGTCCCCAGAGGTAGTGCTGCTGCTGTTGCCAGTTAAAACTTCCTCTGAGGCTTGGGGAAGTCACAGGGCTCGGAGACTCTCCCTGGGTAGAGAGAGAGAGAGAGAGGGGTCTTACAGAGCTACCTGAGGTGGGAGGGACATGAGCTGATTCCAAGGTTTTGGTTGGCAGAGATGGGTGGTTGTTTAGTTTCCTATTGTTTCTGAAGCAAATCACTCTCCAGTGGCTTAAAACAATACAAATGGTATCTTACAGTTCTGGAGATCAGAAGAAATGGGTTTCATGGAGTTAAAATTAAGGTATTAACAGGATTTCATTTTTTCTAGAGGCTTTAGGGGAAAACCGGTTTCCTTGGCTTTTCCAGCTTCTGGTGGCTGCTGTCACTTCTTGGTTAGTCTCCTTCCTCTATCTTCAAAGCCATCAGCATAGCACCTTCAAATCTCTCTCATTCTGATCCATACCTCCTGCCTTCCTCTTATAAGGACCCTTGTGATTACTTAGGGCCCACTGGATCATCTAGGATAATCTTCCCATCTCAAAATCTTTAATCACATCTGCTAAGTCCCTTTTGCCACGTAAGGTAACATATTCACAGGTTCCGAGGATTAGGATGTGGACATCTTTGGGGACCTTTCTTCTGCCTTCCACAGGTGGGCAGAGGGGCCAGGCTGTCAGCTGCTGAGATCGAGAGCCTCTGGTAGATGCTGGTTATCTGGCTGAACCTGTGAATTCAAGCCCACTGCATTTATCCTGCAGTCATTTCTTTCCATGTTCATTGGCCATTCATCACTCAGCAGTCAATTGTTGAGGCCCTTGATGGGCAGTGAGTACACACAGGGAAAGCTTGGACATCATCCCTACTTGCATGGAGCTTTCAACAAGGGTCCCAGCTCCTGAGGTGGGTAGGGTCCAGATGATGGCTGAGCCCTGGCTGGTGGGAGAGGGACAGAAGAGCCAGTGGGTCCCTTGTGGACAGGCTTGGCTTCTAGGTTGGCTGGCCCTGAGTTTGCTGACTAAAACATGGGATGAAGCAGCTCCCAAGTAAGGTAGTTGGCAGAAGAGCTTAGAGCCAAGCCAAAGACAGAAGGTAGGGGTCTAGGGAGGGTGTGGGAGTCACATCTCTGCCAGGTATCCCAGGTGGATCTAAGGGACATCTGGAGAGGAGCCCCCTAACCTCCTGTGCCAGGAGCCAAGGTATCTGGGTCCCTAGAGAGCTGTCCACGACCCCCTTTTAGTAGCCCTGGGGTTATCTGATGCTGTTGGACCTATTAGGTTCCTTCATGCCTTGAGAGGCCAGGGTGTTTCCTAGAAGGTGTCACATGGAGGGTGCCGTGGGTAAGGAGCACGGCCCAGATCCCTTCTCCCCTGGCTGGCTTCGGGACCCAGGGCAAGCATTTACAGACTCCTCTGAGTCCAAAAAAATGGGTGAATTATCCCCTCACTCCACCAAGGATTATTGTTCAAAGTACAGGAACTAATGCTAAGAGGGCTTTAGAAATGTTAGTTCCTTCCCTCCTGACAGCAATGCTAAGATGTTAGGATTCTAAGATTCTCAGAGATATTCACTCCAAGATGCTCAGATTCTTGGCATCTTTTTCCGACTCTGAAGCACAAGATAAAACTCTGAATAGGAGGGCAAGTGGGGTCCTGGCTACATCTGGGTAGGCTAGGTGGCCCAGCAGCGGGGGCCTTTGGAGTGGGCGGGGATGAGGGGTTGGGCAGTTGGGTAGAAGCACCCATTGTCCTTGCTTCTTTCTCCAGCTCCTTTCTCCTTTTGTTACCACCAGCCTCAACCTGGGAGGCACAGCAGAAGCCCTCTCTGGGTCAGAGCCCAAGACCTATTGGAACCAGCCTATGAAATGGGGCTTGGTCCCCTGCAAGGTAGGGAGTCTGAGGGTCTGTGTGCCTGGTGGACTTTGGGGTCAGACTGATATGGTTAACATCTCAGACCTGACCTGATTCTAACTCACTAGGTGATACCTAATAAGGCACCTCATCTCAGCTCTGAGCCTCAGTTTCCTGCTCTGTAACATGGGGACACTAAGGATATTGTGAAGGCCAAAGAGATAATGCTTGTGGAGCCCTCAGCCCATGACCCCAGGTCTGGAAGCTCTCAGAAATGTGGCCACTTTAAAGTGTGTGCTTTTGAGATGGCCAGTACAGAGTGCGGAATTTTGTGGTTTCGCAATGGATTCTGAGTTTTTTCCAGGAGTCATACCTCTCAGTTTGATTTTGTTCACGACCACTTGAGATAATTACTTCTTGGTTCTGAGATTCTGAAGCTGGGAAGTGGCCCAGGTCCTAGGCCAGTGGGAGGGCAATGGGGGGACTGGTGGCAAGGACTGTGATTGAGGGGGTCAGGCTGAGGGAGCAAGCGCCAGGTTGGTATCTGTTTCCTGTTTATTGGTTCCCAGGGGGTGAGCAGGCCCTGCCCCTGAGCTAGAGGGAGGGAGGCCCAGGCTTCTGGCTGCCAGCCAGCCCCATAGCCTGGCCTCCTGGGACTGTTGAGCCCCCTTCCCCCAACCCCTTGGACAAACATCCAGTCCTTTCCCAGGACAGGGCACTGAAGGTCAAGGAGCAGATGTGGAAGGGAAGGGGCGGAAGCACAGGAAGGGACCCCCCCACACACCCCAAGTCCTACTTACTCCATCTTGGCTGCCTGTGTCACTGAGGTCTCACTCCTGGTTTCTCACTGTCCCCCTCTCTCTCTTCTTATGTCCCTGGGGTAGGGCCTGATGGTGAGACATACAACTTCGGGCAGGCCAGGAGGCAGGAGGAGAAAGAGGGGCAGGGCCTTGAATACCAGGATGGCGCCCTGCACCACCACCACCCGCTCCCCATCACCCCCCCCTCCCCCGCCACCATGTCTTCTAACCACCTTTCACCCTGCATTATCCGGAAAGGCCGCTGGGGCCCAGCAAAAGATGAGGTCTTGCCCAAGGCCATGCCGTAGTAGACCAGGCCCAGTCGTCTGCCCTGGGCACCTCACCACTGCTGTAGCCCCACACTTGGACTGTGGGTCTAAGGGGCTACTGCTGAGCCAGGCAGGAAAGAAGCCTCAATGTATGTCTGAGGCCAGGAGTGCAGGGAGGTTTCTGAACAGAGCTTACAGAGAGAGGCTGTGTGTGTGGAGGAGCCAGGTTGCAGGCCCCGAGTGCCAAGTTAAATGGCCTTGGCTTTGTCTTGTAGGCAATGGGGAGCCATGGGAGGTTAGGAGCTTCGAGGAGCAATGTGGATTGGCACATTGGAAAGCATCCTCTGGCTCTGGGTGGTGATTGGACTGCAGGGAACGGAGATGAGAGGCCTGAGCTGAGGGGAGCAGGTGATGTGGGGCTCGAGAGAAAAGGACTTACTAGGGAGATCGTTTAGACATAAAATCTGATGGTTTAAACTTAGGCTCAAAGGCCCTATCGGAAACTGGGGTTAGACAATGAGGCTTTGGGACAGGATGCAGGGTCATCTGAGTCATCCCCCTGCCTCATGGAAGAACTTTTCCTCTGCTCTGAGCCAGCTCAGTCAGGTCCCTGCCTCTGTGCCCACATGCTTGTCTAACCCCAGTCCCTCCTGCTCCAGAGGAAGTGCCCTGCTTCCCAATGAGATCCCCAGGGAACAGCAGAGCTCCAGGCTGCATCCCCGACCGACGCTTCTGGGAGCAGCCTAGGCAGGGAGCATGTGGGGAGAAAAGGAGCAGGCCTGTGCTGCCTTGCTGGTGTCCAGACCTGTAGAGAATTTTTATAAGAGTTTATTTGAGCCAAACTGATGACATGACAGGAAATAAGATCTCAGATGCTCTGGAGAAGGACAGTTTTGCAGTTTCTTTTATGCATTTGAAATTAAGGAGGAAGTAAGGAAGATTACAAGAAGGTGGGAGAAAGCAAGGCCTGGATTAGATTACAGGTTAAAATCCTATGTCCTCTTGAGAGTGGTTATGCCTTTGGGGAGTGGGGGAGGTGAGGGGGTGGTATTACTTCTGGCATTTCAAAGGTGTGTTAACCTAGATGCACAAGAACAATGGACAGGGCTTGCTTAAAACCTTTCACTAAATAAGTTACAGGCCTAGGGAGTGACTACCCACCATGACCTGCCCAGTTGGGAATTTATAATCAGATTTCCCTGTGAGGTTACTTTCCGTAGAACCCCTTTTTCATCACACTGGCTGTGACCCAAGACAATTGTTTAGGCCTCAGTCCCCCCATCTGTGAAGTGGGAGTTCCAGATGTGGCAGAGCCCAGGAGAGCTCTAGACTATGCAGGTTCTTGGAAGCTGGAGGTACAGTGACTGGTAAGTGGACAGGCAGGCAGTCTTGCTAGTAGTGGATCATATAGATGGAAACAAAATATCTTCATATTTGTACCTATTCTGTGGCCCTGCAGCCCAGGAGGCCTTCCTGGAGGAGAATAAGGCAGGGGCTGTGGGAAGAGGAGTAACTCATATATGAGGCCTGATTGGAGCCTCGGTTTTCTCATCAGATGCCCAAGTTCCCTTCTAGCTCCTTGCTGCTCCTGGGCTCTCCTCTCCCCTCCCGCCTGGACCAGAGCTTCCAGGCTTCTCCCCAAGGCCAGCAGGGGCGGAGCCTGGGAGGGTGAGGAATTTCCGAGGCAACAGCTAAATTCAGTTTCCACTAAAAATAGCCCTGGGCCTGGCCCCAAGGCTGGAGGAGGAGGAGGGCGGGGCTAGCCGCTTATCCGCCTGCCCCACCTCTTCACCTGGACCGGGGCCTCCTCCTCCTCCACTGTTTCTTCTACTGAATCACACCAGACTTTCTTTCCCCTTACTGGGTTCTTCTTTGTTTTCTATCTTCCCTCCTCGATCCTTCTTCCTGCCCTCTTCCCTCAGTCTTGCTCCTTCTGTCCTCTGACCCTCTGTCTCTCCCTGCCTCCAACAGAGCCAGACAGGTCCCTGGCTACCACCAGGCCTTTGAAAGAGGGCCCTGTATTGGGCAGTGTCCCCTTGGCATCCCAGGCAACAGGTGTCTGGAGCCCTCCCCCACCCCAGGACTCACAGCTATTGCAACCTCTCTCTGCTTGGGGGTGGACAGACCTCAAAGGCTCTGGGGGTGTGGCATTGTGGGTGTGGTCCCCAGTTCACCCTGTGACCTAATACTTGGTTCTGGTCAGGTGCCTCCCCCCCATGCCAAACCCTCCTGTTCCTGGCACATGGTGGGACATCAAAACACATTTATTAAATACAGTAATGTGGAGGGGGTGAGGAAGGCAGGAGGAGATGGGCTGGGCCCTACCCCTGGGGAATTCTCAGGCTCATCTTCCCACCACCATACCCAGCCCTGTGTGGATTCACAGGCCTGAGCACCCAGGCAGGTGGGAGCTGGCAGATGGGCGAAGTGTATTGTCTCAAGCCAGTACTGATTGGTGGTGGGGATGGGAACTAGACACAGGCCCAAAGAGGGTGAGGTGCCTAGCTTGGCTGGCCTCACTCCAAGGCTACAAGGCTCACTCTTGTCTATAGCAGAGAGATCTAGGAGAAAGCTGATAGAAAGTCTTAGGAGGTCTAATTCGCAGTACCTGACTGAATATGGTACGGTCAGGGAGTGGAGAGTCACAGTACTGGCAGTGTAACTGGACAGACAATGGGTCCGTGCTGCCCATCACTACTCAAGCCAATGAAGCAGAACCAGGGTTGAATCATATGAGCGTTTATTCCAGTATTGTCGGCAGTATGGGCGAGCAGCAGGTCAGCCACAGAAATCTGCTCTGCACCCCACCATAAGCCAGCTGCTTATATAGTAAAAGTACAAAGGAAATGTAGGCAAAAGGGCAGTTTACAATATGCAAAAGGACTAGGGGTCTTCAAAGGGCTTAGTGATATGCAAGGGCTGGGGTTACATGGGGAAATAGGCAAAGGGGAGTGCCTGATGGGCAGTTAACAGGTAAGCAGGCTAGAGGTTTGCAAAGGCCTGCAGGTGTGCAAAAAGGGCTGGGGATCTTCAAAGGGCTGGCGATTCTGGTTTCTGCAGCATAATGGTTGATCTTGGTTTCTGCAGCATAGTGGTTGATCTTTCCATGATAATAGGCAGCTCCAAATGGGGAGGAAGGGCTGCATCTCTAGGTCAACTCCAGCCAGGGTAGAATGTGCCTTCTTTAATCAGAATAAAACAATCATGGTTAACAGAGCATGATTAATATTTCTTACAGTACTAGCTGGCTCCCCAAATTCTGTTGCTGTCCCCCCCTTTTTTTATATATATACATTTTATTGATTTTTTTACAGAGAGGAAGGGAGAGGGATAGAGAGTTAGAAACATCGATGAGAGAGAAACATCGATCAGCTGCCTCCTGCACACCTCCTACTGGGGATGTGCCCGCAACCAAGGTACATGCCCTTGACCGGAATCGAACCTGGGACCTTTCAGTCCGCAGGCCGACGCTCTATCCACTGAGCCAAACCGGTTAGGGCTGCTGCCCCCTTTCAGTAGCAGAGCTCTTCCTGTGTGCCCAGCACTGGTCTGATCACTTTCCGTGTATTCATTTAATTCTCACACCACCATGTGGGGAGGTGCCCACATCCCTGTGACACAGAAGAGGAACCAAAGGGAAGTAGTTTGCCCAGGTTAGGAAAGCTAACCAAGTGGCATAGTTCACGTTCAAACCCAGACAGTCTGGTTCCAGAATCCTTGCATGTTACCAGGCTCCTGGCTTTCAGGACTGCCTGGTGGGGTGGTGTCATCCCCAGGGTGGGCGCATGTGAGGAGAGAGTGAATTTCAGTTTGGATATGGGAGCCTAACTGGATTTACAATCCACAGTCCTAGCCCCAGGAACTAGCACATAGTACTTGCTTAATAAATATGGACGAGCTCAGTTTAATAGGAGGGACCCTCAGGAAGTGAGAAGAGGTGATAGAGGAAATGAGTGTTTCCTCCCCGATGTGGCCCTTTCTCTTGGTGCTGGAGAGCAACTGAGGTGGATGCTGGGCTCCCTGCTGGTGGAGAAAGCTGTGCCCTAGGATTTTGGAGGGGTGCCGAGATGGGCCACAGGCAGAGGCAGGAGAGGTGGGTGGGGGCAGACCAGGCATTGCTGGCACAGTCCCGCCTGCCTGCAGTATCTGGAAAGCAGATCTCTTGGGCCATGGCCGGCATGACTCAAATGGAGGCAAAAGAACCTTCCATATTTGGACAAAGAGCCCGGAGAGGCCCAGACCCGCAGCCAACCCAGGCCGCCTCCCCCACCCCCAGCCTCCTGCCCTGTCTCCCACTGGGCCCCTGGCCCTGAGCCCTGTCCTAGGGGTTTAGCTCTTAGGCCGCAGGCAGCATTGTGGCACCCTCCCCTCAGTTATCAGGCCACCTTCCCTGTGGCCAGGCCTGGGCCATGGGTGCTGGGGAACACCCAGTGTTGGGCCCTGAGCTCAGGGTGGGGATGCAGAGAGGCGTGCTGGCAGAGCCAGGATGGAGGGGGTGTGCCCTGAAACCAGCAATTCCCACACTGAGGGGTGAGTTGACTCTAGACCCCCCCATGCATCCCAACATGGGCAAAGCCCAAGGTACACGACACATAGACATGTGTACACATACACTCCTTTTCAATCCAGACAGACTTATACCCATGAAGACATCTGTGCAGATATTGGAAGTGAGGACCCAGCCTGAGAATTGCTCATACCTTCTGGAGAGAAAGCTTTGATGACAGCGAAGGTGGAATTGTTAGGGACAGCCAGATGTCAACAAGTAATGCAAATAGGCGTTATCCATCTGGACAGATGTGAACAGAGCATTCGTCCCTGCATTGAAACCCCTGAGTTCCCATCATGGGGCTATGCTGGGCAGTGGATGCCAGATCAGGTGAATGGGGAGATCCTCAGCCCACTTTCTGCCTGAAACAGGGCCTCACTCCCAGGGGAAAAGCCCAGTGATTTGACGGAGAACTGAGGCTCAGAAATAAGGAGGACGAGGGAGGCTTATGAGGGACAGGGAAGTGGTTGGAGCCTTGAAGGACCAGCAGGGCCTTGACAGGCAGAAATGGGGCCTGGCCCTTCAGGCAGAGAGAACCAGGAAGGCAAGGCCTGTGGTGGAAAAGCCAGGGTGCAGCTGGGGCACCATGAAAGCTCCCTGGTTCCTGAGAAGTCAGTGGGTCCTGGGGAGACTGGAAGACCAGCCCTGAAAGTCTGGATTTGATCCCAAGCAGCAATTTCCAAGCTTTTAAGAACAGTGGAACCCTTTCGTTTAGAAGAATCTTGACACAGAACCATAAAACAGATCAACCTGGGATTTTGTTGATTTAAGTGAAGGTGGGAGTGTGTCTGCCCCTTGGACCACATCTCCCCCCCATGTACTTCCATGGAGCCCCCTAGGACTCAGGCAAAGAATCCCTGTTTGGGGTGGAGGGGTCCTGCTGGAGAGGTTTAGAGCTGGGCAGGCCTCTTCCTTCAGCTTCTCTACAGGCTCAGAAGTTCAGCCTAGCCAGGCTCCACACCTCAGGGTTCCTATGAACAGGGAGCCAGGCTGATGGAGCACCCACCTCAGGGTTCCTATGAACAGGTGATGCCCCCCACCAGGGGCCTATAGAGCTGGGTTATACCCACACTTGATCAGGAGGACAGCCTGATCATGGTGCCATGAGAAGACCCCAATTGCCGACTCTGCCACCCTGGGAGGCCCTTTGAGAGAGATCGGAGCTGGCCCAGCTTAGTCATTGATCGGGGAGAGGTGGAGGCACATTCTTTAGAGGCCCAGGAATCCCCCTGGCTCATCTAGGTTGAGGTAATTTAGGTTAGAGTAAGGGAGACTTCCCCAGAGATGAAAGTGAGTAAAAGGAGATGTGAACAGGTGGAGAAGAAAGCCAGAGCTCTGAGCCTGGCAGTTTCGAGGCCTTCAGGACCCAGGATCAGGCACCCGCTTACCTGGCCCACCCCACAGCCTAGGCTCCCACTTCTTTGGCCACCAAAAACATTGGATGAGTAGGAAACGCCAAGCATAAAGACGGGGAGGGAGCACCTAGCAGAGAGACCAGCATGTGTGGAGGCCCAGTGTGTAGTGTGAGGGGTTGAGGAGCTACTATAGCCAGAGTGTGATATGGGTGGGGAAATTTGATGCTGGTGGGTCAACAAGGGCCAGGTCATCCAGGGTGTCAGGGGTCAACCTGAGTGCTCTTACTTGATCCTGCATCCAGATGTGTTGGTGTAGTGCAGGCGTCCTCAAACTACGGCCCGCGGGCCACATGCGTCCCGCCGAGGACATTTATCCGGCCCACCGGGTGCCGCTGCCTGTCCTGCTTAGCAGCCAACTCGTCCCGGGCCCGCAGTGCGCATAGGAATTTGTTCATAGTTTTTTTTTTAAACTATAGTCTGGCCCTCCAACGGTCTGAGGGACAGTGAACTGGCCCCCTGTTTAAAAAGTTTGAGGACCCCTGGTGTAGTGGTTAGAACAGACTGGAGTCAGATGGCTTAGGTTCAGATTCAGTTCTTTCTCTTTGCTGTGTGAACACGAGTAAATACTTAATCGCTCTGTGGCTCAGTTTATGCACTTGTAAAATGGGCATGATGATGATAGCTCCTATTTATAGGGGTTTTGTGAAAATTAAATCTGATAATGCCTATGGTGGCTGGACTGGACCACTGACCACTGGGGGATCCGTGGGAAATCATAAAGCAACTGGAGGGAGAGGGAGGGTGATGGCCTGGCCTGGCTGAGGAGGGGTCCCAGGGAGAGAGAAAAGTGGATGGGATCACCAAGAATAGCCTAGGACCGTTGTCGGCAAACTGCGGCTCGCGAGCCACATGCGGCTCTTTGGCCCCTGGAGTGTGGCTCTTCCACAAAATACCACGGCCTGGGCGAGTCTGTTTTGAAGAAGTGGCATTAGAAGAAGTTTAAGTTTAAAAAATTTGACTCTCAAAAGAAATTTCCATTGTTGTACTGTTGATATTTGGCTCTATTGACTAATGAGTTTGCCGACCACTGGCCTAGGGTCATCTTTGTGGGGAGGCAATATGCTGAGTTCCTGAGGGGTGCTCAAGATTTTCACCCAGGCAGTTGCCTGTAGGAAAGGAGCTAGGGGGCTGTGCAGAAGTGGGGTGGTATTCTGTGGGCTTGGGCTCTGCTGAATTCTCAGTAGCAGAAATCCCACCTGCTGTAAAGTTGCCTGTTTCCAGCCTCACTTTATAGACGGTATCTATGGCCAAGAAAGGGGCAGGACTGCCAGGACCTGAGGAGGGCTCGGGTAGCCTGTGAAGGAGGAATTTGACTCTTCTCTGCAGGAAGGGCTGGAGGCCAAGCTCCTTTCTGACGGCAATGTGGAGAGAGAGAATGTCCTGTAGGGGCATCACAGCTGAGATTGGAATTGTCCAGGAGGAGGCCAGTTAGGAAACAAGCCTCCAAACTCAGAGTCCCAGAGCAGCCTCACCCCCTTCATCCAGTCTCCATTCACTGGGAGCCTCCTGGGACCTGGTCCTGTTCTGTAGGCTAGGCAGTACCCCAACACACACACAGATGAGGACACTGGCTGTGATCAGGACTGGGACAGAGATGCCCAGACTCTGGAGGAGCCCGGGGTGCCCCCGCAGGAGGGAGTCTTCAGAAGGGCAGGTCCTGAGGAAGGCTGAAGGGAAGCCTTTGAAGACTGAGGAGGAGGAGGGCTGCAAAGGCTGTTCAAAGCTGAGCCATGAGCAGGCAGCAGGGGCCAGATTATGAGGTGATGTTTTATTTATTTATTTTAAAATATATATTTTTATTGATTTCAGAGAGGAAGGGAGAGGGAGAGAGAGGTAGAAATACCAATGATGAGAGAGAATCATTGATTGGCTGGGGATTGAGCCCACAACCCGGGCATGTGCCCTGACTGGGAATCTAACAGTGACCTCCTGGTTCATAGGTCGATGCTCAACCACTGAGCCACGTTGGTCGGGTGTGAGGTGACGTTTTAAACAATTCAATCTGTATATTTTAAGATGTGAATAGATAAATGTTCATATGGTTTAAAAATATCAAAAAGTCTCTTTCTGTCAGCCGCTTAGTAGTACCTACCCAGTCCTACCCCAGAACACCTGAGTATTAGTTCTCATGACTCCTATATGCAGATACCAGCAAATGCGGTATCTTTTCCCCACTTTGCTCACAAACAGCAGCACACTGTCCACACTGCTCTCCACGTAGCATCGCTTGCAGATCTTGCTTTATCAGCACTTTCAGAGCTTCTGTATTCTTGTACTGTGTGATATAAAGGCTATTTCAGTTATTTTCCATCCAAACAGTGCTGCGGTGAACAAACTCGTTCATAGGTCATTTGTGTGGAGGCTGGCGTATTTTGAGGGCACCTTAGGAGTGGAATTGCTGGGACAGAAGGTATATGTGATTCTAATTTGATGCTATCCATAGGAGTCCACCAAGACAGGTGGTTCCCACAGCCTCACTGAGTCAGACCTGGGGGTACTTTCCCAATCTTATAAATGGAAAATGGCACCTTGGTGTGTTTTAGTTGGTATTTATCTCATAACTAGAGGCCCGGTGCATGAAAATTCATGCACTGGAGGGGGGGGGGCGGGGGGGGCGGTCCCTCAGCCCGGCCTGCTCCCTCTCACAGTCTGGGAGCCCTCGGGCGGGAGGCGACCCTGTGATCAGGGGAAGGCGATGCCCCCGTCACACCTCTGCTGCTGCCACTGCCGGCAGCACAAGCCTCGGCCGGCCCTGGTTACCTGAGCCTCGGGCAGCCGCCATCTGAGTCTGGCCTGCCCTGGGCGGCTGGGGGGCTGGGGGACTGAGGGCGGGTCCAGCCGTACCACTGCGCCTGCCACCCCCTGCCTCCCACCCCACCCCGCGGGGCTGAGGGGACTGGGTGCCGCCATCCTGTGGCTATGGGCACCACCATATTTTTGACAGCATGGTGGTCAATTTGCATATTCCCTCTTTATTAGATAAGATGAGTCAGACTGGTCATCTGCCCACATACCCAAGAGGCATTTGGTTTCCCTCTTCTGTGCACAGTTCACGTCCTTCGCCTGCTTCCTATTGGGCTGTTGGTCTTTTCATTTTATCAGTTTCTAGGAACCTTTAAATACATGTCAGGGAGGTTAGTCCTTTGCTTGGGTTATGAATTGCAGATATTTTTTTCCTGACTTGTCACTTGACTTTTGACTTTGCTTACAGTGTATTTTTGCCATGCAGAGGGTTTCATTTTTATGTGGTCTAATTTATCAAGTCTTTTATTTTATGGCTTCTGGATTTGGAGTCATGGTGAGAAAGGCCTCTCCCACTCCAAGGTTATAAAGCAACTTCCTCATGTTTTCCTCTGGTGTTTTATGCTTTCTTGTTTTGTTTTCCATGTAAATCTTTGATCCATTTGGAATTTATCCTGGTGCGTAGTGTGAGTTATGGTTCCAACTCCATTTTTTTCCCCAGTCGGCTGGCATTTTAAACTGAGGAGTGACCTGGTCAGAATGGGAGTATCTTCCTGGGGTGGGTGTGAGGGCCAGCTGGAAGAACCAGGCTGTGGTGGCTGAGGGGCAATGGCAGTGGGGTGAGGGGAAGGGCTTGGGGCCACACCAGTATAACACCGATGGACCATTGGAGGTGGGGCACAGACTGGTGTCATAGCATTCCCAAATCCTCATCAGTACAAGTCCCATCCCCTCTCTGGACCTTGAAGGGGCCCTGGAGATCGTCCTGACCTTGGGGCTGACTGTGGGGGAGGAGGCAGCCAGCAAGACGATGCTGACCTTAAGGTGGGGGCACAGAGGGTGGCACTCAGGCTTGGTCAAAGTGGAATGGGGAGGGAGGCTGGCAGCAGAGTCCACTGTGTTCCTGAAGTGGGCAGGCAGGAAGGCAGAGAGAGGTAGGCAGGGCAGCCATTTGAAAATACCCACCGAAGCCTGGCACTGCAGTCAAGGGTGGGGGCAGGGCCTCTGCCAGCCCTCCAGATCCAGGAATGCTGGGGATTGCTGGGGGAGCAGGCACATTGTCCATTGTCTCAGAAGTGTGGGCCCGGCCCAGCCACAGCCATTCTTGAAGGTCCTCTCCCCCTGCCATGAAGCAGGCATCCTTGTCTTCTCCAGTGAAGAAATAGGGAAGCCCGAGTGGACAGACCCCGCCCCCACAGTCTGGTCCTGTTGCTCCCATGGACTTGCTGTGCCACCTGGGGCAAGTCCTGTCCTCTGGGGTCCCCATCCATCAAAGGGGCAACTGGCCTTGCTTTGGTTACTTCCCCCACCGCCCCGCCCTCACCCAGGTTCCAATTTGGATTAGAGCTGGAAAGAGATCTTGAGGTCCATGCCTCTTTCCTCTTTACAGATGGGGAAACTGAGGCCATGAAGGGGACCCTGCCCCCTGCCCTTTGCTCTTCTTAACTTTCCTGAGCCTCTGGACCTTCCTCCCTGCCCCCAGCATGGCTTGTATCTACTCCCCGCCCCCACTCCTGGGCCCCAGTGGTCAAATTCCAGGGCTGCCATCGCCATGGCAACAGCCAGCTCACAGGGCCCCTCCTCTCAGGGCTTTCAACCAGGCTGTTGTCCAGGGAGGAGGCAGAGAGGGCCTCCTGCCCCTGGGGGACTGGAGGGGTTGGAGGTGGAATAGGGAGGAGGTCAGACCCAACTGCTTTCTCGTGTGTTTTCCAAAGGAGAAAATGGAAAAGGCACAAAGTGCTGCCAGCAAATGTGCTCTGTTATCCCACAGACCGTGGAGGGTCAGAGGTGGCCACCTGGGCTGGGCACAAGCGACCCCCCCAGGAAGCCTCTCACCTGGAGAACCACCCCATAGAAGAGTCTAAAACCAGAGGATTTAGAATGGGAGATGGGAGAGCCTAAGGTCTCCACCATCCATTTCTAAGGCCATCCAGGGACTAAGGGACCCAGCCCAGCTTGGGCTTTCTCCCAAGCAGACCTGCCCCTTGGCAGAAGGAGCTGCCATGGTACCATTGGAGAGGGTGAGCTCCTTGGTCTGGGGGTATGCAAGCAAGGGCTGCCGGGAGATGCCTGCCCTGGTCCGGGGCTGGCCCAGCCAACCTCTGATATGACTTGCCTTCTAAGGCTCTGTGGTTTTTCATAACAGCCAATATTCATTGAGAACTCTTTGTCCAGGCACTGTGCTAAGTAAACGCTATTTTCTGTTACATAGATGAAGAAACTGAGGCACAGATGTGGGCTTCCTGGAGGGCGGAACAGCCGTCAGTACAGGGTGACCTCTGGCTTTGCCCTCCCTTTGCCAAGGGACCCAGCCCACTGTTAAATTCTGGTGTGTGGCGTGTTGCCTCCAGCCTTTTCTCCTTGCAAGTACATGTGCATGTATATTTCATAATGTTGAGGTGATACAGCATGTATGTTTCATGCTTCTTTCATTTATTATTAGACTGAACATTTCTCCTTGGCATTTTAGCTCCTTAAGTGTTGTGACGAAGGCAGGTGGTGTGAGCGTCCTGCTTGGGCCTCCTTGGACTGGAAGGCTCCCCTTCTCCTTCACTGTGGAATAGATGTGGGTATTCTGCCTCTTCGGCCCACTGGAGGAGTCTGCTGGGAGACTTGGAGCAGGCTCTTCCCTGCACCCATTATCCTCTTGTGGAAAGCAGGGTAATAATAGGGCCTGCCCAGGAGGCTTCACTCAAGGTTCAAATAAATACCTATAAGCAGCACATGGGAGCCCCTCAAGAGAGATTCACTCCTATTTGTAAGTCATTGCTCTCTTCCTTTACTCAGGTACAGGTTATGTGCTTCACCCAAGTCCCACAGCAGGTCAGTGGTAGAGGGGGTTTTGAGCCCCAGCCTCACCACCTCTTTAGTCCTGAGAACCTGAGCAAGTTACGGCTTTCCACTGAGCCTTGGTTTCCCCCCTGAGTTGCTATGAGGATCTGATTCAATGAGGCCATTCAAGCCTTTAGTAGATTGTGAAGTGCTGGGTGGTGCCATTTACTGGCAACATTGCAACTGTAAGCCTAGAGAGACTGAGGCTTCAAGACTGCAACTCCAGAAGCCCAGGATTCTCACAGAAGGAGGGGAGTCAGCAGATCTGAGTTATCGGGACAGCTTCCTGGAAGTGGTGGCTCCAGTTCTGGGGCCTCGGGAGAGTCGAGTCTAGACCTGCTCAGGCTGACCTTCAGCTGTGAATCTTGTGCAACACATACACACACATATGAAGTTGCTGCCCTGGCACTAAGGCTGGACATTAGTTGCTGATAGAAAGCAGAAAGGCTTAGGAGCTGAGGCTGCCTCTGATCAGCCCAAGGCAGAGACCACTTCTGCCAGCATGGCCCAGGCCCAGTGACAGCGCCCTGGAGGCTGGGTGGATGGATCTGGGCAAGACATGGTCACTGTCACTGGTCATCTCCACCATCCTAAACTTGCCTCATATGATAGGAGGGGGGCTTCCCTGGGCTCTGGGTTGGGCCAGGGTCGCCAAGGCTCACTGCAGGGCCAGAGTGACTGACTGATGGATGGAACTTGCTCCCCTCTGGGAATGTCCCCTGGGTCCTGGAATAGGGGAGGGGCAGAGAAGATGGGGGCCACAATGCCTCTCAGCTGGCTGGTCCCCTTTGGGCAAACTATAGTGGAAGAGACCCAAAGGCCTGGATCTACCCTCAGCTGACTGCCTGCTGCCCTGGGGGGTCACGAGACTCTTTCCTCTCTGGACCTCGGTGCCCATACGTAAAATGGGAAGGAATCTTCAAGAGAGGATTGAACATGGACATTCCAAATTTGCTATGTGCATTCATTACACTGATACTTGCTGTCATCCATCCACTACTTCACAAATATGTACCAAGCTCCTACTGTGAGCCAGACTCTGTTCTAGGCATGGATGCTGAAATCTTGGAGCTGGAAAGGGAGGGAGCACCTCTGCCTTGTTATTCTATCAGTATCCAAGCCTAGAACAGAGGTCAGATTACTAGGTTAGTAGGAGCTGATAACACTTCAATCTCCCCGGGGCCTTTGGTGGTGTCTGAGTAGAATTTCTCACACCCTGGTAAGTGGGGAAGATGGCCTCTTTTGGCTGGGGGGGGGGGGGGGGGGGGCGGGAGGGGAGCGCCCTTTGAGAGACCCCAGGATTATAGCTACAGCTCAGACAGGCCCTGCCTCCCTCCTCCCTGTCTCTTAGCTCCCTGGGGCTCTGGCCTGAGGCTGGCCTGGCTTTTCCCAGGGTGCCTGGCCCATAGCCCAGTGAATCATCTTCCGCTCTAGAGGCGGGACACCCCATCCCACCCCAACAACACACACACAAATGTAGCTCTCACCCCCTCCCCCCAACTTGTGCCTGTGTCGGAGGGAGGGAAGGAGAGGACAGAAGGGGCTGGACACAGACACTGGATAACTTCCGTTCTCACGATCCCTCACCCCAGCCTCCCTGCAGGCTGGAGAACTGGGTGGAGGCAAGGGAGGGGAGCCCTCCTTTGCAGATCACCTACTGTGCAATAGTTGTTCACCCTCACTTTCAAGTAAGGAAATAGGCTGAAGGGAAGTGATGTTTGTAGCAGCAAGAAGGTAGTGGTACTGGTCCCAAACCACATGAGCCCGATTCCCTGTGCAGTGTTCTGTGATGAGCAAAGTTAATTAATGTGCTCGCTTCAGCAGCACGTATGTGATGCTCCAAGGTTAAACGTTTTGAATGAAGTAACTTTTAGTACTGGGAGGGGAAGGCTCTGGAAGCTGGCCTCGTCCACAAATTCTGATCCAGGGCTGGGACCACAGGCCAGACCACTATGTGGGCAGAAGTGGTGGGTGCATTTCCTGGGAGCTAAGGTTGCCAGATTTAGCAAATCCTACCTTGAGACTTCATCAGATTCCCAATGGCATCTCTTCCTTCCCTCAAGGATGGGGGGCAACTTGCCCCCTGACTCAGATGTGGGGCCTAGAAGAGCTGGGTTTCATTTTTTCAACCTGTAAAGTGGAGGTGATAGTCCCAGCCTCTGGCCCAAGAAGCTATGCAGAGCTTACTAGCTCATCAGGAAATGTTTTCACATCTATTGGGATCTGTCTATCCATCTACCCTCCCCGCCCCCCCATACCACCTCCTGCTTCCCGCCAATTTTCATGACGTTAAGAAACTTCTCCTTCCCAGGCTGGAAGATCCAGCTGTATCTTCTTGAACATAAGGGGAAGGGGCAGGGGAGAGGAAAGAAAAAAGAAAAGGGGGGGAAACCCACATGTAAAAAAATACATGTTAAAATCAAACCACATGCACCATAGCCCCTGCAATGCGGGCTTCTGCTGCCACCTGTGGGACATCTGGTAGAATTTCAGTTTCCAGAGCCCCAACTTCCTCACTAAAGCCTGGATCCTGGCAGGGAAATCAGGCGAGGGAGAGGGGGGCGGGTCAGGTTGTCCAGCTCCCATCTCTGAGCATGACCTCATTGACCCACCTCCCTCAGGGAGCCTGGTGGGGAATTTAGCATCCGCCTAAGCCCCTCCCCCCCTTATTTATTCACTGAGGGGGAAACTGAATCCCAGAGTGGGGAGCAACTTGGTGAAAGTCACAGAGCAATTCAGTCAATCAACAGATATGTATTGTGCACCTACTGTGTGTCTGGGACACAGCTGTGAACACGGAGAGAGCAGGTCTTTGCCTTTATTGACCTTGTAGTGGTGGTGGGGAGGCAGACACAGAGCCCTCCCTCCTATTTCATCTCGCTATTTCCAGTCATCCGGGAAGAGAATACACCCACCACCACGATGCCAGGTGCTCTGGGTTGGCTTGACTCCTCATGTACGTGCTTTGTTACCTTGGTGAATTCGCTCAGGCCGCTTGGTGTGCTGAGTACCTGGAATCAAATTCCACATCAGACTTCATTACCTCAGGCAAGTAGCTTCACTTCCGGGCGTCTTTGTTTACTCATCTGTAAAGGCCATGATAGTAATACATAGCTCAGAGGATTGGTATTAGGATTAAATGAGCATTAAAGTGGCTGGGCTGAAATCACCTTAAAGGCATCCTCACTCACAAATCTGACATTCCTGCTGGCATTTGGGTGGAACCTCATCCTGATGAGAAACTCAAGAGAGCAATGTGGAAGTACAGTAAAGCCTCAATATGACGACTAACTTGGGGGCGAGGGGCTATCTGTTAAAGCTGAAAGTCCATTATATAATAAAGTAGGTTTTCCAAATGCATATGTTAAAAATTTGACAAATTCATTAGTTTACCTGTTTTTACTTATGTAGACATAGAGGCCCAGTGCACGAAATTCGTGCGCGCGGGGGGGGGCGGGGGGTGTCCCTCAGCCCAGCCTGCACCCTCTCCAATCTGGGACCCCTCGAGGGATGTCTGACTGCCCATTTAGGCCTGATCCCGGTGGGAGGTCGGACATCCCTCTCACAATCCAGGACTGCTGGCTCCCACCTGCTCGCCTGCCTGCCTTCCTGATTGCCCCTAACCGCTTCTGCCTGCCAGCCTGATCACTCTGTAACCACTCCCCTGCCAGCCTGATTGATGCCTAACTGCTCCCCTGCCAGCCTGTTTTCCCCTAACTGCCCTCCCCTGTAGGCCTGGTTCCCCCCAACTGCTCTCCCTGCAGGCCTGGGTCCCTCCCAACTGCCTTTCCCTGCAGGCCTGGTCGCCCCCAACTTCCCTCCTCTGCCGGCTTGGTCACCCCTAACTGCCCTCCCCTGCAGGCCTGGTCGCCCCCAACTGCCCTCCCTTGCAGGCCTGGTCCCTCCCAACTGCCCTCCCCTGCTGGCCTGATCGCCCACAACTGCCCTCCCTTGCAGGCCTGGTCCCTCCCAACTGCCCTCCCTTGCTGGCCATCTTGTGTCCACATGGGGGCAGGATCTTTGACCACATGGGGGCATCCATCTTGTGTGTTGGAGTGATGGTCAATCTGCATATTACTCTTTTATTAGATAGGATAGAGGCCTGGTGCACAGCTGTGGGCCAGCTGGTTTGCCCTGAAGGGTGTCCCAGATCAGGGTGGGGGTTCCCTTGGGGAGTAGGGCAGCCTGGGCGAGGGGCCTGTGGTGGTTTGCAGGCCGGCCACGCCCCCCGGCAACCCAAGTGGAGGCCCTGGTATCTGGGGTTTATTTATCTTCTATAATTGAAACTTTGTAGCCTGGAGCGGAGCCAAGCCTTCTGCTTGCTCCGTGGCAGCAGCCATTTCTGTTGGGATTTATGTATCTTCTATAATTGAAACTTTGTAGCCTTAAGCAGAGGCCTGGGCCGGCCAGGGTGTGCGGAAAGCTTGGCTTCCTCCATCGCCAGGGGCAACCCTAGCCTCCTGCTCTTTGCAGCTCCGTGGCTGCTGCCATTTCTGTTTGGATTTATGTATCTTCTATCATTGAAACTTTGCAGCCTTGAGTGGAGGCCTAGGCCAACAAGGGCAGGTGGAAAGCTTGGCTTCCTCCATTGCCAGGGAAACCCAAGCCTCCCTCCTGCTCTCTGTGGCTGTAGCCATCTTGGTTGGGTTTATTTGCATATTTGCTCCTGATTGGCTGGTGGGTGTAGTGGAGTGATGGTTAATTTGAATATTACTCTTTTATTAGATATTAGTCTTTCATTAGGTAGGATATTTGTGTAATTAAAATTAATATTTATGCCCAGCCAGTGTGGCTCAGTGGTTGAGCATCAATCTTTGAATCAGGAGGTTATGGTGTGATTCCCAGTCAGGGTACATGCCTGGATTGTGGACTCGATCCCCAGTGTGGGGTGTGCAGGAGGCTGATCAATGATTCTCTCTCATCATTGATGTTTCTACTCTTCTCTCTTTCTCCCTTCTTCTCTGAAATGAATAAAAATATGGGTTTTTTTTTAAAATTAAGTATTTGTGAAAAGTTTAATTTCACAGACAAGTTTTCTATATGTATTACAGTAATTTAAAATTTATGCTGATTAGGTCTAGTAATCCACTGCACACATCTGGGCGTGGCTTAGCACATGTCAAACATCAGCCACCACTGTTAAAATTGCTGTCGAAAGTCACACCATACAACAAGGGAACCAATTACCACAAGGGACTTGGTGTGATCACCTGCTAATAATTAGCTCAACACTGTTTATGAGCAGTGACTCTTGGATTTAAATATGTAGACTATAGTTATAGATACATATTATTTAATATCAGCAAAATTACTACAGTGTTTTTTCCAACATTTGGCCTATTCGCTAAAATTTGTTAAAAATAACAGTGAATTAATAACAAAAAATAACCTGTTACATTAATGATAAGCAAATCCTGGTTAATAGCATTTTTAAATTAACAGGGTGTTAATTCTCACATATGACATATGGATGAGAAATTTTGTCTGTTAAATCTGAAATCCGTTAAACCGAGGTCCACAAAATCAAGAGTTCACTGTACATGGCATTTGTATGGCCTGGCTTTGGATATCACATAGTATCCCTCTCTGTCCTCTGTTGGCCGTGGAAGTCACAAAGGTCCATCCAGTTACAAGGAGAGGGGACTTAACCCTCATCACTCTATGGGGAGAGTGTCAGTGCCTCGTTGTCAGAAGAGCATGTGGGGTGGGAAATGTGATAGCTAGCCGGAGAAATGCAGTCTGCCACACCTCCCTGGGATGGTTAGGGAGATGAAATGAGAGTGATGTAAAGTACTTAGTTCCTGCCTGGCACGTGGTAAGTTTTTAGTAAACAAGAGTTATAGCTGTTTTGGGTTATTATTGGAGTGGTCCCTTCATTTTCCAACTCTGCCACAGAACTGCACGGACCATCACCCACAGGCAGGCTGTGCACTAGGCCAGCGGTCGCCAACCGCTGCACTAGACCACTGACGGGCATACACAGACACATGAATGTGTCCACACATGTGGGACCCATGTCGTGTCAATCATAGCTGCACCTCCAAGTGCACCCAGAGGCCCACCTAAGCAGGGCAGTGGCCCTTTGACAGGAAGGACCTGAGGCACTTGATCTCTCCTTTCTATTCCCAAAGCGCATTCCACAGAATTCTGGGGCCTACCCGGAACAGCCAGTCCCAAGGGAGCCCTGTGGCTTGGACACTGCCCTTGCAGCTGCCTGTGAAGCCTGGGAACTCTGTGGAGCTCGAGAGACTCTTCCTTCCAGAAGGGAGGGTTTGTAGGGGACGGGCTATGACGTGGTGCTGCATGGGGAAGAGACTGATGATGGGAAGAAGAAGGAAGGGGTCTCAGGAACAAATGGAGACACTAAGGCCCCAAGAGGGGTAGGATCTGGTTCAAGGTCACATCATGAGTACATGGTAGAGCCAGAATTTGAGCCCAAGCTATCTTGTTCAAGTTTGCCCTCAACCTTTATACCAAGAAGTCCGTCCTTTGGAACCTTTGTGTCATTGATGAACCTAAGGACATGAGGAGGGCAGTGGCCATCAGTGAAATGGATAGCCCATTAGGTTGCGAACATCTGGTACTGACTCCGTGTCCACGGACATCCGTGGGGTCAGGAGCGTCTGATGGTCCGTGTGGACTACTAGCCAGGGCTCGGTTCCCAGGAAAGAGGATCTCAGCATTGCTCGTGGCAGCATTTTGTTTTCCACCAAAACCACCTGCATCAGGAGCACCTGCTTGTGTCACTGTCTCAACACAAATGAGGCTGAGCTGAGTGCGTGAGGCCGAGGGGAGGTGGAGAGGGGTTCTCCCCGGACGTGGTGGGTTTAACAATATGGGGCCTATAAAAAATAAGCCCACCTAGAGTGGCTCAGTTGCTTGCTTGTCTGCCTCTGAACACACCCCCAGGTTGAGTGTCAGCCTGTGATGTACCCAAGTGTTGCCAGGGCTGCCGATTCGATTCTGGGGTCAGGGCACATGCCTAGGTTGTGAGTTTGATCCCCAGTCTCCAGAGTGGCAAAGGCAGTGGATTGATGTTTCTCTCTCTTCTTCTTCTCCTCCCCCTTATCTCCTTCTCTCCCCTTTCCTCTCTCTAAGCATGACCTCTGGTGAAGATGAAAAAAAAAAAAAGGACATGGGGCCTGGAGGCAGCCACCGGTCTCCCCTTCCCAGTAAGGTGACGCCCCTGCACCTTAAGTGGGGGGTAACAATAACCAACCATCCTTTGATATTGGGGTGCTTTGGGGATTAAAGGAGCCAGCCAGGGTTTGGAAAGCCCTGGGATGCCTGGCACCTGACAGATGTTCAAACAGCATTAGTGGTGGTGAGAATTCTTAGATTATGGAGTTCCCAGTGTTCCAGTTTGGGTGGCCCCGGGACACAGACTCTCCTGGCAGATATTTATATAGAGCCACGCAGATGTGAAGGCTAGATGGATGGAACCCTTGCTTCAGAACCTGCATTTCTCCTTCATAACCTGCATTGCACTTGTCATTTCTTTTTCAATTCCTTCCAGGCTGTTGTGCCCAGCAGGCACAGTCCTCTTTTCTTACCTTTAATCCCTAGCACAGTGCTTGGTACCTAGTAGGTACTCGATAAATATTTATTGAACTAGTCAACAAATGAATAAAATAAAACTCAGTGAACTACTATTGAAATATGTATCTGTGCACCCATTCATTTGTCATTTCATTCATCAGTCTGTTCACCAATCCATTTATTATTTACTCCTCTATCATCATTCCATCCTTTCATTTATTCAGCTATTTATTATCCATTCATTTGTCCTTCCATATGTCCTTTCTCATCATTGGGTCCCCAATCGGTCTAGCATCACCTGTAGGACCAAGTGGCCCCAAGTGGGCAGTGTCCCAGTGCAGAGTGGGGGTGTGTTCAGAGGCAGGCAAGCAAGGTTTGGGGCTTCTGTCAGAGATGAGGAAGCTATCAGCAGACTTGGTGCAGGTAGGGAAGATTAGGTATTTCTCAGGGCTGGCACATGGTAGGGGGAAGGGGTGTACGTGTTGTGGTGGGATGTGAGGTGTGTGGGGAGGGCTGGGTAGACCTTTACCAAGCACTTCATACACTTGTAAAAACTATTCTGAGCCAGACTCACCCAAACAACTGCAGGGACTCAAAAGGAAAAATCAATGCCTGAAGCAGGAGCTCAGAGACCTACACGAGGTGTTCTCTAGCCCCACCACAGATAACCCTCACCTTGACAGGCTCCAGGCTCCGGTGCCTGTGATATGGACACCCTGGACACCCTAATTAAGCAGCTGTGTATTCCTGGTCCTTCTATCAGCTTCCTTTCATATTCTCACCCACCCCTTTGTTGCCATGGCAACAGGCTGGAATCTAATTAGCCATCCTTAATGAAACAGCAGCAAGCAGTGCCTTTGGCACGAACCCCCACCCCCTTCTCCAGGCTGGGCGCCCACATATCTTTAGATTTCTTGACCTCAGGACCTTGTTCAAACCCTGCCTCCTACAGGAAGCCCTCCCTGTACCCACAAGGCAGAAGTGACTCCCTCTGCTGAGCCTTATGAGTGTTGTCTGAGAGCTCCTAGATTCCAGCCAGAGTGGATTTATTTCTGCAGGGCCAGTCCTGCTGGAGCTGTTGAGGGAATGGATACACCTCACTAAAAAGCCCAAGCTATGCACACACACACCCCCCCCCCCCCCGCCCACCCCAACTACTCAGAAAATGAGGCCCTAGTCTTATAGCTGGAGAGGGTCAAGTGGGGAAAAAGGTGTTCTGAGAGAAAGCTAACGGTGGATTAAATAGCTATAATGATCAAGCAATGGACCAGGGGTGGGGCCTGCTGACCTTGAGCCCGCATGCTGGTATAGGATTATTTTTGGTGCCTGGCTGCTTGGATTAGATCAAGAGGTGTGTCCATCCTCTTTGCTCAAACCATAACTCAGTCAATTGGCCTGGCTGTCCCAGTTTCTGCCCCTTGTCCAGCCCTGAGAGGAGTGGGAGGAGGAGCAGGCCTCACCCCCGGGAAGCCCACAGTCCATCCCATTGGGAGGATAAGAGGCAGAGGACTCACTGGTTTTCTTGGTCCAAACTGGAGGCAGAGGAGGACCCTTGTTCCTGCCTCCCAGGAGCAGAGGGGGCTTGGCAAGAACCCACTCCCAGAGCAGGATGTGATGACCAGACAGGCTCTAGGTGTTGAAGTTCCATGCTGCCAGTGCACAGATTGCTGGGCCCCACTCCAGAGTTTTAGATCAGTAAGTAAGGTGTTGGGGGGAGCTGAGAATTCTTAATATTTCCAGGAGGCACTGAAGCTCTTGGTCTAGGGACCACACTTTGAGAATAACTGCAGAGTGGGACCAGAAGGGCAGTTTGTACAGAGCACACGCTCATGCCTTCATTCATTCTTTTTTAAAAATATATGTTTTTATTGATTTCAGAGAGGAAGGGAGAGGGAAAGAAAGATAGAAAGTTCAAGGAGGAGAGAAAATCATTGCTCGCCTCCCTCCTGCACACACAGACACACCCCACCGGGGATTGAGCCTGCAACCAGGGCATGTGCCCTGGCTGGGAATTGAACCATGACCTCCTGGTTCATAGGTCTATGCTCAAGCACTGAGTTACGCTTGGCCAGGCCCTTCATTCATTCTCTCATTCAGCAAATTGACTCAACAGTCACTGTGGGCCAGGCCCTCGTGGAGCCTAGGGGAGACAGAGGTTCACCCATCATTACGTGTCACAAACTTAGCACTTGGCGGGCACCTGTCAGGTGTCAGGCTCTGCTTAGTGCAGCCTCTGGGAGCATCCCCACCGCTGCATGGTGCTCACTACTTTGGGGCCTGCTGCCAGGTGTGGGTCACACTGGTTCTCTCTGGGAATTCTCTGTTCCTGTTTTTACTATTGGCTACTTGGGAGCTGTCTGTTGGGGAGTTAAAATTTTAGTGTTAGATATTTTGGACTCTGAACTGGCCAGTGCTGCCAGAGCCCGAGTCCTGCCTTCTCAGGAGAGGATGAGGAATAATTCCCTTGGATGGGGTTGGGGGTGGACTCCCCTGGTTGAGGGAGAGGGGAGACAATGGGGCAGAGGGGGATAGGAGGCTGTAAGGGCCAGCAGGAGAGGTTGAGCCTATACCATGGGGATGTCAGGGAAGGTTTGTGAGCAGGAACTTTGGGCTGGCTTGCTGTGTGAGGAGAAGGGAAAGGAAGAGTTAATGGGGTTTGTTTATTAGCCAGCTCTATGTGCAGAGTGGTATGGCCCAGAGGTAAGCTACAGTTCCCAGGGATGGGCATCAATCTGGCAGTTGCTCAAATGTATAATTACAAACTATGATACCTGGTTAAGAAAAATGGAGAATCTGAGAGCACAAAGCAAGTGCACCTTACCTAATCTGTGGATCAGGGAGGGCTTCCGTGAGGAGGTAACATTTGCAGTAAGACAGTCTTAAAAGAAAAGAAAAAGTGCTCCCGAGGAGAGGGAAAAGGCATGGGCCAAGACCCTGAGGCAGGAGAGAGTCTGGTCTGCTTCTAGAAGTTAAAACAGAAGTGATGAAGTTATTAAGCAGGGGGGCGGGAGGCGGTGGGTGAAGGGACTAGTTTGGATGATGGAGTCAGAAGATCTCCACTGTGCAGGAAATCCAGGTACAAGCAGGTTTGGAGGAGGGAGTCAGTTGAGGGTTTGGTGAGTGTGGGAGCTCTCAGTACATAGGGAAGCATTAAGTCTGAAGTCAGCCACAGCTGAGGCACAGCAAAGGGTTTCCCCCACCCCCAGTCCGCTGAAGGGTGTACCAGTGCCCCCCTGGTTGGGGGTGGGAGCTGGTGCAAAACAAAGTTCACCCCGCCCCCCCCCCCCCCCATCCTGGTTAAGGGGTCTGGGATAGGATCTGACAGTACCTGGATTTGAGGGACAGGTGGTGGTGAGGGGTGTAAATGCCTGAGCCCCTCCCCATGGGGGTGGGTTGTGGGGGGTGGAGAGGGATAGGACTGAACTCTCTAGGACTGTATCAAATACAGGACACTGGTCAGCTGGGTGGGGTGGGAGGAGGGATTACTAGGGGTGGGCCCCTTCCCTGCTAGCCCCGCTATCAGGCCCAAGTGCTCGCCAGGGGAGGACAGTGTCAGTGTTCAGGCAGGTGTCTTTGTGTGCATCTCTAAATATGTTTGTGTCTGGTTATAGTAGTGTGAACATGGAAACACGTGTGCAGCTGTGTGCTGCACGGGGTCTGTTCATGCTTGACAAGGTTTAGGTCTGTACAGGACTATGTTGATGTATGTGCTCTGGGCTCTCGCCCACGCGTGGATACGCATCTAGGCTGGAGAGCAGGTTTCCATGTATGTGGGCTGTTCTGTGTAGGTATGTGCATGCCGCTGTGTGTGCCTCCGTGGGTACAGGTGTGGACAAAAAGTGCGTCACCAAGTGTACTCGCCTTTGTCCGTGGGCGTGCACCGACTTGTGTGTGCTCAGAGGTGATGAGTCCGCTGGACAGGACACGGTCGTGTGAGAGACCCGGTTGGGCCGCCCTGTGCGTTTGGGGGGAGATGGGACCGCGCCCAGAGGGCGGGACTTCTCCCGCCACGCCCCACCCCCACCCCCGGCCCCCTTCAGCCCCCGGCGCTGCTGGCGCCAGGCTTGCGGGGCGCGTTGGCTGAGCTGTGGAGGTAACAGCGCCGCGGCAGGCCAGGCCGTAGCGATCAGATCGACGCTCGAACTGACGCTGTGACCGCGGCGGCAGGGCTGAGCCTCGGAGGGAGGGAGCAACGGTGGGAGGGACGGGCCCCGCCGACCCCCGGCGTCCCCGCCCGGGTGGCAGGTCGGCCGTATGCTGCAGATGGTGAAGACCCTGGCCCAGTTCACCATCGCGCTGGAAGACATGCGCGATCTGGGCCCGGCCGCCGCCTCCGGGGAGCCCGCCGAGAACAGCGGTGCAGACGCTGAGGAACCTGGGGAGGCCCAGGTAACGGGAGAGGGCGGGGCAGCCAGGAACTTGGGCCAAGGCCTAAAATTCATCTGACCCAGGACTGAGGGAGACACGGACAGATGCTGGGGCGCAGGACCGGGCGACATAGGATCAGACACACCAGCTGCCTGACCCCGGGTTTGGGGGCTCAGTGGTAAGGGATGGGGGCAGGGAGGATTGAAGGTATGTGAGAGCCCCCGCAGTGGTGGTGTGGCTGCAGAGCACTGAGGTTTGGTGCCACCGGGATGCAAGCTTAGGATTGCAGAAGGGCTGGCAAACTCAGCTGGGATGGGAGGCCTGAGACCCAGCCTTAGTGAGACCTAGTAGTACTTCACACAGTGATGGGGGTCAGCATGCAGTGAGAGACCCTTGCCTGGGGTGTTCTGGGTCCACAGGCTCAAGAAGGGGTGGCTTTTCCAGCCTCCCTGCCAGGCCTGAGGGAGTCTCCAGGTGTGTGTGTGTGTGTCTGTGCTGAAAGGAGTGAGGGGGCAGTTTTGCCCACACCTCTTGAAGTCCGCTCCCTGCCACTGCACCCCCTGGGCCCAGGAGGCGTCCTGCTGTTCCCTTCCTGGGTCGGCATGGGTTCCCTCAGGAGGATGAGGAGGCTTCAGGGGCTGTGTCCACGGCTTTGTGTGTCTGGGCCTGGGTCGACCTGCTCTCCCAACTCCAGTGGGGGCTGTGGTTCTGCCTTCCTTCCTGTGCTGTGTTGTACGTTTCTCTCTCCACCACCTCATCTTTGGGCTGAAGGCCCTGGTTCTCAGCTGGGTGACTTGGCTCTATTTATTGTCTTTTTGTGGAGTGTCTGGCCTTTATGGCTTCTCTCTGCGTACATGTGTTTCTATCTTCATGCCATGTTTACTGGGGTCTCGGGTTTGGGTCATGATATCCCAATCACACAGGTAGGAGGAGCCCCCTCCCCCCTCTTCCTGCTGTACCCCTTCAGCCCCCACCTCCTTCCCACTTCAGTGCCCCAGGCAGTGAAGGGCTAGGGCTGGGGCTGTTGAGGGATGAGGGACTCAGAGGGCCTACAGGACTGTCCCGCCCAGAACAGGTGGGCCCGCTGATCTGCTTGACAGCTGCATTGCCCATCGCTCCTTCCCCTCAGCCCCCACCCCCACATACACTCACCCGTGTCTGGGCACGTGCTGAAGGGTGTTTGTGCAGTGGTAGGGAGCTGGCCTTGTTTTCTGTGCCTCTACCTGACAGCTGAGTGACAGCCTGCTGTGCTTTTAAGCAGAGAGGAGGCTGGGAAAGGCAGGCACCGCAAAGTCAGCCTCCCTGCATGAATTGCCCCAGCGTCTGGGCCTAATGGCCCAGCATCAGCCCTGCCTCCCTAAGGAGGCCTCCCTGCATGACCCTCACTGCTGAGCCTGGCAGGGCTGGGCCAGGGGAGTAAGTGCTTCTAAGGCCTGGTCCTGCTCTCAGGGAGCCCTCTGCCTAGCAGGGAGACGGACATAGATAAATAGCCTCGCTGAGGTGGAAGAGGAAGGGATCTTGCAGACCCAGTGTGTTTGGAGAGCGCTGTTCTCTCCCTGTATCTTTGTTTTCACAGTTCTGAGAGGGAGGTATTATTCCATTTTGTAGAGGAGAATGTGGAAACTCAAGTGCTTAGGTAACCACCCAAGTCTCATAGCTGGTAAGGTCTGAGCTGGAGACCCCATGGCCTGCAGCTGGCTGGTCAATCTGGGCAAGAACTCCGGGTGCTGGGGCCCTAAGAGTCAGACTGAGGCAGCTGAAGGGATGCTGGTCCTGGCTTTGCAGGACAGGGCTCTGGCTATGTGACCTTGGGCAAGTCATGTCACCTCTCTGACTTGACTTCCTCACCTATAGGAAGTGAAGATGACAGTACCTATGTCGTAGAACTATGAGTGTGAGGCTGAAATGAGGCCTTATCTGTGAAGTGCTGAGATGTCCCTAGGGGACAGGAGGGGGCGTGATCTGGGCTTTTCCTTGGGCCTTGATGCTCTCCCAAACTCTCCATCCTAGGGTGGGCCCAGCTCATGCTACCTCCTACTGCAAGCTGCTCTGATTTTTTTTAACAGTCTCAGAAGCACTGTGAATAGGTGGTCTGTCTGAAGCTGGGGGCTCTGAGGCAGGGCCTGGTGCCTTCTCACCTATCAGAGCACTGGGCCCAAGGGGGTGTCATGCACCCACCCCACTCCAGATCTTCTAGAACAGGAGCCCACTTTTCTGAGTGTGCTTCATTATAGGACAGGTTTGAGGACATGCCTAACCCCTGAGTCCCTGGGTCAGAGGTTGGGGGCCGGGGCAGGGGGGCGCGTAATCTGAGGTAGGCATACCACAAGCCAAAGGGGTGAGCAGTGGCTGGAACAGGCAGGCAGGACAGACCTGGGGCTTGATCTGCTCAGCAGGCATAGACCTTGGGCACAGCAGTGACCAGGGCAGCCCCACTGGTGAATCCCTACCCTAAGGGCCTCCTTGGGGTGGGGACTGGAGGGATGCTGCAGACAAGGACACTCAGCTTGCATTGCCCCATGCACTCAGATCCACAGGCCTTGGTAGCTGGATCCTGAGGTAGGATCCAGGTAAATAGATGCTCTGGGCAAGCTGAGGCCTTGGAGGGAGAGTGGAGACAGAAGAATAAGCCCCAGCGACCTGGGACCCAGAGGAATTAGGGGCCTTGCTCAGGACCACTCCAAAGACTTACAGGAGACCTGGAGTGGAGTCTGCCTGGGAAGAGCTTTGGGGCTGCTGCCATGTGGGAAGGCTTCCTGGAGGAGTGGGCCAGAGGCACAGGGATTGCTGGTGAGGGCAGTAGGAAGTGAGTCCCAGGAAGTAGGACATAGGGAGGCATCCCAGGCTGGTTTCCAGAAAAGTCTTCCCACAGAATAGGGGCTGCCCTGACAGGGATGCACACCCTGTCCCTGTGGGTGTGGGTGCAGAGTTTGGGAAATCCCGAAGGGACTCTAATACAATTCTTCAGATTTTCAGAATGGAGGCATTGATGCTTGGGTCTCCTTTCCCTCATTTTTAAAATGAGAAGAAGAATAACATCTACCTCACAGGGTGGTCAGAGAGATGAAATAATATATAATGCTTAGAACATGCCTAACAGAGTAGGGCTCAGTTAACCTCTTACTGAGAGAACTGGGATCCAGCCTTGTCTGAGAGTATCTGATCCTGCCCCCTCCCAGCTCTGACGTTTGGGGCCAGCCTCATCTCTCTGGGCCATCTTGTCTTCATCTGTAGCAGGGGGTAACAGTTGTTACTCTCAGGGGGAAGCCCAACCAGGTGGGGTCTGACCCCACAGCACTGAGCCTGAGGTGGGGTTTTCAGAATTGGCAGCTGGAGTGGGGGATGGCCTGCAGGCATCCTCCTTTGCAAATGCGAGAAGTTATTGATTTTTTTTTTAGTCCTTCTCAGAAGCCCAGTAGGCGAGCCCAAAAGTAAACAACCATGGGAGGGGGTTGGAAGAGCAAGGAGCACTCTGGGGAGGCAGGGAGATGCAGGGCAGGGGCCTCCCTGCCATAGGAGCATGTGAGCAGAGAGCTGGCATAATGGGTCCAGGGCACCTGGGAGGACAGCCAGCAGCCTTGGGTGGTGGCAAACCTTAAAGGCCAGGGAGAGGGTGTGGGTGGGCTCCCTGGGCCCAGGTGCAGTGCTCACCCTTTACCTTCTGTTCCCCAGGACATGCGGAAGCACGTGACCATGACCCTGCTGGACACGGAGCAGTCATATGTGGAGTCGCTGCGCACCCTGATGCAGGTGAGGCTCACAGCCCTCTCAGGCTGCCATTTCGTGGACAGGGAGCCAAAGTCAGAGGTAGAGAGGAATGACCCTGGGACACACCACCCTCCATAGAGAACCTCCAGGCGACTACCCCAGGGGCCTCCCTCTAGGGCAGGAGAGAATACAAAGGGCCTTCATGAGGCAGACAGGCTCCCCCGGGAGAGGCTCCATACTCATGCTACCCCCCAGAGCTCCCTTCACGGCACTGTCCCAGACTCCGATCCTAGGCTGCTTAGATTGTAAAGCCCTCCGCTGTACCCCTTCTCCATTTTATTCATGGACTGAGAAGGTATTTGTTGAGTGGAATGAAATATTAAGCTCCTGCATGTGAGACCCTCCAGGGCAGGAAACACAGGGATAAATAAGAGAGACAAGCCCCTGCACAGGAGCTCTCAGTCCTGCTGGGGGCATAGTTGACTCTGTGGGCACTCCTGAAGCATCGAAGGGGCAACTGTGAGTCATGGGATCAGCGTATTTTCCTGGAGGATGTGCTGGCTTCCTCCTGAACTGTCTTCTCCGCAGCAGGAACAGCATGTGCAAAGTCCAATAAGGAGAAGCCTGGCACATCCAGTGGTCCATGTGGCCAGTACAGAGCCCAGGGGTTGGTCCTGTGGTGATGCTGAGGGAGCCAGGAGGGGCCACATGGTAGGGGTCTTGAATACCAGCAAGAGGGTTTGGACTCTGTCGAGCGTCTTGGGGAGTCAGTGGAGGGCTTTGAGCGGGGGCAGAGTGTAGTATGACTGGTGCTTTACAAAGTCTGTGACTCTTGGGAAGGTGGGTAGCAGAAGAGGAGGCCAGATCAAGGTCACTGAGGTCAGGCGAGGGAGGAGAAGCCAGGACCAGGGCAGAGTCTTCAGGGAGAGAGAGCTGGGGACAGACATTTAAGAGGTGGGTTGGTCAGGCCAGGCATGGTAACTGATTGGCTGTAGGGGGTGAGGTGGGGAAGCTCATGATGCCTGGGCCCCTAGTCTTGGTGACTGAGGCACTAATGGAGCCCCACCTGGGAAAGGTGGGGCAAGATGTGAGCTTGGGTTCAGAAACGGAGTGTGGGAATAGGATAGCCCAGGAACCGGGATGCACAAGCGGGTCTGGGGCCCAGGATGGAGAGCATGGTCTTAGCTGAAGTGGGGCCTGGCATTCACAGTTAAAGATGAGTTTGTTCAAGTCACCTGGGCAGAGTGAGAGTAAAGGGCAGAAGGTAGAGCCCTGGAGACATCCAAAGTATTCATTAATTCACTCCACAACTCCCTCCAGAGCACCTTCTTCACGCCATTCTCTGGGTGGTTCAGCAGTGAGCGTGAGAGAGAAGCTCCTGTCTCCCGGAGCTCAGTCTGTGGCAGAGACCAACAGTAACCAGACAGACAGACCACATAGGAGGACAAATGATGATGCAAAAGTGCACAGAGAGTATGTACTTAACAACAGGATATTGTTCAGCCTTAAAAAGGAAGGAAATTCTGACACATGCTACAATATACATCAGCCTTGAGGACATTATGCTCAATGAAATAAGTTAGTCACAAAAGGACAAACACTGTGTGATTCCACTTACATGAGGTAGAGGAGTCAGATTCACTGGCTCAGACTGGCCCATGTGGAGAGAGGAAGGCTGCCAGCCTGTCTCCTCACCATCACCCCGGGACTTTTCAGAATCCCAGCCAGGTGAGAGGATTCTGTTGAGCTTTACTTTCTGGAATTTGTCTTACAAAACAAGCCAGATTTTTATAACGTTTAATATACATTTTATTACAATGTTACATATACTTTTTCAGGGGTTTTTTGGCCTGCAGTTACAGCTTGGCCAGTAGAGGGCAGCCTCTCCACAAGCACACCAGCCACCCAGCAAGGGCTGTTTATGCTCAGGAAACACCACTGAATGCAGATTTGAAGTGAAAAATAGGAGGTTTAGTCACAGACTGATCAGCAGGTCTGAAAACTGTTAAAATAATGTTCAGATAGTGTCACTAACAGCCTCCAGTAACTTCCCATTTGGCCTCCCATGCCCTCCCTGCTTTATTCCCCCACAGCAGTTATCATCTTTTGACTTATCATGTGATATCCACAGGTAATCAGTTCCAAGACACGTTCTTCACATTTTTGCATCTCTGAAATCAAGGTTCATTTTATAATTGAATGCATATCATTTAATTGACAGTAAAATTTTTTCTTAAAGATACATCTTAGATTTGATGAAATGTGCTTTGCTTTTATTTATTATTTTATTTTATTTGTGTATTTTATCTGACTAGATTATAAACCCTTTCAGGGCAGGGATTTTTCTCTTTTTTGTTCACTGGTGTCGCCCAGTCTTTGCACGATGCCCAGCACATAGTAAATGCTCAGTAAAACATTTGCTGACTTAGTGTGTATCTATGGGTCTTCCAGGGAGCCCAGTCTTCTTGCTTTCCTCACTCCAAGCTCTCTTGGTTCATGCATCCAACAAACCTTTCTTGAGCCCCTCACGCCCATCTTATGCCAGGCACTGGGCTGTGCAGTGAGGGGCATGGGGATAGGTCTTCCTATTTCCCTCCTAGAGATCTGAGTCTAATGAGGGAGATCCAAGAGGCAGGGCCACTGAGCTGCAGGCCTGGGTGACTGTGTGCACCTATGCCACAGGGTTGGGGTGCCATCTCTGAGGGGACCTACACTGACCTCATGGGTCCCCCAGGGCTACATGCAGCCACTGAAGCAGCCAGAGAACTCTTTGCTGTGTGACCCATCGCTGGTGGACGAGATTTTTGACCAGATCCCGGAGCTCCTGGAGCACCACGAGCAGTTCCTGGAGCAGGTGCGGCACTGCGTGCAGACCTGGCACGCCCAGCAGAAGGTGGGAGACCTGCTCATCCAGTCGGTGAGTGGCCCTGCTGCCTACAGTGCAGCCCCACAGCCTCACAACCTCAGGCCCCTCCTGGACAGGGCCGGCTGCTACTGTGAGCCCCTCACCCCACCTCACTCCACTTCACCTGGGCAATGGTTCTGATCCCAGATATAACCCCAGAACGTGACCAGACACTGGCACTGACTGCAGACCCTGGGTTGACCTGATCCTGGACATTGCCCAATCCCAGGGTTTGAATGGACTTCGGTGTGGACGCCCATCCCAACCAGACACTGACCTGATCCCCGGTTGCTGACCCTGAATTGGTGCCGATGCTGCCCCAGACCTCAAAGGGATGCTAGTCCTAACCTCAACTCCTACCTTGACTAGCTCTTTTCTCCATCAGATATTTCAATAATAGCTAACTATTTAGCATTTAATAGGTGCCAGGCATTAGTCTAAATACAGTATACAGGGTGGGGCAAAAGTAGATCTACAGTTGTGAGTACATGAACAGAGTTTATTCTTGTTTTATTAATTATTGTATTATTTTCCATATGAACAACTGTAAACCTACTTTTGCCCCCCTTTGTATCTATCAAAAACTCTAGGAAGAAGGTGGTATTATTACCCTGAATTTAAAGTTGATGGCTCTGTGGTAGAGAAATAAGATAACCTGATCAAAGTCATAGTGAGCAGGTGGTGCAGGATTCAGCCCCCAGAAACGTGGTTCCAGAGCTCATGCTCTGTCCCACCCTGTATTCCCTTTCACCCTCCGCCTTCACGCTTCCCAAGATTCTGCAGTAGCATTTGAGATCCTGCTCCCTGCCATATGTCATCAGTTTGGCTCAAATAAATGCTCATTAAAAAAAAAAAAAAAAAAAAAGATGCTGCATTAGAGACTGGGACCTTTGAAAAGAGATTGCTTCAAAACTCAAAAAGATGCCAGCTGGGCATCAATCCTTGAACCAGGAGGTTCTGGTTCGATTCCAGATCAGGGCACATGCCCGGGTTACAGGCCTGATCCCCAGTAGGGGGAGTGCAGGAGGCAGCCAATCGATGTTTCTCGATGTTTCTCTCTTTCCTTCTCCCTTTCCTTCTCTCTAAAATCAATTTTTAAAAAACACATTAAAAAAGCAAAACTAATAAGTATTTAACCAAATGTTTGTAAAACATAACATGCCATTTTCTTTATTAAATTTAGAATTCATTTGTTATTTTGCCAGAATATCCAAGAATGCATGATGATGATGAACAGATTATAGTCAAATGCAAATGAGTTACTCAGAGCCAAATAATTTGAAGAAGCAAAATTGTAAAACTCCTTCTAAAAATTGTACCAGCAAACAAAAGAACATCTATTTTTATGGGATGTGGATGTGTTTGTGATGATGTGAGAAGGTCTTAGAGGGTCTCTGCTGACCTGAAACGGATGTGATGAGAACCTTGGTCTGGCGGTGATGGGACCCCAGCTTGAGTGCTGACATCTCCAGCCCATCACCACCCTCAGTGCCACTCAGATCTTCTTTTTTCTATATTTTTATTGATTTCAGAGAGTAAAGGAGAGGGAGAGATAGAAGCATCAAGGATGAGAGAGAATCACTGATTGGCTACCTCCTGCACGCCCCACATTGGGGGTGGAGCCCACACGCTGAGCATGTGCTCTGACTGGGAATTGAACCCTGACCTCCAGGTTCACAGGTCGATGCTCAATCACTGAGCCACACCAGCCGGTCTTGATGCTGACCATGGGGTGCAAAAGGAGCCCTTGCCTCCAGGGAGGGGTCAGCATAGGGTGCTCTGTCCCAGGATGTGGGGCAGTTTGTGGGGACAGTCTTCCTTCCTGAGCTGCTTCAGCCTCCACCCTGAGGCACACCTGGGGAGTTGGGAATGGGCAGGGCACATGGGCTTGGAGGCTCAGAGGAGAACCAGAAACACCACCACAGGTCGCCCCGTCATCCATAGTGCAGCTGACACAGGAACCGGGTGTCCCAACTCCCAGCCAGGGCTTCTGACCAAGAACCCCAACATTTAGCCCAGCTGTCAGCCAAGCAACAGGTATTAGCCACCAGCTGTGTGCCTTTCCCTGAGCGGGGCTTGATTGGGTGGGATGGGGGCAGCTACCTTCTTGGAGAGGGAAAACTTGTCCTGAGGATCAGGGGAGGCCAGAGACCAGGTGTAGTTCCAGGCAGAGCTGCTTCCTGGAGGAGGAGAGCTGGAGCCCAGCCCTGAGGACGGGTGGGGTTGGGAGGGGCAGGGCATCCTGGTGGAGGGAATTACATGAGCAAAGGCCAAGCAGCTAGAACAAGCCTGTGTTGCTCAGAGGAGAGGGAGGAGGGAGACCTGCCTGCCTGGACTTGGTGGAATTGGAGACCCAGGGATAGAAGTGCCCCGTTGAAAGTGAGAGAACCTGGTCTGAGCTCACAGCACACATCCAGGCACATGGACAGACATGCATGCAGACAAGATACACGTGTGTATGTCTGTGCACACACCTAATCACACAGTCACACATACAGCATGTACACCAGGGGTCCTCAAACTACGGCCCGCGGGCCACATGCGGCCCACCGAGGACATTTATCCGGCCCGCCGGGTGCCGCTGCCTGTCCTGCTTAGCAGCCGACTCGTCCAGGGCCCGCAGTGAGCATAGGAATTTGTTCATAGTCTTTTTTTTAAACTATAGTCCGGCCCTCCAACGGTCTGAGGGACAGTGAACTGGCCCCCTGTTTAAAAAGTTGGAGGACCCCTGATGTACACACGACACAAGAGCACATCCTTATCTCTCAGGGACTGTATCAATGAAGGAATGTTGACTCTTGAATCAGTGGAAACCAGGACAGGGTGAGGTGGAGTAAGGGACACCTTGAGGGTCCCCAACCTGTGTCTTCACCCACAGTTCTCCAAGGATGTCCTGGTCAACATCTATTCTGCCTACATTGATAACTTTCTCAACGCGAAGGATGCTGTGCGTGTGGCTAAGGAGGCGAGGCCTGCCTTTCTCAAGTTCCTAGAGGTACCGTGGGCCAGGGCTGGGGGATGGAAGCCACCCTCACCTTGGACCAGCTTTGGGGACCCCAGGAGTTCCCAGCCTGGGCACCACAACCCTAGCCAGGGTCAACTTCTGCCCTCAGGCTGAGCTGGAGGGGCTTCCTGGGGAATGGTCCCTGGATAGTCTCTTCTTTGCGTGTCATACCTCACGCAGCTGCCCATCCGCCCTGTTTGGGGTTTCAGCAAAGCATGCGTGAGAACAAGGAGAAGCAGGCGCTGTCCGACCTCATGATCAAGCCCGTGCAACGGATCCCACGTTATGAGCTTCTGGTGAAGGTGGGTAAGGCCTGGAGGTGTGTGGGGATGCCTGGGGCTCTGAGGCTGGGTCCCCAGGGCTTGGGTAAGAAAGGAAGTTTTCTGTGACATCTGCCCATAGTCCCTCCTGCTGCAGAGTCAGTGTGGGGCCCGGGCCCAGCAGGGCAGCTAAGCAGACAGATCTGGTCCCTGTTGCCACCCCAGGACCTCCTGAAGCACACCCCTGAGGACCACCCGGACCACCCGCTCCTGCTGGATGCACAGCGGAACATCAAGCAGGTGGCTGAACGCATCAACAAGGGCGTGCGGAGTGCGGAGGAGGCAGAGCGGCACGCCCGCGTACTGCAGGAGATTGAGGCTCACATCGAGGGCATGGAGGATGTGCGTGCAGCCCCGCCCCACCCTGCCCATGCCTCTGTCCATCTGTTATCACCTGGAACATGGCTGTGTTCACGTCCACAGCGGTGTCCGCCCTTCCTCTTCCACTTCTGCCTCTAGCCACGTGTCTAAGGCCTGACGGCGCCGGGAGAGGGAATGGGTGTTGCTTCCACTGGCCTGGCCCACAGGGTCTGGGAATGGGGTGAGGATTAATAATTAGCTGCAAGACACCGGTCCTCCTGTCCCACAGCTCCAGGCCCCACACCGGCGGTTCCTGAGGCAGGAGATGGTCATTGAAGTGGTAAGAAGTGTCCTGTTGTCTGCGTGCTTGTCCCCAGTCCCACCCCACTTCGTTCACACGTCTGCTCATACCCGCTGCCCATGGCTGTCCCTGCTCTTCACCCCAACAGGAGCCCCGGGTCGAGTCCCAACTCTGCCTCTGCCTGGGGCAGCTGGGGGAGAGTCCTCACCCCTCCCTGGGCCTGACTGTCCCCTGGGGCACTGTGGGCAGGAGGGTGGGCCTCTGGGCCTGAATCCTGCCTCGGGCCCCACAGAAGGCAGTCGGTGGCAAGAAGGACCGGTCCCTCTTTCTGTTCACTGACCTCATCGTCTGCACCACCCTGAAGCGGAAGTCAGGCTCCCTGCGGCGCAGCTCCATGAGTCTGTGAGTGGCTGGGTGGGGCAGGGTGGGGGTGGGGGTGGGGAAGTGGGAGCCGTTGTCCCTCCCCAGGCCCACTCCCCTGCCCTGGCCTGAGCACCCCGTGGCTCCCCACAGGTACACGGCAGCCAGCGTCATTGACACGGCCAGCAAATACAAGCTGCTGTGGAAGCTGCCGCTGGAAGACACAGACATCATCAAAGGTGGGGCTGCCTCCGGAATTTTGGGGGTTAGGGTCCTCTTCTGAGAAGCCCCCCTGGTGGGTGTGAGCTGTGGCCAGGCTGGCTGCCTGTCCATCTGCTTTTCTGCTTTGGGCCCTTACTTTCCCATCCAGTATAAGGGGTCTGGCACACACAGGCTCTGGTTGGCATCCACCGAGCCAGACCAGGACCTGTCCACGAAGACACCTTCTGACGTAGGCGGGGCTGGGCCGGGTGGTGCAGGGATCACAGACATCCTGTTATTAGCCATCGATGGACTCCTTGAAGTACCCCGTGTAGGTGATGGGGCACAGTTCTGGCCCAGCAGTTCTGTGCACAGGGAACATAGACTCACTCAAGGATCCTCAGGTCAGTGCAAGCAAAAGGCTGGTTGGAAAGATCGTGTTGTTTGGGGCTGAGACTATTGGAGCTGAGGTGGCTTTATGGACCTGCTCCAGCGGTCTCTCTGTCTCCCTCTCCCTGTTCTCCTCACTGCTCTCAGCTTTCTCTGCTTCCTTATAACTCCCATGATCCACCATGCCCTTTTCTGATCGGCCTTTCTCCCTCAGCTCAGAGCTTGGCCTTGCTGCTCCAGGATCCCCAGCTCACCTTATTCAGTGAGGTGGTTGGTGTAGAATGGTGGTGTGGGCACCTCTGGCCTGGAGGCAGTTCAGACCACCTGGGGTGGTCCCCGAGGTGAGGAAGGGACTTGATCAGCCCCTAGGTGAACCCAGGCCTGCCCCACATAGGCCCCTGTGTAGGAATCCAAGCTGGTTATTGGCCCACTTCGTCTCTTCTCATGAGGGAACAGGCCAACTGATAAAATGACTGTCTTTAGGTCAAGCGTCCAGTCCTGGTCCAATCAGCTATGGCTAGGCGTGGGGCAGGGTCATACGGAAGAAAACATACGGTGAGAGCTGTGGGACGTTTCTCTCTGAAGGAGCAGGGGGTCTCCCAGCCCCGACTGGTCTAGTACACTCCACTGCTATCACGTGCACCCCCAGCCAGGCAGCGCGGGGCGTGGGTGCTGAGCTGCCTCTGGGCCGGCGGCGTGGCAGTGGTGAGGTGCAGTCGAGGCCCAGGGAAACCCAGGGCGTCAGCTCGTTGCCCCTCCTTTGTGGAGGCTGAGTCCCGTAGTCAGCACGTCGGACTCCCCGTGGGCAGCTGCACCGCTGCACCCGCCAGTTTGTCAGCTGGTGCCACATGATCTGCAGGGCCGTCTGCTCTTTATTTGTGCTCTTCCAGGGGGCTCTCCAGGGCCCAGCACCCTGTGCTGTGTAGCTCTTAGGCCCAGTCCCCTGCCCCCAGGCCTGGGGCTTCTCTGCGAACTGCCAGCTAGCTTTATTCCTGGGCACTTAGGGTTTACTGTTTGCTGGGCCACTCCCCGCACCCAGCTGCAAGTCGTGCGATGAGGGGAGGGGTGCCTTTCCAAGCTTGACCTTGTCTGTTTCTGGATCTGTCCGTGGCCTTCTCTGTCCCACTAGGAGCAACCCAAGCCACCAATCGGGAGAACATCCAGAAGGCCATCAGCCGCCTAGATGAGGACCTGACCACCCTGAGCCAGATGAGCAAGCTCTCTGAGAGCCTCGGTTTCCCCCACCAGGTCTGTGTCCTCTGCCTGAGGCTGCCTGCAGTTGAGGGCGGGGATTCCCTGATCCTGTCTGAGGGAGAGGACATCCCTGTCACTCATCTAAGAGGGAAAACACAGCCTCACCTCATCAGCGGGAAGTAGCGTGTCCCAAGCCTGAGGTGGAGACACAGTTCCATCCCAGCTGAGGGAGGAGAGAGGGACATCCTGTCTGTGGGGGGAATGCAGACTTCCTCTTGGGCTAAGAGGGGCAATAGAGTCCCATTTTCTGTGGGAGGGAGAGGCAGGTCCCCATCATCATCCCCAGGACAGGAGCAGGCTGTGGCGAGATGTTAGGGCCTGAGGCCTGGGCTCTCCCCGTACAGAGCCTGGACGACGTGCTTCGGGACCTCTCGGCCGCCATGCACCGGGACCTGTCCGAGAAGCAGGCGCTGTGCTATGCGCTTTCCTTCCCCCCGACCAAGCTGGAGCTGTGCACCACGCGGCCCGAGGGCACGGACTCCTTCATCTTCGAGTTCCCCCACCCTGACGCCCGCCTTGGCTTTGAGCAGGCCTTCGATGAGGCCAAGAGGAAACTGGGTAAGCCGGGGCCCATGCTGGCGCCCTCCTCCCAGAACCTCCAGACAGTGGGCAGTGGGCAGCACCTCATGGCTGTCTGAGACGTTGTCAACCTGTGCTCCAGTCCCTGCGGTGGGAAGGTGGACTAGCTGCCTGCAGTGAAACGGCTCCCCCAGGGCCTCCCTGCAGGGAGGGGATTCCACGGATAGGGTCAGCTTAAGTCAGGGGCCCCGTTGTGGGAGTGCATGGCAAGAACTCCTTGTCTCTACACACACTTGGAAGAAGCCTGGGTCACGGAAAGCTGTTGTTCAAGGTCCATGGCTTAGAAGATTCTTAGAGACATCTAGGTCTATCTCCTGCATAAGGCTAGGGACAAGCAGGGCATAATTCACATCCGCCTCATTCTCCCTCGAGAGACCCTGAGGGGCAGAGGAGGAGGGAAATGGGCAAGGTAGGAACCAGGATGAGGTGTATGCTAAGCAGTGTCTGTCTGTCTGTCCATCTCCACTGTAGCATCCAGCAAAAGCTGCCTAGACCCAGAGTTCCTGAAGGCCATCCCCATCATGAAAACACGCAGTGGCATGCAGGTATGTGTAGGTACCTGGGTCCCATGGGTGCACATGTTCAAAGCCAGGCCGTGTTCATGTGTTTCTGTTTTGTATTACATACATGTCCTGAATATTGCAACTGCTCCCATTATCTGTGTTGGGAATCCATACACACCCATGTGGGCCTGCCTCCCTGTCCTGCTGTTGGGGGCTAGCAGCGATTCCGCCATTTGCCTCCCCCATTGGTGGGTGTTTGCAGTTCTCCTGTGCGGCCCCAACCCTGAGCAGCTGCCCAGAGCCTGCGCCGGAGGTGTGGGTGTGCAACAGTGATGGCTACGTGGGCCAGGTGTGCCTGCTGAGCCTGCGTGCCGAGCCTGACGTGGAGGCCTGCATCGCCGTCTGCTCCGCTCGCATCCTCTGCATTGGGGCAGTGCCAGGCCTACAGCCCCACTGCCAACGGTGAGGCCCACAGTGGGCAGGGCTGCTGGACTGAGTTCCTACCTTCAGCACACCGAGGTCCCTCCGTGTGGGTGTGGGTGTGTTCCTAGGATGTAGGACTGAGTTCCTACCTTCAACACACCGAGGTCCCTCCGTGTGGGTGTGGGTGTGTTCCTAGGATGTAGGTGGGGCCTTGAGAGTGTGTCCATGGTGTGGGGGCTTGCCAGGGAGTGGGGCTGAGCTTGGGCTCCTGGGGGCTCTCATCCCCACCCCTTGGTCTCCCAGGGAGCGGCCTGCATCACTGAGGACCCCCCAGGAGTCAGCACCTGAGCCTGCTGGGCCAGAACTGGAAGTCGAGGCTGCAGACGAGGAAGCAGGGATGCTGGCAGAATCAGGGCCCCAGCCCTGCCTACACATCTCCATTGCCGGATCGGGCCTCGAGATGGCACCAGGCCCTGCTGAGGGTGATCCCCGCCCGGAATTGGTGCCCTTTGACAGTGACTCGGACGATGAGTCTTCGCCCAGCCCCTCCGGGACCCTGCAGAGCCAGGCCAGCCGGTCCACCATCTCCTCTAGCTTTGGCAGTGAGTGCCCAGCGTGGGGCTGTCAGGCAGGGTGGACGCCAGAGGAGGGGCAGCCTAAGAGTACGGATGGGTGAGGAGGGACCCGAGTTAGCCAAGGCCTGGAATCAAGTCTCAGGACGTCGGCACACAGAGCAAGGGGGCTGCAAGGTGGGCAGGGGCTGTGACACGGGACCCAGAGGACAGTGGGACAGTCAGGCCAGATGCTGGAATGACTGACAATTAGAGAAGATGGAGTGGGGTGTGGAGTGGCTGGTCCCTTGGTCCATGGGATGGTGGCTGATTGGAGCGGGCCAGGCTGGGACTAGGAGCCTGTAGTGCTGGGCTGTCAGCAGGGTAATGAGCCTGAGCTGATGCAGAGGCCTCGGGGTGGGGAGAGCAGCTGCGGAAGGACCCTCGGGACGGACATCGCCAAGAGGGATACATTGAGGGGAGACTGAGGCCCAGAAAGATATCAGGGCTCAGGCCTGGCTGAGGGCAGTGGAGATAGAGACCCTTGTCTCCCTCAGATGAGGAGACCCCCAGCTCCAAGGAGGCCATGGCAGAGACGACCAGTTCAGAGGAGGAGCAGGAGCCTGGCTTTCTGCCACTGTCTGGCTCCTTCGGGCCTGGCGGCCCCTGCGGCACCAGCCCAATGGATGGGCGAGCCCTTCGCCGCTCCAGCCGTGGCTCCTTCACCAGGGGCAGCCTCGAGGACCTGCTGAGCGTGGACCCTGAGGCCTATCAGAGCTCCGTGTGGCTGGGCACTGAGGATGGCTGGTAGGGACCCGGAAGGGGCTGGGGTCCCAGTGCCAGATCCCTGAGCTGCTCACTTTGGGAAGCATACTGTTTCCTGAGCAAGAGGGCTTTGATTCAGACCCCAGGGGTACTGCCAGCCAGGGCTGCCGCTGGGTCTGAAACCCACAGGGAGGCTGTGGGACCTCAGTACCTTGAGCAGGCACCGGCAAGGATGAGGTGGTGGTGGAGATACGGAGATAAAGTGGTGGAGGGATGACTCCAGGGACTGGTGTGCCCAGCACTTGTCACAGGTGCACACCCTGATCCACAGTGTCCACGTGTACCAGTCTTCCGACAGCATCCGTGACCGCAGGAACAGCATGAAGCTCCAGCACGCGGCCTCGGTGACCTGCATCCTGTAAGCCCCGCGGGGCCCTCCCGTCCAGACCTTCTCGGCTGCACTTGCAGACTTCCTCCTGCCCACTGGGTCCTCCTGCCCACTAGGTCCTCCTGCCCACTGGGTCCTCCTGCCCACTAGGTCCTCCTGCCCACTGGGTCCTCCTGCTCTTTGGGTCCCTCTGTGGAGGCTGAGGCCAGAGGTCTGGCCTTAGGCTAGCTGTGCCTCTCACATGTGTGACCGTGGACAAGTCACTACTCCTTGTAGACTCGGGCTTTCTCACCTGGAGAGGTGGACTCTCGGGAACCATAGTTATTTTGTCTGTGATTCCCTTGGCCCCACGCGACTGCTCGGGTCTCCTTAAGCCCCTGACTCCCCTTCCTATCCCTGCCTAGGTACCTGAACAACCAGGTGTTTGTGTCTCTGGCTAATGGGGAACTTGTGGTCTACCAAAGAGAAGCAGGTGAGTGTCCACCCTCCCCCGCCCCCAGGAGGCCCTTGTGGTGTTGGGCCTCTCCCCTGAGGGAGGCTGGGGCCTTGGGGACATGAGTCTGGAGATGTGAGTTTGAGCACCTCATTTCAGGAGAGGGTGAAGCTGAAATGCAATACTGAACTGAATTTGCTGTTTTCTTTACCCCGTTCTCACTCCAGGTCGTTTCTGGGACCCCCAAAACTTCAAATCTGTGACCTTGGGTGCTCAGGGGAGCCCCATCACCAAGATGGTGTCTGTGGGCGGGCGGCTATGGTGTGGCTGCCAGAACCGAGTCCTGGTCCTCAACCCTGACACCCTGCAGCTGGAGGTAGCAATAGGGATGGATGTGGGGGAACAGACTTAGGGTGAGCCAGGCCTACGAGAGAGGGAGATGGGACAAAGGCGGGGGGGGGGGGGGGGCAGCATAAAAAGTATCCAGGAAGAGGCCAAATCACTTAAATGTCATGGGGGAAGGGCACCTCCATTTTAATGTCTGAGGATTAAGTGGGAGGCTCCCCTGAAGCTTAGATAGATTAATCACCCAGACCAAGGAGCCAAGCTGCCTTTGCTGTCAATCGGGTGGGCTTTCTGGGGAGGTTTGGTGTGAGTATAAAGAGGGAAGCACAGACAGGGAGGGGACAGGGAAGGCAGGCCTGCCAGTCACCCATCTGCTCTCTACCCCCCACCAGCACACGTTCTACGTGGGGCAGGATTCCAGCCGCAGCGTGGCGTGCATGGTGGACTCCAGCCTGGGCGTGTGGGTGACTTTGAAAGGTAGTGCCCATGTGTGTCTCTACCATCCAGACACTTTTGAGCAGCTGGCAGAGGTTGATGTCACTCCTCCCGTGCACAGGATGCTGGCAGGTAGTGGCCTCAGTCTACCACTTCCTTTCCCGCGGAGCCTTTCCCGCCCCATCCCCGAGGCTGAGCCAGGGCCAGGGCCAGGGCCAGGATTTGGCCTCAGCTCTCTGTCTCCCACCCCAGGCTCGGACGCCATCATCCGGCAGCACAAGGCTGCCTGCCTGCGGATCACAGCGCTGCTGGTGTGTGAAGAGCTGCTGTGGGTGGGCACCAGTGCCGGCGTCGTGCTCACCATGCCCACCTCTCCCAGTACCGTCAGCTGCCCACGTGCACCCCTCAGCCCTGCTGGCCTGGGCCAGGGACACACTGGCCACGTCCGTTTCCTGGCTGCTGTCCAGCTGCCAGACAGCTTTAACCTGCTCTGCCCCAGCCCGCCACCTCCCCCAGACACAGGTGCGTCTTGTATCCTACCCACCCCGGGGTATTGGACTTTTGGGTTAGGACTTCCCCCTGTCCTGCCAGAAGAGGGTTAAGAAGGAGGAAAAAATGTAAGAAATGGAAGTAGGCTATGGAAACCCCCAAGTACAATCTACTAGGAAAGTGTGTATGTGTGTGTGTGTGTGTAAAATTCTGTCCAGACAGGTGTCATGGACAGGAGTGACTATAAGCTAAGAATTAGAATATGGCACAGGCAGGGGCATACACAACAGGAAATAACACAGGATTAGAAATGATGTCTGTTTGGGGCAGGAAGTGATGTGCAGAGCAGGAAATAGAAATGACACCAGAGAGCGGAACATAGAGTGGCAGGTAGGACAGGAAATGGACGATGAAAATTAGAAAGTGAAACATATTAGGAAATGCTGTACATCAAGGAAGCAACCATTAGCCAAGCCTTGCTTTGGCAGGGCAGGAAACCATAGTCCCAAGGAAGTGGCAGAGGGGTCAGGAGCAGGGCAGCCCGGGCAGGAGGTGTCTGTGTGCAGACTGCCCTACTAGGAAAGGGCATTGGAAGCAGGAAGCCGTCCGAGGAAGACAGTATCTGCAGCGATCAAGAGCTAGCCAGTGGCGTGGCCCTGGGACGTTAAGTCACTTCTGCCTGAAAAGTACAGCCAGGAGGTAGGAAGTTGTCTACGGCCAGGAAGTGGACACTTCTTTCCAAACAGGAAGTTCTTGGCTAACAGGTAGTGGGATCTCCCACGGGAAGTGTGCATGTCTTTCTTCCTATCTTCTGGGGTGCAGGAGCGTAGGCCCTAAGGGACCCTTCCCTTTTGCCCCCAGGCCCCGAGAAGCTGCCGTCGCTGGAGCACCGGGACTCCCCTCGGCACCGAGGACCCCCCTCGGCCAGGCCAAAAATGCTGGTTATCAGTGGAGGCGACGGCTATGAGGACTTCCGACTCAGCAGTGGGGGCGGCGGCAGCAGCGAGACCGTGGGCCGCGATGACAGCACGAACCACCTCCTCCTATGGAGGGTGTGATCCTGTCCAGAATGGCTCAGGACTTGGCCACCCACCTGCCCTCAGCCTGCTTGCCTCTTCCTAACCCACACGCAGACTGCCCAGAGTGTCCAACCAGGGCACACCTGTGCCTGCATGGGCTCCTCCCATTTCCACGGAAGGGTCCTGATGGAACACCTGCTGGCCAGTGGGCCAAGGCCTTTCCTGACCCTCTGGCTGCTCCCGGGCTCCTGGTCATGATGGGGGCTGGGGGGGGGGGGGGGGCATGAGGGCTACCCAGACCTCTGTCCCTGGAGCTTCTACCAAAGACACGGCGAGGCCTGGACCCCAGGGTGCTGGGAAGGGCCATGTGCAATATTTGGAGGGTTTTCTGGGGCTGGGGGATGGAATCCTTTCCCATGTACAGTATTTATGTTTCTTTTTAGATGTGTACCTTCCCAAGCACTTATTTATGCAATGACCTAGGGCAGGGAGTGATTGGAGGAAATGACAGAAGGAAAAGAAACCTATTCCTGCCCTGGGGGGCCACCCAGGACCCTAACCAAGCCTTCCTGGAGGGACCAACTCCCCCTCATTAAACACATGTGCGCGTGCGTGCACACACACACACATACACACACACACTGCATGATGTTCAGGGCACTAAAACACTGCCTCTTCACACACTTTCCAAGCCTCATCCATTGGGCCGCCCTCCAGTATCCAGAGCCAAGGACCAAGGACCGAGTCCCCTCAGTCACCCAGAGCAAGATGACGGGGACAGCGACGTGGCGTTGGCATTTCCTCATTTGTTGGCAGTGCCTCCAGTAGTCTCTGAACTTGGGAACACGGATGGGGCCTTGGACAGGGCTCTCTGCTGGCCTGAGCAGGGAAGAGAAAAGGCCCTTGCTCTCCTCATAGTTGCCCCCAGCCCCTGTGTCTCATGCACTGGCACACGTGGTCACCTTAGGAGGGTGGACCTAGGAGCCCCCTCACTCTGACCACAAATCCCTCTCTTCACACCCCTCCTGCCAGGGGCAGCCCCTCCAGGAAAGATGCCCAAAGCTGAGGGGCTGGACATGGCCTCTGCACCTGGGAATCACTTGAGGGCAGCCTCTCCCCTGCCCCTGGACCACAGGAGCCAGTCTGAACCCCAACTCCCTCGCTGCTTCAGCTACCGCTCCAAAGGTCTGGTTTCAGATGGGGTTTGTTTGGTTCTGTTTTTGTTTGGGGTGGGTGGGTCATTGAGGTCTTAATTATGTTTCTCTTGCTACCAAACAGTCATGTATTAACTGTCTTTGGATGTTGAATTTTAAAGTCAATAAATGGAAACACCAAATGACTGCTCCCCATCAGTAGCCCAGGTGGCCTGCCAGCAACCTAAGAGCTTCCCAGCTGCATGGGTTTCCTGACACCCCCTCTCATGTGCAGAAGGGAGGCCCCGGAGACCCAGAAGAGTGGGGTGGCAAGGCTGCCACTGATTTGCCATGGTATCCCGAGCAGGTCACCGCCTGTTGGGGCTGCTGTTTCCTCATCAGGAAAACAAGGGGTGTGCTAGTCCAGTGCTTTGTAACCAGAGCTACATGTTAGAATCCTGTACAGATTCCTGCGTAAATATAGAGCATGACACAGATTATATGTCCATGTGAACACGGCTCCCAGGCTCCCCTTGACTCCTGCGCCAGTGGGTCTGAAATGGGGCTGGGGAATCTAAGCCGTCTTAGGCTGTAAGTAAAAGACTAGGCAACTGCTGAGCCTGTCCACAGCTCCAGGGAACCATTCCCAGCAGCCTCGCATGAGGCCAGGGAACCTGACAGGCCAAGGAGAGGTCAGACTTTGGAGCTGGGGTAGAATCCAAGTTTGTCTCATTTCTGGTCCAAAGAAGTGTATCATTAAAAAAAAAAGTGTGTCATTAAATCAGACACAAGAATGCAAAGGCCGCCCTCTCTGGTTTAGCTCAGTGGGTAGAGCGCTGGCCTATGGACTGAAGGATCCCTGGTTCAATTCTGGTCAAGGGCACATGCCTGGATTGTGGGCTCCATCCCCAGTGTGGGGCGTGCAAGAGGCAGCCGATCAGTGATTCCCTGTCATCATTGATGTTTCTCCTCTCCCCCTCCCTTCCTCTCTGAAATAATAAAAATAAATAAATAAAAAAGAATGTGAAGGCCGACAGCACAAGGTCAGTCCGTGTCGGGTCAGCCATGACCACCAGGGTCTACCTGTTGGACTCAAGATGGCAACCACTAGAAAAGGACAGGTCATGCCTCTGCTCTGCTAAACACACGCATGAACATTTCCAACCTAAATAATGAAGGCTTTACAAACTTCTGGTAGAGGGGAGTGCGGGCTCATGCTTTGCAAATTGGTGTACACATCAGTCACTCGGGTATCTGGTTCATGTTCCTCAGACAAGCCCTGGGCAGGGTGTTCCTACCTCAGAGGACAGGAGAGAGGACCAAAAGCCATCTCTTCTCCAAGGGGTTCTCCAGTTGTCCCTTGAGATGGGGACAGAGGGCGCAGTTTAGATAGACATCTACCTCATGGGGAAGATGAGGCACAGAGAAATCTAGGGATTTACCTGAGTCACACAGCAAGACAGCATTAAGGCTGGGGTGGGTAGAAGAGAGTCTGCGAAGGGAACAGCAAATATGGCTAAGGCCCTGGCTTAGACCTGGGTGGGACCTGGGGCGGCGGGGAGGGGATTGGGACCAAGGGATCTTAACTGAAGCCTCAGCCTTGTGGCCTCCTATCACTGTGTGACCCTAGGCAGGTGTCTGCCTTCTCTGGGCACAGGTGACCTCTGAGAGCCCTTCACATCTTTTGCATTCCTGCCAAACACCAAGTCTTAATTTTGTCCTCGTGGATCTTAAGCCACAGGCCAGGTTGCAGGAAGTGCAAGGGGAAGTGTTATTTTGGGTCCATTATGACCAATGAGGAGCCCAGCCTGGCAAAGGCAAGCTGGGTCAGAGGTAGATGGCAGGGCTGAACTGAGGAGGGAGACAGCAAACTGGAATAAATGGGACAGAGCCCAGATGCCGGGTTGTGGGGCGGACACGGGCAAACATTGAATGTGGGGGAGGAGAGGGAACAGACCTGGTGTTTGAGCCCAGTGGTCTGAAAGAAGCAGGTGCCCCCCACATAGGGTCTCAGATCCCCACAACATCCTGGGTGGGTGAGCTTGCACTCAGGTGAAGCCACTTCCTGAAGGCCACACAGCCTGGCAGTGGCAGCACTGGGACTTGGTCCCTATCTGTCACACCAAAGCCCAACCCCAGGGGGATTCCAGACCCAGGCCAGAATCTGGACCTAAATGGTACTGAACCTAACCCTCAGGGCCAGTCAGCTCAGCTCCGTTTCTGCCCTGCCCCGGGCTGAGGCCCACCCGGGCCCCCTAGGCCCAGTTCCTCCTAAAACCAAATCCACTCTTCCCCCAGGGACCAAGGCACAAACAGAGGAGGGCAGCCCACCTTCCAAGGGGTAGGACTTGGCCCGCTGGGGGTTAGCCAGGCAACGAGGACTGAAATTTGAGTATGAACTCCCCCTCCCATGCCTCCTGCTTTCGACTCCCACCTTGGAATTCCAGTGCAGCCAGCAGAGGGTGCCACTGTTCCTGGCCCACCACCCCAGAGGCTGACGCGTGCTCAGCTCCCATGCAGACAACACTCATACCTGTGATCCTGTGATCCTGTGACCCTGTGACCCTGTGACCCTGTGATCCTGTGACCCAGGGGGCAGAGCTCATCCCAGCTTACTGGGGCCTTGTGCTGTGCCCCTAGGATGAAGGGCAGGTTTTATCTGGGCTCACTACGCTATGAAAGGTTCAAGGAGATGGCTTCTGAGGTCCCTGTGCTCAGAGATGATTCTGTGGGTCCATCTGAGATGCCAAGGGTTTTAAAAGCCAGTGATTCTGAGAATGCTTTGTTCTCCAGTCTGTGGTTCTCCATAAAAAGCCAATCTAAATGTCTTGTGGCCTCCACAGCTCCTTCCGTGTCTCCTCACTGTAGTGGCTAAAGCTCCCAGAATCTTGGGCAGGGTCCCATCTGCAGCCTGCTGTGGTTCGGGAGTCAGAGCTGGCAGTGAATAATAATTAGGCTCCCTCATAACCTGAATGTCTGTGGGGTGAGGTGTGTAGGCTGTGGCTCCCAAAGACCTGACCCTATGTTGCTGCAGCCTGAGAGCCCAAAGTTGCCAACCAGCGTCCTCAGAACTACAGGAGGGACTACCGCAGCTTCTTCATCCCTGATCTTTTCTCCTGGCTCAGGTAACTGCTGCCCAGATGTATCGCTCAGCCAGGTCAGGCGATCACCATTTGCCACCCTAATTTTCAGATGGGGAAACAGAAAGGGGAGGGATTTGACTAAAGCCTCCCAGAGAACCGGTAGTGTAGACAGGCCTGGCTCCTCTGTAGGGTGTCGGATTAATAGCCAGTGCTGCTTGACCAAAAAGCATATCCCATTTGGTCTGTTGAGTGACACATGAACTTGGAACCAGGGTATAGGAGTTCCTCTGACAAAGAAAACATTTGCAGGAATGGAGGGCGTCCTGAGGTGCTCTGGCCCCCTCACCAGGTCCCCAGCATGAATCCTTTCTGGTTTTCCTCTGAGGGCTTGAATGTGGGATATGTGACCTGGGATCACTCCCACCCTGGGAGTCTCCATTGACATAGGAGGGGGCTGGGGCTCTGACCCTGTCAGTGACCTGGAGCTCTTTCTGCCCTTCCCCCACAACCTGGGCATGGCCCAGCGAAATGGAAACTCTTCGCCACCCCCTCCTCCCTCTGCAGGTGTCCAGTTCTCCTCCTGGAGTCTCCTGGGCTCCGGGAACTTGAACTTCCCTGCCTCCTCACCTCACAGGCTCAGGTTCTATGACTCAGTTTGTTCTGAATTCTTTATCTCCCCAACAACCTATCCCCAACAGACATGTTCCTCCTTCTCTGTCTTGGGCTGTGATTATCCTGGTTCCAGCCAGGCCTCTGTCCGCAGCAGGAGGCCCTCCCTGCTGTCTGCACCCCCTCCCAGCCTTGCTGTCCTTGGAAAGCCCCCTGGGATCTTCTGAATGGCACCGTGGGGAGGAGGGGGCGGGCGGGAATCTGGATGCTGAGCTGCTGCCTCAGGTCCTGGCCCACCATATCACACAACTGCCAGCGCGATTCACAGAGCTGGGAATACGGCGGCGGGAATAGTGCCCTGGCAATGGCACATTGGGGGGGGGGGGGGGGGGGGGAGGGGGAAGGGGGAGGGGGAAGGGGAAGGGGGAGGGGTCAAGCTTGGGTAAGGAAGTGAGAGCAGTGTCACCTGTTTTGCTGGAAGGAAGGACTAACTATCCAGGCAGAGACGGGAGGGGTGGGGTGGAGAGTGGAGACAGGAAAGGTCTCTGGAGGAAGGAGATTTGGGCTGGGCCCTGAGGAATGTGCAGGAGCCCACCAGGTGGGCCTCCATTATAGATTCACTTTCACCAGGCCTGCACAAAGTGGGGGTTCCTAGGGGCAGGCCTGGACAAGGTGGGGTTCCTAGGGGCAGGCCTGGGCAAGGCCAAGTCAGGCCGATCTTCCTAGCTGCCCGTTTCCAGGAGGGCAGCGGTGGCCCCGTTGGCGGCATCGTGGTGGAATCCGGAGTAGCACCCAGGTGTCCAGTCTGTCTTGCATCGCGCAAGCCCATTTTTGGTTGGCGCCCAGAAGGGGCCGACCCAGAGGCCTCTCCCCGGCTGTGCCCTGCAGTTCCGGGGGATGCGAGAGATGGCGACACAGAGCAGGGCCGAGACCAGGAGTTCCCCCGCCGCCCCAGGGGGCGGGCGCGTGAACTGCTGCCTGACGTCGGGGCGGGTCGGCAGCCGTGACGCGTGGGGGTGGGCTGTGCTTAGTCCCAGCCCGGCAGGCGATTCATTCAAAAGGCGCGCAGCTGCGCGGCCGCCCGTGGGCTCGTGGAGCCGGGCTTTGGAGCTGCCGCGCGGGCGGCCAGGTAAGGAGGGTGCACGCAGCTCACCCGGGCCCGCTGCCCCGCGGCCGGCCAGAGAGATGCGGACCCGAGCGGCGCCCGCTGCCTCCCCGGGTCCCTGAGGAAGTTCGGCGGCGCGGCGGATACCGCAGCCCCTGTCTGCGCCCCTCGCTTCCCGCCCCCGCATCCTGTCCCGGAGTCTCCCGCGCCCAGACCCCCGCGTGACTGCGGGCTCGGCCCGCGCGGCGTGGAAGCAGCGGCGCGACTCGCTGTTTACGGAGCCGGCGGGCCCGGAGACGCCACCGGCCCGGCAAACTTGGACCGAGACCAGGACCAGGTGCAGGACCGGGCGGCAGCGCCTCTGGGCTGCCAAATGGGGGGTCCGAACGGTGTCAGCCCGTGACTGGGGGTGACATGGCGCGGGAGGCGGCCCAGCCGGGCGAGCGTGCGGTCGGGCCACCGGCGGTGACGCGGGCCTGGCAGACACAGGCGCTCTGTGCGCCGGTGCCAGGCAGAGTGTGCGAGTGACCCCGCCGCCGGGGACCCCGGTCACTGGGGTCACTGGCGTGAGCGGCGGAGGGTGTGACCGGGCAGGGCAGGGCCGCTCGCTAACGTGAGTGTGAAATAGGGGGAGAGGAGCCCCAAGTGCCTGAGAGACGCAGCCCTGGAGTCACTGGAGCCAGCGTGCTTGTGGGTCAAGTAGGGTCGGTGTGGGTCTCCGCCTCGGGGCAAGGAGAGGCGGAAAGAGGCGGGACCTCAAAACCTCCGGCAATGGGGGGAGGGAGGAGGGGTACCCAGGCCACAAGGGTCTCTCCTGGACTGTCCTCAAGGGGGCGCCCCTAGGGAGCGCAGTTCAGGGAGGTGGGTGGACCCTTAGTGATTCGCCCTGGCGAGGGAGAGGGGGGCGCCCTGGCGCGGGAGAGGGGGCCTAGGCTGGGCCGCGTCTGGTGGGGGGACACCTCTGACAGCATTTGAGGGGCCCTGCGCGTCCCAAAGGCCTGCCACAGCGCTGCTCCCCTGGTCACCTGAATTCTCCCTGGGCCAGGCCCAGTCTTGCTCTCAGACCCTGCTCCCCCTGGGCCTCAGTCTCAGTGTGAATCATCACTTTGGGATCCTCTGTTGTTTTGGGGTCACTCGCCTCGGTTCTCCCTTTCCTCCCTTCAGACAGAAAGACTGCAGTGGCGGCTGGGGGCAGGCTGTCTGCTGGGGACACGGTGGCCCCGGGGCTGTACCCGGGAAGATGCTGGTGACAGAGTTGGAAGCACAGCCTGAAATCCTGACCCACAGACATTGCCTTCCCCGGCCCAGGCCTCCTTTCTCCATCTCCCTGCATGGGAGGAGAGGGGCGTGGACTTGTTGCCCACGAGCCGTCGCTGATTGGAGAGCTGGAGCAGGGCCCCGCACCCCCATCCCTCTTGAGGCCCCCACCCTCACAGAGGGTCTGTCAGGTCCATGCAGGGTGGAATGGGAATCTGGCTTCCCAGCCCAGGTGGGTGAGGGGGCGCCTGCTGAAGGGTCTGGAGCAGGGGTCCTCAAACTATGGCCCGCGGGCCACATGCGGCCCGCCGAGGACATTTATCCGGCCCGCCGGGTGCCGCTGCCTGTCCTGCTTAGCAGCCGACTCGTCCAGGGCCGGCAGTGAGCATAGGAATTTGTTCATAGTCTTTTTTTTAAACTATAGTCCGGCCCTCCAACGGTCTGAGGGACAGTGAACTGGCCCCCTGTTTAAAAAGTTTGAGGACCCCTGGGAGGCTCTGTCCTGGACTGATAGTCTCTGGAAATGTTGGTTGCACTCTGGTGGGGGCGAGGACGGAGGAAGGTGGTGTGCGCCGCCCTTTATGGAGTGCTCTTGTTGAATCCTCGTGGTGGTTCTGAGATGCAGTGACTGTTTTTCAGAGAAGTGACTTGCCCAAGACCACACAGTGCCAGGACTGGAATTCAGGTCTCTGCCCCGGAAGCCTGTGGGATGCCTGGGGAGGCCACCCACTTCCTAATACAGGCACACCTCAGAGATTGGGGGTTCGCTTCCAGGCCACCGTAATAAAGCCAGCATCTCAGTTAAACCAGTCCTAATGCTTTTGCTGTTGGAGAGTCTTGCCTTTAATTGGTAAAACACACACACACACACACACACACACACACACAAAACACTTGTGAAGCACAATAAAGGGAAGCTCAATAAAATGAGGTATGCCTGTATCTCCTCACGGCTTAGCTGGGTTTTCTTCTCTAGGGTGTGCCACTGTGTGTTCTGAGTGTGGTGTGTGTTTACACACGTCTGAAACTTTGGGGGTGGGTGGGTTATGTGGTCTTCCTGTTCTTCCTCCTCCTCCTCCCTGCCCCCAACTCCCATTCACCAGAAAGGCCTGTCTCCTGCCTTCTGCAGCCTGCAACTGGTTTGGGGACCAACTCACATAGCCCTGAAGAGTGTCAGGCTTCAGGGTGGCAAAGATAATTGAGAGTCCCCATTGACCTCCACACACTTAAGAGGCCCTATCCCCTTCTTCAGAGTTGCTCTAGGGTCACCTTCCCAAGTCCATTCACATGCCGTGGTGGGGAGCAGGCTGGGGGTGACATTGAGCTTGTGCCCCACCCTCTCAGGGCCTCAGTCTCCTCGTTTTTCCCAGAGGTCCCTGCTAGCTCTGACCATTGCTGCTGCCTGGCCGAGAGCTGGAGCTGGGGGTCAGGGTGTCCCTCTGTCCTCTCTGGCATGGCCGGAGCTGTGCTTCTAGGGGCTGATCAGAATAGCTATCTTAGTCTCTTGGGGCCGAGCCTGAGTTATTTCCATCCCCAGCAATGAGGTGGAAATAGCTCAGGGCTCAGGAGCGGGAAGATGGGAAGGGTTAACCTCCTTTTCTGGTCTCAGCCCTGATGGAGGCCCCCGTCCCACCCCACCATGTGCCCTGCCCAAGCCAAACCTTTCTCGGAATTTGGGCTTCTGGGATGATAGGAATGACAGTGAGGCCTGGCTAGGTTTCAACATGTGGCCCCCGCTGGCACTGCTGTGATAGTCTGTGTCTGGCCAAGGAGGGGAGACGTAGAGGGGCAGGCAGCACCCTGCCCCTGCTCATAGGCCCAGCCCCATTTCACAGAGACTGAGGTTCAGAGAAGTGCAGAGACTTAACCAAGAGCCCTAGAACCTGACATTCTGGCTCTCGCCCTCCAGACAGGGCACCTACCTGGATGTGGCCGGGACAGGAAGCAGGTCGAGACACACCTGCACAGAATCAGGGCTCCCTTCCTAGTCCAGTCTTGGCCTGCTGTCCTTGCACCTGCCTCTCCAGCTCCACTTCCAGGTCCTCCACTCCCACAGAGCGGCCTCCCCACGTCAGCTCGTACCTTTTGCCTATAAAATACAGTCACATCCTACCATCGAGTCTTATCCTTCCAAGACCCTTTTGAATTTTACATCTTCCCCCTCAACTCTACCTACCAGATCCTGGTTCTACTCTGCCTTTGCTTTTTTTTTTTTTTTTTTTTTTTAAATATATTTTATTGATATTTTACAGAGAGGAAGGGAGAGGGATAGAGAGCCAGAAACATCGATGAGAGAGAAACATCGATCAGCTGCCTCCTGCACACCCCCCACTGGGGATGTGCCCGCAACCCAGGGACATGCCCTTGACCGGAATCAAACCCAGGACCCCTCAGTCCGCAGGCCGACGCTCCATCCACTGAGCCAAACCGGCTTCGGCTACTCTGCCTTTGCTTTTGTCTCCTCTTTCTAGAACCCTCCTGGCCATTCAGGTACAACCACAGCCCTCCTCACCCAGGAAGCCCTCCCAGCCCCATGTGAGCCTCTCTTTATTGGTGTGGTCCACTTGCCAGGTGTCCCCCCTCACGTCTGGGAACAGGCACAGGTGTGGGGCACTTATTAAAAAAATTTTTTTTATTGATCTTAGGAACGGAGAGAGAGAAAAGCATCAATGATGAGAGAGAATCATCAATCAGCTGCCTTCTTCACGTCCCCCCCCCCACCCCCCAGGGATTGAGCCCCAACCCAGGCATGTGCCCTTGACTGGAATTGAACCTGGGACCCTTCAGTCGGCAGGCCGACACTCTATCCACTGAACCAAACCGGCTAGGGCCAGGTGTGGGGGCACTCACGGGAACTGCATGTCTAACAACCCACCCTCTCCTGCTGCCCTGTCTGTGCTGGCCAGGCCTCTGAGGGCGTGCTGTGTGCTGGGATGCACAGGGAGGTTTGCAGCCAGGGCCTCTGAGGCTCTGAGTGTGTGCTGGGGGTTGGGATGAAGACTCAAGGCCACCCCTGAGGGTAGGAGCAGAGGAAACGCTCTGCTGAGGCCCTGCTGTGTGCCAGGCCCTGGGTGCAGGTATCCTCGAAGCAGCACTGACGGGATCCCCCTCCTTCCCAAGCTCCTTAATGGGAGCTGAGACTCAGAATTGGGGACCAGTTCTAGTTTGAGTCACAGCCACTGGTGCTGGAGTCGGGTGCTCAAGCTCTCGCTCAGACCTCAGGTTGTCTGACCATTCAGTCATCCGTTTCCAAGAAGGAGCTGGTGGCTCCCTGGGGGGTTTGGGGGGAGGGAGTGTTGGTGGAGCTGGCTGTTCAGCACTTGGCCTGGCTGGGTGAGGCCAGACTCCCTGGGCTATGGGGCCAGCCCTTCTTCCGGTTTTTCCTGAGATCAGCCAGTGGGACCCATCTAGCCCCACCCCCACTCAGGATTTGGGAACGAGGATGTGGTCTCTGGCAGAGGTCAACACCCACTCTGTGCTGAGCCCTCGGGTGCCTAGGCCAGGACTTACTGCCACCAGTTGGGACTAGGGTAGCAGGGAAGACAGGAAGGAAGTGATGCTGTGTCCCTACTGTGTGCCCAGCCCTGGGATGAGGACCCCGAGGGTCTCACATCCTTAGCTCATGCCCAAAGGGTCAGCAATCCCCTCCAGGGGCAGGCAGGGAAAAGAAGGCCCAGAGCGGGGAAGGGACTTGCAAGACCTGGTGACCCTGGGATCCTAACCTAGGCCTGTCTGCTGGAAGGCCGGCTCTCTTTCCTGGGCCCCCCTGGGAAAGATGAGAACTCTATAAATAAACTGCCCATGTGGCCCTGAGTGTGCCCTGACGACTTGGCACAGACGGAAGGGGACGGAGGGGCCTTGCAGCCAACTGGAGGCAGGGTCTGAGTGTGTGGGTGGAGAGAGGGGAAGGAGGGCCCCCAGGAGGAGGGATGTGCGCCTGGAGCTGCACAGCCTCACTGTGAGCAGGAGCGGTGAGCTCAGGGAGGGACCTGGCCCTCCTGGGGACCCAGCGGCCTGCATGGACTCGCTGCCTCCCTCCCTTGGGGGTGACCACAAACAGTGATGGCCAAAGAGGCCAGGAGAGGGGAGGGCCCACCCTGACAGGGAAGGCTTCCTGCAGGAGGTGGTTCCTGGGCTGAGGTCTATTGTAAAAAGAACCACTGTTCCCCAGTGAACTCTGGGTCCTCCAGCCACACCCAGAAGTCAGCTGAGCAGGCACAGTTGCCCAAAATTATAGAGGAGGAAACTGAGGCTCGGAGACATGGGGCCGGGCCCTGACTGCTCAGCACCTTCACTCCTGCCGGGCTCAGCTAGCACGGAGCAGGTGGATACGGGACTGCAGAGGGGTGGGAAGTGGGCACCCAGGGTCTTCCTGGGGAGGCCACGGCGCCTCCACCCATGCTGCTGGGCTTGGTGTGGGGTCCCTAAAGCACCCTTGCCCACTCCTGAGCCACTGGGTGATCATGGACGGTCTCTGTCCCCAGCAACCTAAGTCGGGAGGAGATGGAGAAGGGGGCAGGCCGGGGCTACGGTCTCCCCTCAGTCTCACTCGCCCTCGGCCAGGTCAGGGTGAGGGAACAAGGCCTGTGCTGAGCAGACAGGGGGCTGCCCTGGCACATGAGTGGTTCGGTACCTGCTGTGTGGCCAGGGCGGGAGGCAAAGGTGGCTTCTCAGAGGAGGAGGTGGCAACAGCAGGATGGGAGTGCAGTGAGGTGTCCTCCAGCCCTCCCAGGCCCCTTGCCATCCTGTCTCGAGGGCCAAGCGAGACAGCCTAGGGTGGCCCAGCCTCCCTGCCTGGCCTGAGCAGGAAGCCCACGGTGCTGAGTGATGGCTGGTGGCAGAGCAGGACGTGCAGGAGCAGTGGGAATGCCAGGCCTGGGTGGTGTGGCTGCTGCCCGCTCCCACTCTGGGGGAGGGGCTAAACCTTGTCTCCAAGGCAGCAAGTTGTTACAGGGTCCTACGTGGCCGCTCCGGGCCTCTGTTTCCTCATTGGTGAAGCCTGGAACCCTGCCTTTGAGGGGTTCAGTGAAATTCGGCCTGGAAAGGGAATGAGGTGTGCAGTAAATGCTGTTGGGGAGTCCCAGCTCTGCCCCAGAGACAACTGTCTGGTTGTAAACCGCCCTACCCGCCCCGACTCCGCCCAGGCGATGGGCAGGGACAGCATCTGCGCCACACCCAGACCAGAGCAGCTGGGCAGGCCTGGGCTGGCTGCCTCAGCCCTTTCCTTAGCCCCTCAGCCCCACCCGCCCACGACACCCCCCACCCCAGCCTCCCAGGCCTGCTGGCAGTTCTGAGGGGAGAAGCAGGCCGGCCCCTGGGGCTGGGCCAGGGAGCAAGGTTAGAGGCTAGCTAGCATTGCATGGAGTCCTCACCCCAGGCTTGTGAGTTGGGACATCACAGCTGCCCAAGGCTGGGAAGGGGTGGGAATTGGGTGCCCTTCTCGCTGAGTGGCCCTGAGGCAGCCCCAGCCTGTCAGCAGCCCTAGGAGCTTCACCCTGGCACCTCTCCTCCCCCTCCCCTCCAGGAACTCACAGCTTCCCTGCGCTTCCTCCTCACAGCACCTTTCCCTGGAGCTGGGACAGAGGAGAGCAGTGCAGCTGAGCACAGAAGCAGAGAAACCTCAGATGCCCAGAGACTCCCGGGGTGAGGGCAGTCCCTTTTCCCTGAGGCCCATCTGGGTGCTGTGTAGCCCTCCTGCCTGGCCTCGGCCCCCTGGTTGGTGGACGCCCTGAGAACACGTGCAGTATGCCAGGCCCTGCGCTGGGCTCCAGGGAAGGGGCCAGAAGTGAGGTGGGAAGCAGAGTCAGGCAGACCTGGCTCCACCCGCTTCACCACTTGATGCCTGTGTGATCGTACAAGCAACCCCCGTGGCCGCAGTTTACCCAGGTGTGCAAAAGGGGTGCTCCTCTCTCCTGTGAGGCATGGGGGCAACACAGGCTGAGGGCCTGGCTCAAGGCAACGAGGGCCATTTACCTTCCTCGTGAGGATGGAGGATGGGAAGGAGGAGATGCCTAGCTGCCCTCGCCGCCGCCCACTGCGGGCACTGCCCTACTTCAGCCCCAGTTGCCAGGGAACCACTGGGCTCCTCGCTAACCTGGATTTCTCTATTGATGGGCGGCCTTTGTCTTCCCGCCTCTAGTGCAGCTGCAGCTGAGGGGGCGAGGGGACTGTATCCAGCTGTGTTTCCAGGCAACCCTAGCCTCTGGAGGCTGCAGGGTGGTCCTCAGGCCCTAGAGCTGGGAAACAATTACCCGCCTCCCTCCCTGCCCCAGGTGGGCACCGTCCTCCACCTCCAGCTCCCCAGTCTGGCTGCACTTGGCAGGGAGCCCTCTGCGGCACAGTTCCATTCCTGTTCCTCCGCAGCTAACCCTTTTGGCTCCTGTAGGCCCTGGGGGGGAGCACAAGCTTCTCAACTTGCAGCAGGGCTTGGTGTGACCTGGGCATTGCCTTCCAGACCCCTCCCCCTTCCTTCACCGTCCCACCTCCCAGAGTCTCCCCAGGGCCAGCCCGGCACCTCCTGTGTGCCAGAGTCTGTGCCAAGCATTATACATAAGTAAGGGAATCTCCTTTATACCTTACACCTGCCTATCAGTGCGTGCTATCCCCGCTCCACAATTTGCACGTGGGGAAACGGAGGCACCGCACATGCTTGTTGAGAGCTTACTTCGTTCCGGGTCTCGTGCTGAGTCGTTCATGTGAATTCCCTCATCAGCCCTCTGTGTGGTGGGGGAAGGTCCACAGCCATAGATCCAGGGAAGAGCAAGCAGGTCAGGCTGGTTCTCCCCAGGTGAGCCCAGGGGTTCAGATCCAGGTTCAACCCCGCACCTCACCCCAGCCTATGGGCTCCTTAATCATAGGCTGCTCTCTGGCCCTCCTGATCGTGGCAGAAGCTGGAGCCTCTCCTGAGAGCGCCTTTTCTAAGTTCAGTGCATTCGCCCCACACACCGGCCAGGCCCTGTGCTGTGGCAGGGGCTGGGTAAACAGGATGGTCGCACACAGGATGATTACTGCAGGAGGGGCGGCGGGGGCTTCCAGGAGGAAGTGCCTTTGAGCTGAGCTCTGAAGGAAGAGTAGGTGTTGGCCTGGTGACGGGAGGATGTTTCTGGGCAGAAGAAACAGCAGATACCAGCGCTGGGGTAAGAGGCAAGTGTGGGGCACTGACAGCTGGAGCCGCTCAGAGCAGCTGGAGTGGGTGGGGCTGGGGCCAGATCTCAGACAAGACACCTCGGCTGCAGGTGGGGCTGAGCTGGAGGCCAGGGAGGTAGGTGGTCTTGGGCGTGGGCATGAGGCCAGGAGACCTTCAGGATTTGGTGATGATGACAAGGTGGCTGGGGCGAGGCTGGCGAGTGGCTGGGTGCCCGTGACCCCATGGCTTCAGTTCTGGGAAAGGGGAAGCTGCCGAGGCCTGGGTGGGGGCACGGCTTCCTCTTTCTCTCTGACCTCCAGGGCTGCACCTCCCTGCTGCTCCCTGGCCTCAAGGGCCCTCGTCTGCATGGCTTTGTGAGTTGACCTTCTTCCAGGGAATTTCTGGTTCTGAGTGTTTGGGTATTTTTGGAGGGCAGGGCTGGGCTGGGCTGAGTGTGAGGAAGCCCAAGCCCCTGCCCCTGTGAGCCTGTTTGGTAGAGGCCTCCTGCCCCAGACTGGGCTGGGGAGGGTTTTGTGGTGAATGAGGCAGCGTCCCTGCCCCTGCTGCTGTCTGGTGGGGGAGGGGGGCAAACAATAAATACGCAAGCAAACAAATGCTTAATTACCTGCCTGGGCAGGAGGTGCCCCGGAAAGAAGGGCCTCTGGGGAGGAACTCCCGGGACCTACTTTAGGCTCGTCGTTACCTCATTTAAACCTCACGACACCGTGCCCTGGGAGGCGATGCCCACCTTGCAGACGTTGCAGACGAGGACGCTGAGGCCCCGGCAGGTGAAGTAGGGACTGCGTTCTGAAGGGCGGGCATTGGTGGGGCCCCAGCTCAGAGGCTCTGTTCTGGGAGGAGTGGCCTCCAAGCTCACTTCCTTCTCTGCCCCTGGGGCCCCAAGGGCTTCTCTGCCAGGAGCAGGGGGCAGGCGAGGAGGCTCCTGGCTGTGGGCACTGCGCTTCTCAGGGCCTTGGTCTGCCCACCTGCCCTTCTAGGAAGCCCTGGGAGGTGCAGGCTTTGGGAAGTCACTGACTGCTTGGCCTCCAGGACCAGGCAGGGGTGGGGATGGAGCCTTCCCAGACCCCACCCAGCCCAGGGGCTTTGGTCTGAACTTGCTTTGTGATGGAGGTCCCAGGGCTCAGGACTTCGATGCTGGAGTCCTGGTGGGGAAGGGGGTGCTGAGGGGGAGGCAGCTGGCTGGCGGCTGCCTGACTGGGCAGGCCCATTGGGGGCTCAGTCTGGGCTGAGTGTGGGGCTGGGGAGGCAGCTGTAAGCAGAGGCTTGGGGGCTAGACGGGGGTAAGTGCCGGTTTGGGGTAATTAGAAGGTACATAATTGGAAGGCGGCAGGGCTCGAGGCGGTGAGTGTCTGCGAATGCGCCTAAGTGGGTCCTCACTGGTTTTACATCTGGGCCTTGGGACCCCCATTTTGCTCCCAGAAGCCTCAAGATCACAGCTCCCTGTCTGTCTGGAGATGAGCAGCTGCACAGCCCTCCCCGTGGGCTCAGGTCACCCCACAGGTGCCAGTCAGGGCCAGGGGTGGGACAGGGGATGTGGCTGTTGTGCCTCTCCCATCTCATTCCTGCCCCAGCCCTCTGAGCCCAGCCCAGGCCATGGAGGGGCGCTGGGTCTGGTGACCGGGCAGGGCTTTGGGACCAGCCTGTGGAACTGGGGTGCATGGGCAGCCTATGGGTGACAGCCTGAGAAGCACAGGGAGGGGCTGTGGTGAGGGTACTTGAGCGGGAGCTGCCCCGCAGGGTGAAGGTTCACTGTGGAGCAGACGCTAGAAAGGAAGACTTGTGACCGAGTGAGAGGGGCGGGGCAGGCGGGGGAAGAGGTCAGGGGATGTCACCTGTTGGGTGCTGACTGCCAGGGTGCAGCCTTCACTCTCCTCTGGCCCGACATTCTGTCCCAGGTTTTCCCCTGAGCTGGCCTTGGGCCCGGAGCCATTGCCAGCGACCTGGAGCGTCCCGTGGTGTGGCCGCTGCCCCTCCCCCTCCTGTGGTGTGACCCGCCCCTGCCTGCCAGGTCTGTGCTGGGCCAGGCCACTCAGTGAGCCAGATCCTTTTCCTCTGTTCCTTTTTCAGGTGGGAAGCCCGGGCCCCCATAGGCTGAGGGGCTCTCCCCAGGAGCCTGGCATCAGACGGCTTGGGGCACCAGGCAGGTCCCCTCAACCTGCTGGGGCCCTAGGGTAGTGACTTGGCTCTCCAGTGCCACCCCTCAGGGTTCAGAGGCCCCACCTGACCAGCGCGTTGGCCAGGCAAATATTGATTCCCTCGCCCTCCTGAGCCTGGAAGCGCTCCTGGGGAACTCCCTCATTTTGCCACGATCCCTCTTGTTGTCTAAGCTCATCCTTTCTGCTGTTCCCACCCTGCCCACTGGCCGGAGACTTTCCTCAGTGGGGGCTACACTCAGCTCTCAGGCCAGTGCCCATTGCATGGGGACACTAGCTAGCTGGCCATTGGTCAACCCTGTGGTGTGAGTTCCCTGAGGACAGGACACGGTCCGTCTCATTCATATTCATATTATTTCCTATGCCTGGCACACAGGGCACCTACTGGGAGGAGGGAGGCTGAGTCTGGGTACCATGACCACCCCCAGGACCTCCCCCAGGTCCTTGTGGAGAAGTCAGTTGGGGGTGGACAGTGGACACAGGAGAGGGCCAGGACTGTGATGGAGTTGGGGGTACATGCAGGAGCTTTGGGGATAGGTGGTCTAGAGAAGCTTCTGGAGAGAGTTGCCTGGTATTGGGCTTTGAAGGATGAAAGGAAGGGCCTTCTTTGAGCAGGAACAGCAAGAGTGAAGGCAGAGAGCAGGAGGAGGGGCGTGCTCCAGGCCTGCATGAAGTCCTGAGGGGCAGGAGCCTAAGAGGAGGGGGCGGGCAGGTGCAAGCTCTCTTACCCCCATCCCCAGGGATGCAGTCACAGGCTTCCTTCCTGCCAGGCCCCCTGCCCCTGCCCAGGGCACCTGGACCCTCTGGGAAGCCTCCTCCAATCTGTGCTGCCCAGGGAGGCTGGCCCCGGACAGGACACCCCTGCTCTGCTCAGGCTCGAGGGCTGAAGGGGGTGGTCGTGAGTGTGGGCCAAGCCTCGCCAGAGCTCTGCCTGCCCAGCAGCACCTCACACGCTCCCCACCCAGTTGTCCTGGAAGCCGGCTGTTCTCGCTTCCTGAGCCTCCCCTCCGTCTGCCCTAGGCGGGGGACCACAGGGCCTGAGGAAGCTGAGGATGAAGCTGAGCCCTCCACCACACTGGCCCCTGTCCTGCTTCCTTGTGGTGAGTTGGGGATGGGACTGTGGTGGGGACACCAGGAGAGCCAAGCCCTGAGCCCCGAATCCGGCCCTCCGAGGAGGCGGAGCGTAAAGGCTGCTCAGGAACCGTGCTGGGGCGCGCTTGGTTCTCGGCTCTTCCCGGGAGGCCGGCCGTCTGACCCTCTTGGCCCACACTGACCCTGCTGCCGGGAGCCAGGTCTGGGCCCGAGGAGGTCCCCAGAGCCTCCTACGTAACATTCCCTCTGCCCTTCGGGACAGATGGCTCTACTCTGCACCTGCCACCCCCAAAGCAAAATCAGAGGACCAGCGGGGTCTCCCCACAGCACAGGGGCTAGGGCAGACAATTCATACCTGGGAAGGGAAGCAGAGAGAGCTCCCGATGGAATGGGCTGGGACACGAGGGAGAGACCCTTCTTCTCTTGGGACGTTTCCCGCCCTGTGTGGTGCAGGGCTGGCCTGGCGTGATGGGGAGGTCACGGAGGAGGATGTGGTGCTGGAGACTCGGCCAAGGGCCCAGAATAGGAAGTGCCAGCTGTGAGTGTGGCCCCAGGGATGATGAGCAGGGCTGGTCGATGACAGGCCCAGCTGTGGTGTGGGGGGGGAGGCAAGGCAGCAGGAAGCAGGGCGGAACTTGAGAGGAATTCGGAAGCATCCCCCCCTCATCCTGGAGGATGGAAGAGGTGTGACTCAGAGACCCGAGGGCTGGAGGTCCTGAGCGGGCCTGTCCGGGGCTTTCCAGCATTTCCAGCACAGATGTGTTCTCTCCCTCCCTGGGCACTGGCTGTGCGCAGGTCCGGGACGAGCAGGCTCTACCTGCCGCGTGAGGGTGAGGTTAGAGAGGATCCCTGAGGCCTGGGGTCTTCAGTCCCCACTCCTGGGCATCAGGAAGCGGGTGGTGGAGAGACAGCCCAGAGATGCCATAGCCCAGTGCTTTCTGCTCAGTGTGCCCTGCCCATTGTTCTTCCAGCTGCTGCCCTGGCCTCTGGCTATGCCAACATCAACGACCCCTTGGCAGTGCCCACCCGGGGAGGAGCCCAACCTGGTGAGCTTGCCCTGCCCATCCGCCCTGTCCTAGGAAGACTCCTGAGGGCCAGGGACGGGCTTCCTGGCTTCGTTCTCACCCTTTCCCTCCCACAGGACCTGGGGCAGGGCACATTATGCAGGTCCTGCCCCCTGGGCACCTTCTCAGCCTCGTGGGGCTCTAGCCCATGCCAGTCCCACTCCCGCTGCAGCCTTCGAGGGAGGCTGGAGGCCCGGGCGGGCACAGTGACTCAAGACACACTATGTGGAGACTGCCGGCCTGGGTGAGCCATGGGGTGGGGCGTGGGAGTTCAAGCCAGGTGACCAGGACTCTGGATCCTGGCCCCAGCCTCACCCAGCCCCTGAGCGAGCCTCAGTCCTCCCATCTGCGAAATGGGATGGGTAAGGACCAGTGTGGGTGTCCAGTAGGAAGGAGTCCAGTCTCTTTTGAGGAAGGTGCTGGGTCTCAGTGATGTCTTCCCCCCGTAGGTGGTTTGCCCCTTCAGAGGTCCCCCGGGCTCCCTGTCAGCCATGCTCCTGGACACCGCTGGGTCCTCGCCGTTGTTACGGTGAGTGGCAGACGGGGCCTAGGGTATGTGTGGGAGGGGTCTGGTGAGCTTGAGCCCAGGGACCCCCACAGTGTCCATCTAGGGCAGCAGGGTCCTCATTCCCTCAGCTCACGGGAAGGTGAACAGCCAGGGGGTGTCCAGCAGGGCATGGTCAGTTGTTCCACTGGCTATCCGTTGGCCCAAGTCATTCTGAGTGGCAGAGACCACCCAGCGGGAGGGCTCACATCCTGACCTGTGTCCCCATCCTCATCCCCTTAAAGACTCGTGCAGATGAGTGTGAGTGCACATGCTTGTACACATGCACACATGCACCTCCTCTTACCCGTTGGGTCAGCTAACTCACGGACCAGGTCATGGGGAGACCGGATCCAGTGTCCCTGTGCCCAGGCACGCACACAGGTGCCATCTGTTCATTCCTCTGACCCAGCAGGAGGGGTGGCGGGGATGTGGTTCTGACCACCCTGCGGCCTGAAGAGGCTGACTGATCAGATGGCCAAACAGGAGGGGCTGGGGCTGAGTTGGACCTTGTTTCCCCAAGGAGTGGACAGCTCTGAACACATCAGCACCCACACACGTACACGCACACCCACACCCACATACTCACATGCACACCCTAACTCGGGCCCTGGGTCTCACTGTGTGATTCTCTCTGCCTCTGTCTTGCCTCCATGCCTCTGTCCTCCATGGTGCTCAGGGTGGAGAAGGCGGAGCCGACGTGGTGTGGAGGTAGCAGCAGGGGCCAGAGGCACGGGGGAGACTCGGCAGCCTGGGAACAGCACGCGGGCAGGCGGCCCCGAGGAGACAGCTGCCCCGTACGCAGTAATTGCCATCGTGCCCGTCTTCTGCCTCATGGGGCTGCTGGGCATCCTGGTGTGTAACCTGCTCAAGCGGAAGGGCTACCACTGCACTGCCAACAAGGAAGTCGGGCCCGGCCCTGGAGGTGGAGGCAGCGGTGAGGCTGGCCTGGAGTCCTGGTGGGGAGGCCAGAGGGCACGGGCCGGCCCAGCTCAGCTTGGGAGCTGCCCGAGGGATCCTGCTCGGCCCGGAGGGTCTGACAGGGAGAGGCCTGCAGAGGGCAAATCAGGAGGGCTTCCTGGAGGTGCTGCATGTGGGCCACAGGGAGACCCTGCAAACTGACAAGGTAGCGGAAGGGTGAGGTGGCTCAAGGCGGTGACGGAGAGAGCAGGTTAAGTGGCTTTAGTGGGATTCCCACTTTGGATGAGGCCATGCCTGGCTGAAGGGGTCTGAACTCTTCAGGGCTACAGTTGTGTGTGTGGTTCGAGGGTCTGACTCCCTACTTGATCCTCAAAGTGACCTCTGACCTCTGGCCTGAGGGCTAGAAGGGCAGCTGTCCTGGGCAGGCGCCAGGCGAGGCTTGGGTTTCCAGGCTGTGGTTTGAGCTATGAGTCCTGGACCAAAGGGAGACGTGTGTTTCTCCCACACCCACCCCCTGGGCCCTGGGCCCCCTTGTCTCCTCCCCACACCCCACTCTACCCGACGGCCAGGAGGGCATGTGCACATATATTGCCCATTGGAGCCTTGTGGCCAAGTTGAGTTTGAAATGGCACCTCCTGTGCCAGTGCCTCAGGCTGCTTGGGCCTGGCCAGAGCCCTTCCCAACTCCTGATGATAAAGTCGGGGCAGGTGGGGGGAGGGTGGAGACCGGAGCTTTAGGCCTGGGACTCCCTTGTTTTCCTGGCCTAGGACTAACTTTAACTGCTGGCTGCTTCTGGGCACAAGAGCGAGGAGCTGTTTGCTGCTGGCCCAGGATTGAGCATGTGGCCCATTTTCATGCCTTGAGGTTTGGGCCCTAAGCTGGCCAAGAGCCCTCCGTTAGCTTTATGGACAGGAGGGTGTTCGGAGAGGTAATAGGCCTGGAATTGGCAGTGTTTGCAGGAGTTGTTGGCTGAGGGGGGAGAGGGCAGGCCCCAGAAGTGCTGCCCTGACCCACACACACTCCGCAGGAACTGTAGGGTTCAGATGGCCTGATACTGCTAAGCACCAGGGCTTCGGGGGTGCCAGGGGCAGTGATGCTGAGTCGTTAGGGTGATAAAGTGCTTCTCAGAACTTGGGCCTGGAACGGGTTTGTAAACACCCAGGCTTGAAGCCCGGTGCCTAGGAAGGCTTGGTGCGCCCTCTGCTGCCACATCTTGGTACAGCTCCAGAGTCTGGGGTTCCACCCTCCTCACTTCCCCAGAATCACAGTCCTCCTCTTCTGATCCCAGGGAACAACCCCGCCTACGGGGCTGAAGATGCCAACGAGGACACCATCGGGGTTCTGGTGCGCCTGATCACAGAGAAGAAAGGTGAGGAAAAGGTCTGACTATTCCTGCGCCCCGGAAAGGGGGGTCTTCTCTCAGAGCCTGCGAGGCAGCCTCAGGGGTCAGATCTCCCCTGCTCTGCCCTCCTGCCAGGTCACCGGGCCAGCCTCCCATCTCTGACCTGTGTGATTGATGGTGCTGCCCCTTTTCCTCCTATTCTTGCCTAATTGGGGAGGTGGGGGTAGGCGGAGGAAAAGGCATGTGCCCAGGCCAGGAGGGGATGGCAGGTAGGTGGGGGGATTGGTACTGAGACAGGGGTTCCTGGGGGAGTGCCCCTCATGGCCCAGAGCCGGATTCTGACTTCAGCTACCCACAGAGAACGCAGCGGCCCTGGAGGAGCTGCTGAAGGAGTATCACAGCAAACAGCTGGTACAAACCAGCCACGGACCTGTGCCCAGGTGAGTGGGCAGGTGGTAAGGAGAGCCCATACCCAGCTAATAGCACACTTCCTGGGGACTCACCACCTGGGGATGCTCCCTCTCCTGTCACCCCAATACCCTTCACCACCTTCTGTGGTCTCCTAGTCCCGGTCTGCCCTAGTGACCACTGCCACCTGTGCCCTCCACAGGCTGCCGCCCGGACCCCCCAGCATGCCGTACATCTGTCCACATCACCACCACCTCCACACCGTGCAGGGCCTGGCCTCGCTCTCTGGCCTCTGCTGCTCCCGTTGTAACCAGAAGTGGCCTGAGGTGCTGCTGTCCCCTGAGGCTGCGGCTGCTACCACTCCCACTTCCACTTCCAGACTCCTGCCCAACCCGGCCAGGGCTCCCAAGGCCGGGGCCAAGGCCGGACGCCAGGGCGAGATCACCATCTTGTCTGTGGGCAGGTGAGGTGGGCACAGACGCAGCAGGGTCAGGGAGAGACAACAGCCAGGACGGGAGTGGGGGGAAGCAGGGCCCCGGGTTGAGCCCTGAATACCCTACCTGGTGAGTGCCCCACCTCCCTCCCTGGCCTCAGTGTGCCTCTGGGCAGTGGGGTGACCAGGGAGAAGTCGGGTCTGCTCAGTGATGCTCTCACATGGAGCCCTGGATCCCTGAGGCAGGATCCCTGGATACTTGTCACACCTGGGGCCCCTCAGGCCAAGGGCCTGTCTACCTGCAAAGTAGAGTTGGGGGCTCATCTGTGGATAAAAGGGTGTGGGAAGGGCTCAGGCTCTGACCAATGAACCTGCTGTGTGACCCTAGCAGGAGCTGCCTTCTCTACTTTGGGGTTCTTCCTCTAATGGGGGGATGATTGCACCACCTCTCTTCACAGGTTCCGCGTGGCCCGAATTCCTGAGCAGCGGACAAATTCATGGGCCTCTGAGGTGAAGACCATCACGGAGGTTGGGCCCTCAGTGGGTGACTTCACTGACTCCCCACAATCTGGCCTCCCCACTGAGCAGCGGGCACTACTGGGAAGTAGTGGAAGCCATACTAAGTGGCCAAAGCCCCCAGCAGAGAAGAAGGCCGAGGTGAGGGCCACAGAGGGAAAGTGTTTACCCTGCCTGCAGATGGGGCAGAAGTGGAGGTGCAGGGACCCCTGGGCAGGGGCCACTTTCCTGGAGCCTCAGCTCTGACCGCTCGTTCCTGTCCCCCAGGAGAACCGCTACGTGGTCCGGCTAAGTGAGAGCAACCTGGTCATCTGAGGGTGGTCTTGGCTGAGGACACTGCAGCCCTGTCCTGGGAGGTTCCGAAGGCTTCCTGGAGGAGGTGGAGCTGCAGCTGGGCCTGCAAGGATCAAGAAGCAATGGCCCAGCAGACAAAATGGCAAAGGCTGGAGGTGGGAGTGTCTGCCCCAGTGAGGAGGCCGCGGCAGGCGCAGTACACAGGAGCAAGTTGAAAGCCACCCGTCCCTGCCACCCAGTTCCTTCCCTGCAGGATGCCCCTGACCGTGCCCTGGTCAGATCCTAGGACCCATAAGATCCTCTGTACCACCGGGAGGCCAGGCCTTGATGGTGGGAGGGGCCCTCTGCTTGGCACCCCTGGCCCCGCACCTTGGTAATTGGCCACCTCCTGCCTTTGTCCAGGGCCCCAGAGCAGATGTGCCTCCCCCTCCTCTTCCGGCAGGACCTGTGAAGGGGAGGGGCAATAAAATGCCATGGGCAGGGAGTCTGAATCCTGGGATTCTAATCCCTGGCAAGTCCCTGGCCATCTCTGGGTCCCCCTTTTTCTGACTGTGAAGTCTCAGTGCCCAGGGCCTCTCCAGCTCCCTGCGGGCTCTGGGCTGTGTCGTGGGTGAGAGCTTACCTCCTTGCTACCCCTCCCACTAGTAGCTTTATCTGGCCCCATTTTTGCTGCTTCCAGGGCCTCTGCCTTCAAGGCCCCCACGGGGCTGCCCATCCATGGCTCTGCCTACAGAAGGGGCTTCATGCATGTGCCTGCCTCCTACCCTGCTGTTTGTATTTATTTAAATCGGTAAGACAGACTTGACCTGGGTGGGGCCCAGCCACCCCCAAGGTATCAGGAGCTTTGGGGGAGGGTGTGTGACGGGCTGGAGAGGCACCTGACGTAGGTGGTCTGTGTCCCTGTGGTGTTGGTGTGTCTGTCCCTTGGTGTGGGCAGTGCGGGCAACTGCCCAGCCCGTTTCCACCTGGCTCAGCAACCTGGTTATTTATGTGAGGCTGTGCAGGCACGGCCCCACTGTTGTCCCCATTTCTTATTTATTGAAACTGTGCTGTTGTCCTGTCCTTGCGTCTCCATCCCCGTCCATTTGTTGAATAAAAGGTGGGATAGTTGTGTCATGAGGAGCTTCTTTTCCCTGTGCCTCTTCCCAGGTCGTCAGTCCATCCCCTGAATCTGTCAGGCAGTGTGTGTGGCACAGGCCATGCCCCCTCTCGAGGGGCCTTCTCATTGGCAGCAGGTGAAGTGGGGCCGGAGGAGGCCCCTCACCCCATCTGGTTCTCACTGAAGCCCCTCGGGGCAGAATCATCCAGCGGAATATAGTGTGTGTCATGTAATTTAAATTTTTCTAATAGCCAGGTTTTAAAAAGTTAAAAAAAAAAAAAGCGGGTGAAGTTAATTTTAATGATATAAATAATGCATTCTATTTAACCCAGAATATGTCTAAAATATTTTCATTACAATATACAGTCATAAAAATTGTGAATGAGCCACTAATACTTTGCTTTGAAATCTGGTGTTTTACGCATAAACCACATCTTATGAACCAGTGTATTTCAAAGGCTCCGATAGCCACCTGTGGCTAGTGGCTCTGTATTGGACACACAGCTCTAGAGGAAGTGGAGCCTGGAAGACGATGTGGTAAGACGTATTGGGGGCTGGGTAATGTGGAAGGGGAAGCATGCTCCAGAGAGGTAACAGCGTATGCACAGGCCAGCCATCAACAGAAATGAGGAGTTTGGAGAGGCTGGAAGTAGACCCGTCTTGACAGGTGTGGAGACCAGGTGGGGGTGGGCATTAGAAGGCAGCCAGGTGGGCTCTCGGATCCCAGGGACCCCAAGGAGCTTCTAAAGCATGTAGGATGGGGAAGGGCATGGTCAGCTTGTTCTTGGTGGGTGGGGGACCTGCAGGAGCGCGGGTTTCCACAAGGAAGCTGTTGCCGACATCCAGGCAAGAGATGGTGGAGGCGGGACTGTGTGGGTGATAGAAACAGATGGTCCAATAGATTCCTAGGACAGACCGCCAGGGCTTGGTGATGGGACAGCTGGGTGGGTGAAGAGGCACAGTCGTCCTGAGGCATCTGGAGAGAACATCTGGAAGCACTCAGGCATTTCTACCAGTACTAGCCTGGGGGCGGGGAGGGTACGGGGAGACATGTTCCAGGGAGAGGGCTCAGGCCACTGCTGGGCTGCTCCAGGGCCTGGCAAGGAGGTGGGAAGGAAAGCGGGAGAGTGCAGTATCCCGGAAGGGGAATGGGAGGAAGGTGGGGCATAAGGCCAGGTGCTGCTGCTGCTGCTGCTGCTGTGGAGTCAGGGGGAATGCAGGGTCCATGTTAGAACAGGGATGTGGCTGGGATCATCTCCAGGGAGCGGGGAGAGCAGGGCCAGGCTGAGTGGGCTGAGCTCCCTGCAGAAGCCTGACTGTGCCAGGCCATGGATGGTGAGACCTTAAGACTCCAGGGAGAGAGGGTTTCCAGTTTAAGTCTGGGTTGGTGTTTGGTATGTTTGTTGTTGTTTTTTTAAGATGGAAGAAGGGGACACACTTAAAAGCTAACAGGAAAGAGGCCTCAGGAGTGTGGAGGGGACTCCTGTGGGCCTTTCTACTGGGCAGCAGCCTTGCAGGGCCTGGCCTGGCTGCTTCAGAGAAAGCTCTGCCCTAAGGGGAGGCTGGTGGACATGCCTGGAGATTCCAGCTTTCCCACCTCCTCTCTCAGGGGCTTCCCAGGTGGGCAAGAAAGGAAGGGCACCTCTGAGGAGCCAGGGGACAAAGCTTCATCCGCTCTAGGAGAGGGAAGGAGACGGAGGCTGGACATCAGGAGGAACTGTCTGGAGCACCAAAGGCTGTCAGTCTGGGACAGGGCATCACTGTGCACCCAAGGACATGTTCCCTCCTCATTTGCCAGCTGTTAGCTGTATCTCAGGGTCTAGCTTTTCAGTGTCTCCTCAGCCAACCAACTCCGTTTCACCTAGGACTTAGACCAGCCATGGGCAAACTACGGCCCGCGGGCCAGATCCGGCTGTTCTATCTGGTTCTCTTGCTCTCCCCTCCGCTCCTTTACTTATATTAGTTCACACAAACACTCCAACCATGCTTTTGTTCCGGCCCACCGGTCCAGTTTAAGAACCCATTGTGGCCCTCGAGTCAAAAAGTTTGCCCACCCCTGACTTAGACCCACTGGGGTGAGGGTGAGGCCGTGCCTTCTAGATGCCCTCTCGCCTGGGGTGAGGCACATCCAGGTATCAGCCAGGGTGGAAGGGCTTCCTGGGCCAGGTAAGGGACACTCGCACTTTGGTGCTAGGACCTGGGGCAACCAACACTGCTCCCCTCCAGACCCCCAATTTTCTGCATGCTAGAAGGTAAAGTTGTGGCTGGGCCAGTTTCTTTACTGTCCTTTGGGGATGTTGAGGCCAGCTCCCAGGGGGAAAGAGGACCTGAGGTCAAGGTGGGGGTGTGTCTGATGCCCCTGGCCCTTCAGGAGCTCCTTTCCCCAAATGCAGATGTTATCAGACCCAGAATTTAGGGTCTTTTCTGGGCTGATCAGTTTCTTTGCTTGCAAATATAACTCCCCTATGAGGAAGTCCTTGCTCTTCCTTTCCCAAATAGAGGCAGCACCCCATCCTCACCCTCATCTGGAAGCTCTCCTGGCTTGTCCCCTCTAAATCCTGATGGCCTTGCCAGCTGTTAAGCTCAAGGCTGGCTCAGGCCACTGGCAGGGATGGGAAGTGGAGGACAGGGTGGGGCGCTGGGCTGACCATTCCTTACTCTACCCTCACCCTTTCCTGAAGGGGTCAGAACGGTGGGTGCTGGGCCCTGTTCTCCGCTTCCCTGCCTGCTCTGGGCCCTCAGCCCTGCCACTATGACCTGGCGCCAAGTTCCCGGGGAAAATCCCCTTCCTGTCCTGGAGAGCCGCTATGACACAGCCTGGCACTGCCTGTGGGCAGAGGTACCCTCCCCTCCCACACCCGACTGAGCTGCTCGCCAGGTGAGCACAGGAGGGGAAGCTGGGGATGGTGCTGTGGCGGCACAGAGTGAGGGCTGGTGGAAAGGCTGAAGAGGAGTCTGGGTTGTAATTGCAGCCCCAGTGGGAGCTAGGTCAGTTAGCCAACCTGGGCCTGTTTTCTCTCCAGTGAAGGAGGTCGAGTACTTGGAGGCTAGGAGAGCATAGACTGTGGGGGGCCAGGCCCTGGAAGGAAATGGTGGTCACAATAACCAGGGAGAGAAGCCCCGACCTGGACTAGGGTAGTGGCTTTGTCCAGAGGGGAGACAAGTGTGAGATGTTTAGGATGCAAGACTGCCAACACTTGATGAACATTTGGATGGAGACCACGTAACTTCCCTGGTTTCCCACCTGACAGACTGACCCTTTAAGCAAGCTCAGGCATTGTCTCCTCTGGGGTGGTGCCTGGGGTTTGGAGCCGGCTAAGTGTGAGTTCCAACTCTGCCCCGCCCCGGCTCTGTCACCTTGGTCAGGGTACTTACCCGCTTAGCCGTCCCTCCCGAGGGCAGGCCTAACAGGACTCACTTCCCATCATGTGGTGAGGATTCTGAGTTATCAGGCATCGCGTGCAGCAGCAGCTACGTGAGTGAGCACGCAAGAGATGTAGCCTTCATCATCCTTGGCTTCCCTGTGACACACCTTTGTCCAGGTGCTGATGGCCACTACCCAGCCCCTCAACAGTGAGTCACAGGGCAGCCCCCCTATGCCTGCAGGGTAGGTGTGACCTGCCTGGTGAGAACAAGTTTAGAACCAACTTGGGAAGAAGCCTGGGGACTCACTGGCCAGGAGATGGTCTGTGTCCCCTGCCCCAATAACCACCAGTCTGGTCACCCCAGACTTTTTGGGAAACTTTTTTTTAATAGTTACTGAATGTTCTACAGCTTACAGTAAATATCATAGTTACAAATTCTTGGCTTCAATCTTTCAGAATGATCACTATCTGATCAAAACAAAACAAAATCCCAAAAGAATCCAAAACAAAACCAAACCAGATTTACACTTCATATACACAAGCGAGGCCATGGGGCTTTCCAATCTTTGCACTCCAGGCTGTGTTTTGAAAACACCTATAAGTTCCTTGATCAACTACTTGGAAGACACTGGTCAAAGGTTTATTATTATTTTAAATGTTTTTTCCTTTTAAAATGTGAATTCCAATAAAATTTAAAAATCATATTCCAACCTGTAGATTAAAATGAATTAAAAAATACAAAATCATATACAACACTCTCACAGGGATGTTACATGCCATGAGAACAGGTGATATGAAACAGGAGATGGGGACAGGCCCTGGGCCTTTAAAGGTCATTACAGACAACTCCAAGTAGAGGCCTGGTCTGGCCTCCCCTTGGTGAGGAGAAGCTCAAGTCCCACCCTAGATCCAGACAATCTGCTGACCCGAGAAGGTGGTCTCTGGGCAGTCCCACTCTTCCTGATTCCCAGGCTGGAGGAGGAAGGCTGGAGCCTGCAGATGCTGGTCTTGCTGGGGTCCGGCTCAAAGATGATTTCACCCATTTGACTCCCAGGGGCTGGTATTTATCTGCCAATCTGTTGTGTCTGTTCTCTCCGGGAAGGAAACCACCCCTGTACCAGGAGCTGGAATGGGTACGGGGTCTCACCGCCACGCATGGAGCCTAGGGACTTTGGATGCAGCCACAGGAAAGTGAGCGCTCTAGTTTCCCTTTCAGGCTTTGTGACAGCCAGTCCGAACTCCTGTGTGTCTCACTGGGCCACTGGGCTGGATGCAAGAGCATGCAAGACAGAAAATACCTACTGAAGAAACTGAGTGGGACCCAAGTCTGCTTCAGGCAAGGTTGGCTATGGAATGTTGAAGCTGGCCTGCCAGAAATTTTGACGGCTGGGCCCTGGAACCACGTAATGCCTAATTTCAGAAATGAGTTCTCTAGGAGAGGGGCACATGAACAGGTAAAGGACAGATGCCGCAGCTAGCCTGGCCTGCCCATAGGAGCCTGAGCTCTCAGAGGCTCAGGTATGGGATCTGATGTTAGTCTGGCGGAGTTTCTACTGTGATCCTGCTTTCCACGGTGGGTCGGGCCTGGGTTCCTCCTGGAGCATGCTTCCCGCCTGCCCGCTCCATTGTCTGACCTAACCCCTCTGGATTTCTAAGCTTGGCTTAGAAATACCCTGTAGTGATGTGGTAGAATGCAGGATGGAAAAGCAGAGCTGCCACACACTTTCAACTGCAACGAGGAGAAATGCCACAGTGAGATCTAAACTATTCTAGTCAGAGTGCTGTGCCCAAGACCCAGGCCTTCTCGGCCCTCCCTCTCAGGCCATGCAGCAGAGCTGAGGAATCTGACATGCAGGGCTCCAGGCCTGGCTAAGCCAGGGCCTTGCTAAGACTGGCCTAGTCTGCACACCACCACCAGAACTTGGTGACCAAGAGGCCTGCCCTACTTTATGGCCGACTCACTCCAGAGGCCACGCAGAACAAAGCAAGCTCCTCCAAAGAAGCACCCCAGACCTCTACAAGTAGATACCTCAAACCTGGAACAAGCAGCCAGAGGTAAGAGTTGGGATAAGGAGTCAGGACTATGCACTGTCTTTAGGTCCTGGTCCTCACCCGTGGGATAAGACAGGAAGCCATCCCTTCCTCACCCCTGCCACTCAGACCCAGCAGGTGCCAGCAGGAAGAGCGGAGCATATGAAGAGTTCAAGTGTTGGCTCTTTCTCTTGAGCTCTGTGACCTTTGGCAAGTCTTAAGACTTCTGAGACTTAGTTGTAAAATGGGTATTTTGGCAATCAATGTCAAAGTACTTTGTACATGAAAACACTCTGGACAGTTGTATGTCCTTGTTCAATATTTAGGGAAGGGGGTATCACTTTAGGATCATTATCAGGAGAGAGAGAGAGGAGCAGCAATTGTCCTGTCTCATGGGGAAGACATTTTTAAAACATATTCAAAATGTGGCAGATTGGGGGCACTCCAGCTTCCTAGGCCCCAGGCTACTGAGAGGGAGTCAAATAGAAGGAAGGGAGGAGTGAAAGGGTTGGCTGGTGACTAGAACCACCTATATACCCCTAATGCTGGCCACCAAGCTGTGGTACTGGGGAGAGGCAGTGGAGGGGATGGAGAGGGATTTGCACGCAGGGCCAGCACTGCAGCTCACTGTCATGTTGGCACACCCCGTCCTCTCTGGCTTGCTGGCCTTTCTACAGTGACAGGGCCCTCCTGGCTCTGACCTTCTGTCCAGCTTGACTACTGGACCACCAGTACCTTTGGATGATGCCCATGGTACCTCCTGACAGACACCTGTGAGCCTACCAGGTGTGCTGCTCCTACTAAAGCACTGCTGCCCCTGCCCTCCTGGCTCAGTCTCTCTGCAATGACTCTCCAAGCCTGGCCAGGCTTGTGGATCTCCATCAGAGCAAGAGAATGAGGCTCCACCACTCATACTACAAAAGGGTGCTGGGCCTGGGCTCTTCAGACTACAGCCTTTCTGCCTTGGCTATGCCTTAGGGCCTGTCTTTGATCTTGAGTTACATACTAGGGCTAAGAGAGGGTGCAGAGCATAGATGCATCAGTCTGCAAGCCTGTGTATAAGTCAGATTGGAGGGAGAGAGAAAGCAGATAGACAAGTCACTTTGCTTTTCTGAGTTTGTTTCCTAAGTCAAATGGGAGGAATAATCTATTTCACAGGATTAAATCAGAGGATGGATGTGAAATTGTTCTGTGAACTGCAAGGTACTAGACATTAGTTTTTACTTACTGGTGTAAAAAGAACAAAAGTAACAAGGTCATTCCTAAGTCTCCTCTTTCCCTTCCTCTCTGGTTCTCCTGCAGCCCATCTGGATGCAGCAGGTTCAGGAAGCCTGTCAGGACCCAATGTTCTGCTCACCCTGGGCAAGTTCCCTTTCCTCCTAGAACCAGCTCCTCATTTGTCCAGTGGGTATAATAACTCTGACCATGTCTCTCTGTCTCAGGGCCAGTAAATTAAAGGCTGTGAAGTGCTCTGAAATCTATGAAGCACCTGATAAATGCAAAGGTTTCCTGTTACTATTATTTTGGCATTTTCCAAATATGTATGACATAATCTAAACCAGAGAGGAGGAGGAGGTATTTGCAAAAAATGGATTAACACTGGGAAACTTTGTTGTTTTAAAATGAAACTTCAGCACCCGGAACAGACCATTCAGAACAGCTGGGTTTCTCCTTACTGGTCCTCCAGGTCCCTGCAGGCCAAGAAGGTTGGCCCCAACTTCTGACTCTGGGCTGAGGATGCTGATGGGCTTTGCCCTCCTGGCCTAAGGGTTTCTGATTTTTTTTCCTCCTTTAGGGAGTGATGGGAGGTAGAGATAGGGATATGTCCACATTTGCATGAATTTAAAAAGTTATTTAAAAGTTTCAAATATTATCAATGATCCCACTCTGTACAGTAAAATGTCCTTGCCCCCACTAGGGGGTGCTGCTGGCCCAGCCATGTGCTAGGTGCAGGGGGGCAAACCAGGCTCCTAGCTGAGACTAGCAGGGCCTCCTGACCCAGGGACCCCTCTTCTCTCAGGCCTCATCCTGGTCCTCCTCTCCTCTCAGGATGAGGTGCTACTGTCCTAAATGCATGGACCCTCCTTTTCAGACAGCCCACCTGCTCATTCTCCTAGGGCTGGAGTCAGGTATAGGACATAAGTTCCAGCTGTCTTCACAGAATTCCCAAATGCTATTTCTTCATTTGCAATTTCTGTTCCTGCCATCTGCTCCCATGTAACCTCTGCCCAGTCTTCCCCCTGCCTTTGGAGTCTAGGGAGGAAAAGAACAGAAACAAAAACCCCGACAGATACTGTTCCAGAGCTCACCAGATGTGGGCACTGCTGACTTAATTTTTACAAAACCAAGCCAATTTATCCCTAAGTCAATTTTTGTGGGCAACATGCCCCTAGGTAGAAAGGCTGCATTTAATGCTAATTTACTGCAAGCTCTAGGGAAGTCCTTTCCTCTTCTCCAGGCCTCAGCTTCCTCATCTGTCAAATAGGGGAATGGATGAGATGATTGCTAAGGTCCCTTCAGGTCCATGAGTCTATGAAATGTTTATTGCTATTGCTTTTCCTTCACTGTTCTGACCTTCAGAGCTGCCAGCACCCATCTGGAATGTGGTTCCTTCACTTTGGCCATGAGTGGCTAAAGGTAACCAAGAGCCTGGCCTGCCTGCCAGCCCCAAGGACAGATGGGTGAGCTCTGGCACTGGGAAGGGCAGAAGGGAGAGAAATGCCACAGGTCCCCACGCTAATCAGGAGCTGGCTCCTCATCAGAGTGGGTCCCTGGGGGCTCAGGGGCCAAGGTCTGGATTACACAGGGCACCTGGCCTTCCACCCTGGGAGCCCACCACCCTGCAGCTGCTTGGCAGGTCTGAGGTCAAAATCACCTTCTGAGGAAGTGCCAGGTCAGTTTACATTACTGTGCAAATCAGAGGGTCTAGGCCCAGGCAATCCAGCCAGAGGCCTTACAAACCAAAGCCAGCAGGCAGGTACCTCTCTCCCTCTTCCCTCACAACAGTGCTCCCCCCACCCCCAAGTTCTCCCCCAAAAATCTGTTTTTCCCAGGTTCTCACTGGGGTATTAAGCTGCTATGAACACTCCTACCTAATCAGGTGTTTTGTTCTTGGTCTGTTGTGATGGTTCTCAGAAGACAATTCATTTGTGTCAGGACATGGTAATGTCCTAAACTAATCTTGAGAAAAATTAAAAAAAGGAAACAATCCCCCAAAGATGGAGCCTGTTCAACAGCTCTGAGTTCCCACCCTGAACCCAAGGGCTACATCTGTTAGGCTTTTCAAAGGAAATCGGAAATCGTGCCTTCAGCTGAACCACTGCAATAATCCCCACTCTGCCGCTAGACAGGGATCCCCGGGGAATGGACGTTTGGGGAAGGGAAGAAGAAGAGCAGAGAGGAAGTGCCTGGTCAGGTAGGAGGAGGGGTGAAGCTGGAAGGGCAGTGGCTAAGAGGAGGGTAGTGGGGAGAGGCAGGAGATTAGAAAAAGCAGCTTTTACATAAACCAAAAATAAAAATCAAAACCGCTAAAGATGCATAAAGTGACCCTTGCACTTCCGTTGTCTCTTCTTGCAAATAGAGGTGGTGCTGCTAGGGAACTGCTCCAGCACCTGTAAGACTTGAGTAGTTGCATACAATGTGTGACTCCAGATCTGGGGAGGAAGGGGAGAGCCGTTAGTGACAGTGGTGTTCCCAAGGCCACTTAGGAAGCCAGGGGACCCCCTCCCCTCCCCTTGGGAGCCCTCTGTGCTTTCCCAGCGGAGCTGCCTGCTTCCCGTCCAGTGCAAGAGCCCCTGAAGGATGTGGGGGGCAGGGCTGCTGACACCCCTGGCCCCCTGTGATTCACCAGCATTGTCTCAGAAGCTGCGAGGGCAAGAGGAACCGGGTGGCAGGGGCTGGCACCAGTCAGAGCCAACATCTGACTGAAGTAAGATTTCCGTTGAAGAATGGTGCCCACAGTTAAAAGAAGTGTGAAGACCGTATGGTAAAGAGTCTAGAATTTAGTACTAGAGGACTGGAGTTCAAGTCCCTGCTTCATTTTTACTGGTGAGAGAATGCTGAACTAAGTAGTTACCTGTACGCCACAGCTGATGGGATATGAGATAACATGTTAAGTACCTAGAATATGTGTAAAGTGACACTATTATGAAGAGTGATATTACTGAACTGAAGCATGAAAGCACCTGGTAACTCCCTGCCCCACGACACCTGGGATTCTGAAGCAGTCCTAGCGTTCACTCACCCTCCTACCTCTCCCACCCCGTACCCCACTCACTTGGATGGGCTGCAGGCTTTACCAGTGTGGTGGCACATAGCTGTACGCAGGGGTCCCTTGGGCCCTGTATGTTGGCATGGAGACAGGGTGTGCCCCAATCGCGGTGTGCTGGGGTGCAGTCAGCAGGGTACCTGAGCACCCAGAAAGAGAAGAGCAAAGCTGATGAGGCCATCCCAGAGCCCTGGGATGGAGAGGAGGCAGCCATGGTCTTTCACATAGCTGCTCCCGCCTGGGCCCCCACCTTCCGGCCAGCTCATGAACGGACCCGCCCTTCCCCACCTTGCCAGGTTTCATCTCCTTAGGAAAAGCTTTTCTGATGCTCCAGGGCAAAGCCCATCCCTTCTCCAGTGGCCTCCTCTCTGCATGCTCCTGTCTCTGCAGAAATACCTGAGGGGTATCTTGCTTATGTGGTTGTGCTTCCCACTAACCTAGTTGTTCCTAAGACCAGGGCTCTGGTCTGAGCTATTGGTACCTGGTACCCAGGACCTGAACAAGGCTGGCACCGAGCAGCATTCAAAAGCTCTCTGATGTGAACTGGGGAATGAGAGGCCTCAACAACCGTTTCCACTAGGGGCAGAATAAAGTCCCAAACGCCTACCTCCCACCCACTCGACCCCTTGTACTCTCTTCCCTCAGAAGGTGACAGCTGATTCTTTAGAAGTTGGGACTCTAAAATCACTCATAGCCCTCTTGTCTTCTCATCTCTTCTCTGGAGTATCAACTCCTCCAGACTTCCCTAAACCTGCTCTTCCTCTCGCTTCTCTTCTGCCCCATCCTCCAGGTCCCTGGCGGGGAGGTCTACGTTCTGGAGTAAGCTAGAAGTGGAGAATAGTCCTTCTGGAAGCCTGCTTCTCCCATGCATTTCAACTAATTATGAGACAGGTCCTTACGCTCCTGCCTGCTAAGTAACATTCCCCGTGCTCTCCTTCCTGGAGCCATTGCTGCCTTCCGAGTCCTCATGTCATCATCTCTCCTCTGAACTACGTGCTTCCAGCTCCCACATCTAATCCTGCCCCCACCTTGCAGCCAGAGGGGATGTTTCAAGCCCATCTCTCCTCTGCCTAAACCCCCTTCTCCGACCTACAGGTATTCTCTTCCCCACTTTCCAGCCACCCCTCCAACTTCACACAACTCCACACACTATTTTCTAAGTGCCTTAGGCCATTTCCATTCTGTGAACACGCCATACTCACGGTCTTTCCGCTTGGACTGCCCTTTCCTCTTTCATTTCTCTGGCTAGCATCTGTTCACCCTTAAAGGCCTAGCTCAATATGCTCTCCTGGTGAGACCTTCCTGATCCCTGTAGACGGATTTAGAGGGCCCCGCCTCTATTTCCCAGAAGCCCCGGCACAGGATTTCTCCTATGATGCTACATCAATTCCATGACTGTGTTCCACTCGGTCACAAGTTCCCGGAGGAGGGGGATGAATGGACGCTGACAGAGATGGCCCTCACCTGCTGACATCGCCATGGTAGTGCCAGCCACCATGCCCATGGCCACGCCATTGGTCCTGGGGGCAGCTACAGGTGCCGGGTAGATGGCAGAGGGAATGCTGTTGGGCTGGACGACCGTGGTGTGGTGGATGACGTGGGGCTGGGCAGCGTACACCGGCTGTGTGTAGTAGGCTCCCTGGGGGAGAAGAAGCTGAGGTCACATAGGCTTTTAAAGGAGGCGGGGGGTTGCCAAAACCGGTTTGGCTCAGTGGATAGAGCGTCAGCCTGCGGACTGAAAGGTCCCAGGTTCGATTCCGGTCAAGGGCATGTAACTTGGTTGCGGGCACATCCCCAGTGGGAGGTGTGCAAGAGGCAACTGATCGATGTTTCTCTCTCATCGATGTTTCTGACTATCTATCCCTCTCCCTTCCTCTCTGTAACAAATCAATAAAAATATATTAAAAAAATAAATAAAAAAAAAAATAAAGGAGGCGGGGGGGAGCCTATTCTTCCCAGGCCCTAAGGGAAGCATGGACCAGGGACACAGGGTATGGGCCCCAGCTGGGGCTCCCCTTCTGTCTTACTATGTGACTAAAGACAATTCAGTGCTGGGCTCAGCTTCTGGTCTGAAAAGTAAAGCTCCACCCTAGGGCTGCGAGGATGATCTAGTGGGGTAATAGCTCTACTCCTGTAACACTGATTTGGCATTTTGAAATGTTTGTATTTTATTGCAATGTGCTCTATACGCTGCCTAAAATGTAAAGGCAGGGGCCGCAATCAGTGAGTGAAGAGGACGTGGGCATGCTGGTGAATGCCAGGGCCCTGTGCGCACACATGTGAAGGACTAGTGCAGTGGTTCCCAACGTGGAGCAGACGCCCCACAGGGGGGCAATTTGATTTTTAAAGGAGGCAATTTGAGAATGAGTTATTAACAGTGAATTTTTGGCATTTATTAAGGTTCTAGAGGCCTCATATACAGTATATAAACATATATTGTGACATATTTATGCATTTTAATTCTCTATTATGTTTTGAAACTGTATTTGCTATTTTTATAGCACTTCATATTATTTTTAAATTTATTTTTAATATTTTTTTATTGATTTCAGAGAGGAAGGGGGAGAGAGAGAAACATCAATGATGAGAGAGAATCATTGATCGGCTGCCTCCTGCACGCCCCACACTGGGGATCGAGCCCACAACCCAGGCATGTGCCCTTGACTGGAATTAAACCTGGGACCCTTCAGTCCACAGGCCGACGCTCTATCCATTGAGCCAAACCAGCCAGGGCCATATTATTATTTTTTAAACAATTTCCAGTGATTTCTTCCTCAGTACTTCAACTGTCCTTTCGTTCTTTTATTTTTCTCTTTCATGGATGCCATGTTCTTTGGAAGCTTGTTTAGACCAAGTTAATGGTCTTTCAGGCTTCCTCCATGTGAATAGGTGTTCACTTTTTGGATAATAAGAATTGTATGTCCAGGCCGGGGGAGGGGGTGGTGGGGGGAAATCAGGATTTTAGAGATGCTTAGGTGGGGCGTGGCCAAAAAAAGTTTGGGAACCACTGGACCAGTGGGAGTGTCACACCGGTGCAAGTGCTGCCATTTTACTGGAAGAATGTCACAGGTGCAGAGCATTTCCCTAGATATCTCTTACCACCTATTCCCTTTAGGAAAAAGGTTGAGGACGGAGACCGTGGTCTGAGTTGACTTTCAAATGCCTGGACCACATGGCTGCTTCCTACTGCCACAGCCCACAGGCCTGCTGACCTTTGTGGGGAGTAGGCAGGGCTCCTGGATCATCTTAATCCAGAGCTTCTCAAATCTTTCTACTAAATAATGACAAGAGCTTCAGAATGTGGTCTGTAACCCCAGAGGTCAGAGAAGAGTGCAAAGCAGCCTACCATAAACAAGAAACACATATTTCAAGCCTAATGTTTTCTTTTTAAAGTTTTGCTCTTTACAATATAGCTGTTTTTTATATTTAAAAAGCATTCTCTATATTACTTAAACCTCATGTAAGCCCATCCAGGTGGCTCAGTGGTTGAGCATCGACCCATGAACCAAGAAGTCACCAGTTCACTTCCCAGTCAGGGCACATGCCTGGGTTGTGGGCTTGATCCCCACTAGGAAGCATGCAGGAGGCAGCCAATAAATAGATGTTTCTCTCTCGTCAATGTTTCCATCTCTCCATCCCTCTCCCTTCCCCTCTAAAATCAATAAAAACTTTTTTTTTTTTAAAAAAGAGCCTCATGTAAAATTGTCACTCCAGAAAAATGTGCCCTGAGTGTGTTAAAGCCTCATAGTCACTGTAGCAGTGCCATCCCCTCAGAACACAACATTCTCTCGCTGAAGGAGCCCAGATGGGGCACTGAGGCACACAGAGTGATTTGTCCAAGGTCATACAGCGAACTGGTGGCAGAGCCTGGGCATTAATATGTCCTCCCCACTCAAGCTCACAGACTTTATCAAGGAAGAGTGGATGTGGGGGGTAGGGAGATGCCCAAGACATAAGGGTTCTCATCCTGACTCACCCAATAGGTGACCTCTCTGGGTCTCGGATTCCCCATCTAACCGACCAAATGACGGAACAACCAGAACGACTGGTCAACCAGTCACTATGATGTGCACTGACCACCAGGGGGCAGATGCTCAATGCAGGAGCTGCCCCTGGTGGTCAGTGCGCTCCCACAGTGGGAGCAGCCACTCAGAGGGCAGGTCCACAGCTGCTGGGCTGACGAGCACTCCCACAGTGCACCAATCCCCGCAGGCCACACCCACACCAGTGCATGAATCCGTGCACCGGGCCTCTAGTTTGTATGTAAAAAAGCAGTTGAGCTATGATCTCCAAGAGCCCTTGCCCATCTTGCATTCTGGGCTCCATTAATCTAAGTGACTTTGTGTGTCACTCCCAGGGGCTGAGGTGGAGTGAGAGAATGTACAGACTGCAGGGATATTGTTTCCATGACACAACAATGACAGCTGGCCAGAACCAGGAGCTCGCCTTCCTTTTCTTTCTTACCTGCACCCGCCCACCCACCCACTCAGGCTGGTGGCTCCTTTACCTGAAGAAGAGGTGGGCCCAGGCTTCCACATGCACCTACCTGGGCATACAGATTCTGCTGAGGATAGGCACTTCTGATGGGATACATGGCCGTCTGATAGGGGTTGGGTGATGGGGAGTAGGGGGGTGGAGCAGTATTGCTCTGGGTCGGTGGGACCTTGTATGGTGTCCCCGCAGTATATCCTGTACCAAGGCAATAAGAAAGACTTCCAATTAGTTGGCAGAACAGCATCGCTGGAAGGCAGCAGGTTCCAGTCACGACTCCCTAGACAAGAATGGGCTGAATCCAGGCTGGAAACACAGATGAGAACAGACAGAGAGCAGGGCTCCACTCAGAGAGCCCTGTTCCCAGAGGCAGCTCCCTCAGTCCTGGTGCACAGGGATGCATGTGTAATTCTGGCATCTTGCACTTCTCTGGATCTTAGGGCTCTCATCTATAAAATAACAAATGGAAGCAGATGATCTCTCAAGGGACCGTGGTAGCTCATATGATCTGGGATTCTGAGCTACATGCCGTGAGAGGCAGGTGCACACAAATGGGGGACCCTCAATGCGCTCACTTTATTTTTTATACATAAATGCATAATAGTATAACTTTTTGTTGTTGTTAATTTACATTCTTGATTGCTTAGTGTAGTACATAACCTGCCCGCTCTTTATTGTATTCTCTGTCTTGCTGTTTTTCTGTCTCCTCACTAAGCACCCAGGGTACCTTCTGCTGTTTCTGTCTTTCTTGATTTCCCCCTTTCTCATTTCTTTTTCCCATTGTATCTCTCCTTCCACCATATTCCCCTTCCTCCGTGCCACCTTTTAAGATGAAAACTCCATACAGCCCAGCTGGCATGGCTCAGTGGTTGATTCCCAGTCAGGGCACAAGCCCAGTGTGGGGCATGCAGGAGGCAGCCAATCAATGATTCTCATCATTGATGTTTCTCTCTCTCTCCCTCTTCCCTTCCTCCCTGAAATCAATTAAAAAAACAAACAAAAACTCCATACAAAACACCATTCAAAGATCATCACCTTCAGAGATGCTGAAAAACTTTGCTCTATAGAGCTGGTGTTTCCTCTCCCCCTGGGGTATGGGGCAGGGCCACCTCTGCCTGAAGGCCTGAAGTCAGGGGTCACAAAGGTTCACAGTAATTTGGAACCCAGGCCACGAGTAACTCAGCAGAGTAGACAAAATCTGGGGGGAGGCTGAGAAGTCAGACCCTAATAAACTCACCGTCGGCCAACCAACCAAACTGCTGCCCCTGACTCTTCAGAGAAGAGACTCAGATTCTATGTTCACAGGAAACACTTGAAATACGCATTGCTCAGGAACGAGAATCACAAATGAATGACTGGACAGAACTCAAAGATCTACATGAGGAGATCCTGGGGCTTAGAGAAGGCAGGTCTTAAGGGAAGCTCTCCTCCTTTCTGAGCTGAAGGGACAGTGCCACATTGTCACAAATCTCTCTCAGTCCACATCACAGCTCTGGCTTGGTGCCCCAGTCCCAGATGAGTTGGTAAGATCTGGGAGGTGCTGTTTAGTTGCCACAAAGGCACCATAAAATATGTCCTGTCCTCTCCCCGGAGTCATGTCATTTATCTTTCCTCCTGGAGATCCACAGTTTGTTCCATGAGAAACCAAATTTGTGGTCAAACACACTTGGGAAATAAGTAGCAAAGAAGATGGAGGGGAAAGAATACATGAAAGAGAAGGGAGCATCGATTAGAAATGGAAACTAACTAGAAGGGGTGGTGTGAGCCAGCTGAGGGAGAAGTCTACAGCAGATTCCTCCAAGTTTCTAGATTGTGGAGCTAATCATGAGAAGTGTTCAGAGGAGAAGCAGATATGTGGGGAAAACAGGGAGTTTAGCTTTGCAGACTTCTAGAAGCCCTCTGAGGGGTACTTTGGCTTGGAGACATAGATTACCTTCTGTAAAACAAGGTGGCTGGGCACATCCCAAGAGTACACAAGGGACTGTGATTCTGAGGGATCTTAAACATTATTTTGCAAGAAAAAAAAGAAAGCAGCAATATAAAATAGAGATAAATAGATTAGGGGTTTTTATTCCATGGCCCTGAGAAGTTTTAAAATGACAAGATGAACTGTGAATCTCTAAAATAGGGATATGCAGGAGATTATTCCCAAATTTATTTTACCACATAATATTTTATTCATACTATTTACATTTAAACCAGGCAAACTGCAATTTTTGGTAATCAGAGCCTGTTTTGGTGAAGTTTATAGTAACACAGCCATGCCGTTCATTTACATAGACTATGGCTGCTTTCCTGCTACAGTACTAGTTATAAAAGAGACCATGTGGCCTGAAAAGTCTAAAATATTATCTTGCTGACTCATGATTTAAAAGGGTAAAACAAGGTATGGGGAGTCCTGCCAGAGTGGAGAGCATCTCTCTTCCACAGGAGGGCAAGACACCCCCAAACCCTAAGATGCCTGTCTCTGAAAGCTATCCAGCAGAGTAGTGGTTCTTAGTCTAGAGCCAGACAGACTGCCTGGGTCCAAATCCCAGCCCTGCTACTTAACAATTGTAGAATATATTAGAGTCCTCATCTGTAAAATGGGGGGGGGGGGGATGTAATAATAGAACCTACTCGTAGGGTTATTGTGATAAATACATTAATAAGTGCAAAGCCCTTAGAATAGTGTCCAATAGCACTTCATAAAGGTTAGCTATTCTTTTTCTCTCACTGTTCAGAGAGATAGTGAGCTTCCTATCCTGGAGGTATACAAGCAGAGACTGGTCTAAAAGACTACAGTAGACAGAAGGTTAAACTATGGCTTCCTTGGCATGATCCAACTTGAAAAAGACTCCAGGATTCTAAGATTCTAAAATTTTACAGTCTAAAATGCCATCATTTTATAAGTCTTTAAAGTTAACAAGCCAACAATACTAGTGACTCTCCTTTATGCTCCTGGAGAATCAGCTCTGGGATTTTGATCCCTGGGAAAGCCCGCACTTCCCCCTCTTCACCACAAGGACAACTACCTTACATAGTGTTGAGATCATCCCTCTGAGGAAAATCAAATGGCTCTGAGAGATTGCAGTAGAATTTGGTTTCCACATCTAAGAATAACCTTGTCTGAGAATGTTTCTCTTTTCCATGTTATGAAATGAAGACAGACACATACTCAGAATACAAATCAGTAGCCAAAACACCTTGGCAGCCAAAATGCTGCTGCTGCAGAAGGCCTTGCCTGTTTGTCCAGACAGTCTGAGCAAGAAGCAGCAGCGCGGAGCTGGAGGAGGCCTCAGAGATCATCGGACCAACACCAATGTCTCAGATGAGAGACTGAACATATGCTGAGCGAGCTTGATTGCTCGCAAGGATTCAGGACTCAGGGCTCCTTCCTCTGACCACAGTGGCTCTCAAGGGGGCTGTCTTTGTCAGAAGGCTGCAGAAACTGCCCTGGGCCCTGTCAGGGAGTCAGGTTAATTCTTTTCTCAAGACATAGCCTCATTCAGATTAGATAATATTAGAGGGGCCTTCCCAGTGCTGACATTCTAAGTCTGAGTATTTCAGTGAAACTTTCATGAGGAAATCATTGCAGAGGACTTTCCACAACTGACTGGTGGTCCTGTTCATGCCTTGAGGATCACTGGAAAATCCCCTGGGCTGTGGCCTTGGCTACCTTGAGCATCACCAAATTCAAGGTCATTGCTTTGTGCATCTAAGTAAAAGCTGCTGCTGGGCTTGATGAAACAAACAAACAAACAAAACACACAAAAACTAATGCATTTTGCTAAAATGAATGTAGACTCAACTCACTCAAGGGTGACCTGACACTCCTTAAAGGAGTTCTACCTAAATCTGAAGGTCAGAGAGTTAGGTCTTTGGAATGTAATGCCTTAAGGACATTATAGACTTGAATTCAATGCTCTCTGTTTCAGATGAAGAACCTGGAGCCCAGAGGGGCAGAGACATCCCAAAAACTGCACAGCAAATCAGTGCAGACCTGGGCCCAGAGTTGAGGGTTTGCCATGCTGAGTTGTAGGTCTCTGGAAGCCAATCTTGGGCATTTGGTATATTAACATTTGTGTCATCATTCCACTGAAGGCAATATCGTGAGAGTAAAAAGGAATTTGACACTAGAAGTCCCAGCTTTGCCTTAAAAGAGGCTTATGACACCCTGTTCTTTCTCTCAGGTCCCTATCCACAATTTTAGGCTCCATCAAACAGGATAATAAGGAGAGTGAGTACACTAGCAAGTCCTCTTGTCAATCCTTTTGCACTGTCACAAATCTTTTTCAGCTGTAGAGCCCCTACACCTTCAAAGGCATTGATCCTCACATCAAGGATGCCTCTTAGACTAATCGGTTTATTGACCATTAGATTTACATGTCTGGACAAAGCCCTATATCTGATTCTTGCCTTGACCCTCACGTCTCCTTGGTAGATGAACAAGAGAGTGCTGAATAAGTAGGAGGGAGACCTAGTTACAAACAGGCTTAGCAAGTAACTAAATTTGTCCAAGTGCCCTGAATTTTCTTGGCCTTAGAAGCCACAAAATCTGTGTGCTGGGAGGAACCCTGATGGGTGTGGGTAAGGGCCAGTTAATCCCACCTCTATTTAAAAATTACACAGGTTCATACATTACTTGCTTAAAAGAGAGGGGACTATGATAAACTGTGAGAAGGTAGTAGGATATAGCTACTGGACATTTCAATGGGACTGCAGGAAGATTTCAAGATAGAAGGCAAGGCCTTCTAATATTCAGACTTTCTCATTGTGGAAAGGGCTGTCTCTGAAGGGAATGTGTACCCCATGCCTGGAGAGGTGTGAGCAATGGCTAGTGGGCCAACTATTGGTCAGGGCAACTAGGGAGGAGGTCCCTGCTGGAGTAGAGGATACTGAGTATGAGAATCAGGAGTCTAATCAGCTAGAGAGAACCTTAAAGATATCCTAGTCAAGCCCCCTTATTTTGCTGTTGTAAAAACCAAGGTCCAGAATGTGGAAAGAATTATCCAAAGTTACACACAACCAAATCTAGAATCCAACTCTTTTGGTCTTCCACTCCAGGTTCTTTCTGTTGCACTACAGTAGACATGTCTATAAGCATCTACATCCATACATATAGATATGAGAGAGAATATGTATGTATATGCCACATATACATGTACATATATAATGCCACGGGTATCTGGAAAAATTTCCTACTGCTGCCACCATTCTCTTAAAGAGTACAATTCATCTCATGAAAATAAAGTAATAGTGCTCTGGCTGGGTGGTTCAGTTGGTTGGAGCGTCGTCCCGTACACCAAAAGATTGAGGGTTCGATTCCTGGTCAGAGCACATACCTAGGTTGCAGGTTCGATTCCCTGTCAGGCATGTACGGGAGTCAACCGATTGATGTTTCCCTCCCCCCTCCCCCACTTTCCTCTCTCTCTCTCAAATCAATAAACATATCCCTGGGTGAAGATTAAAAAAAAAAAAAAAGTAATAGCAATTTAACCATGGTGATACCTTCTTGTAGTTGTGCTGCTTACTAGTTGGATAGCAACAGGTATATTACCTTTTTGAGCCTCAGCTTTCAAACTCAGATAAAAATCTACCCAAATAATAGGATTACAGTATAGATTAAATGAGAGGGTGATATGAAAGCAGTTTCCAAAAGGTGAGAGCTATGTTACATATGAACATCAGCTGATGTTGACATCTAGGAGCATTGATAACTAAGAAGACATGACACTGGATATTTTAAAGAAAAAGAACATAACCATGTATTCTTCTGACCTACATATGTAATAGATTAATAAGCCACTGAATCACACACTATGGTGCCTAGTCTGCAACATCCCACCCAGTTCTTGTCCAGCCCCCTGCTGGAACAGCTTCAGACAGGCACTCACCACAGCCAAGGCCAGCCATTCCTCTTTTGGACAGCTCCAACATTTCTGCTTACAAAGAGTCAAAATGCCACTAACTTCTCAACTTTGATCCTCATTTTACACAGCGGAGCCATTTTGTGTTAAAAATCAGATGTGAAGGTAAAACCATCAGTCACCTCACTGAGCCTCAAAATGAATGCGACAATCTGACTGGCCAGAGTGTTTCTGTCCTCCCTGAGGACTCCACGTACATACTTTACTCCCACAGGGCAGCCTCCACGAGCATAGAATTTCTCAGGCAGAGGCAATCTGGTCTCCCGAGGGATATTTAGCAACGTTTAGAGACATTTTTGATGGCCATCAAGAGGGTTTGCTACTGGAACCCAGGGGAAGAGGTCAGGGATGCAGCTAAGCACCCTACAATGCACAGGACAGCCCCCCAACAAGGGTGATCTGACCCAGATGCCCGCAGTACCCGGAGTGAGAACCCCTGTGCTAGCTTAGCTGAGGAGCCCGCTCTGCCTAAAGGTCCACATGCAGGTGTTCAAATGTCCCCTCTGTCCTTTCCCTTGAAACATAGTAACAGTCCTTCCCTCATCAAACTTGTTGGCCAGATGAGCACTTCTTTCTCCCTCCCTCACTGCTTTGTGTCTCCCCAAAGCTGGTTGCATGATCAAAGAGGATGACCTTGCCTATGTGAGGAAGGCCAATTTTTGTGTGGGTGAGAGAACCTCTTAAAATAGTGTCTTATAAATGTCACTTTTTAAAGTTCCCTTTCCTCTCTTCCTAAGAGACAAATCAGTCCCAACCAAGGGGAACAGGAAAGGAGGAGACAGGCTGTATTTACTGAAAGCCGCAGAGGATGCTTGGTAAGTTCGGTTCTCGGTCCCGGTGTCCACTGGGAGGTGGAAGGTGCCTTCAGTGCCACAGGAAGTCGAGTTCTGTGGCCAGGCCTGTTTCATCAGCAGAGTTGCTTAAGGGAAGACACAAGAATGGCATTAGGCAGAAATAAGAAGTGGGCACCACCAATCACAGACACAAAGTAAGGGTCTTGGGCTGGACAGAAACATATAACTCAAGGGGCCTGTTCAGACACACAGGACGGTCCAGCCTTTCTGAGCTAGGTGGTGGTTGAGAGGAGTGCTAAAGTGAGCTTCCAAATGAAGTGACCCCGGGAAATCTGAGCTTATATTAAATTAGGAGAGTCTGAATTTTCTACCCACTACCAAAACCACGAAGACGCCTGTGAATATTGCCTCCTGTGTGGCACTCTGGCCTAAGGCCCTGGACTATTCCTTAGCCACTTTCTCATGAATGTGTAGCAACTCGGAGCCTTTGATGACTGTCTATTGTGCCAGATCAACTGAGTACTCTTTCTTTAAGCCTGAAATCTCATCTGGAGTTGTATTTAATAAGTTGCTTTCAAAGAGAGAACCCCAAAATAATTACCATATGACATGAACCTTGCTAGACTGACATCTCTTCTGGATTGAGCTTTGGCAGCTTAGAGGGCCCATGCTGGCTAGTGGGGCACTCCCTGCTAATTCCTCATATATACCCAGCCAGGGCCAGGCAGACAAATGGCTTGCACACCCTTTATACCTCCTGTTGAGGTGCTACTGGTGCCTCCCTCACTTTGAGATATCTCCTCGTGAATTAGAGATGATCTTTTGGGCCACTAAAAAAGTAAATGTTGCCCGCTGGTGTGGCTCAGTGGTTGAGTGTCGACCTATGAACCAGGAGGTTGAAATTCTATTCCCGGTCAGGGCACATGCCTGGGTTGTGGGCTCCATCCCCAGTAGGAGGCATGCAGGAGGCAGCTGATCGATGATTCTCTCTCATCCTTGATGTTTCTATCTCTCTCTCCCCTTCTCCCTTCCTCTCTGAAATCAATGTTTAAAAAAAAGAAAAGAAAAGAAAGTAAATGTCAAACCTGAGTAGGTGTGAAATAGAGATGAGGCCCAGTTTGAAAGAAATTTACAGAGACTTCCCAGGCTGACTCAAAGCTCAGCTTGAAAAATGTGAAGGATGATGCTTCATATGTTCTAGAAGTGGGAATAACTTAAAAAAAAAAAAAAAAAAAAACACAAAAAACTTACCTTCATGGTATCCTGTGGGGAAGGAGAGAGGAAATAGGGTTTCAAAGGGGGGAAATGCCTAACATTTTAGATATTTCCCTTGATATACTTTCAAATACTAGAGGTGAAACATTCTTGACACAAATTGCTACTTAGAGTAAAAATAATTATTTTAACAGTATCTCTTCTATTCAAATAAGGTCTTGGGAGTTATGTGTATGGGTGTTTTAAAAATATTAGAAGGAGGTGGGGCTGCGTTGGCAACAGTCCGATATACTTGAAACATTTTAACAAGGGGCTAAGGTAAGACAGGATGTTATGAAAAGACAGTGTGCCTGTACACTCTAATTCCACCAGGATAAGGAGAGCCCACCTCCAGAGAGGTCCCATAACCCCCGCCTGTCTGAGTAACTGGCAACGTCTCAGTTCCTCCGGTCATGAGATACCAGGCCCAGAGAAGGAAGTCAAGGACTGCTCTTTTTGCTGATCCAAGGCTATAAACGTAGCTGTTGTGGGCTGACCTTGAGCTTGCATTAATGGCCCGCAATATATACAGTGGATGCTGAGAAATGAGAAGGAAATCATGGGCAGGGAGGTGACACTAAAAGGAGAATTCTGGCCGAAGAAATGGAGATTCAGCAGAATCCCATGCAGAGTCCAGGGCCTTTGCTGGACATCAAGACATGGCTTTGCAGACAAGGAAGGATGAGGGCAGTCAGTTTTAAATAATTCTTTTGGGTTTCTTTTTCTGGTATAGGGGTGAGTGGGGGTTGGGGATTAATAAAGGATCCAATTAGTGCTGAAAAATCTTACCAAGATGTCTCTAAATTTAGAACCTGCCACTCGATGTGGCTGGATAGCTCTGCCCACCCAAAACACCTCCCTAGAAAGACAGATCCATGCCCTCAAGACCTCACAGGGACTATCAGGAGGCCTGCATTTGGCTGCAGAGAATTTGGAGAATTTGGAGGTCCAGCTGTTTCCCCGAGTGGTGAATACTGTACCATAATTTTCATCATAAGCCAAAAGCCTGACATTAGCCTGAAGGACTGTGTGACAAAGTAAATAAATCAAAATTAACCAAAGAGTGACTGAGGCCTACTGCACTCAGCACTGAGGGGAGCGCCACGGTGGACAGGAACACACGTGGGTCATGGTCACCGCACACAAGGTACTTATGGTCTAGCGGGGGATGCAACACAGCCACACGCCAACCAGAGAGTGAACAAGACAGCATCACACACAGTAAAATAATGTTTCAGATTAACCAGGAAAGAAGCAAGTGCGACTGTGCCTTTGATTATGTCTTTCCCAAGTGATCAAGTGAACCAAACTGTACATGTCCCTGAAGAAGTGAATATCTTCTTCTGGTTTCATTATAAAGAAAACAAATATATGTCTTTATATTTTTAAATACTTAATAATTTAAATAACTGGATAAACAGGAAGACTAAAACCAAAAAAGAATGTTAGCTGTCAACTTGGCTTCCTCATTCGTTGTGCCATATGATCTTCCTCCTCCATGTACAAAGTGACTGTTCTGTTGGTGGTAGTGATTCCTAGCTCAGTTGTGGGATGAAGACAACCCAACTGAGCCTTTCAGAGGCATGGTAACAGAGGAGGTTGCTTTGACAGGCACGTTTGCTCCTGGGTGCCATGAAAGGTACCAACTCCTAGAAAGGTTTCTGTATTTTGAACCGGATGGTAGTTAAACAGAGTGTATACATATGTCAGATATTACTGAGCTATACATTTGAGACTAGTGGACTATATATGCTATAGTATATGTATTATTCCTCAATTTAAAAAGGAGAGAGCAAGAGTGAGAGAATGAGAGAAAGAGAGAGAGAACCCTTGGCAGTGAAGGGCCATGGCCCAGTCACAGCATGCTGCCCACATCCACGTGCTGGGTTGTTCACTTCCCTGGATACGGGGCCCTCGTGCCCTCTGACACTTGAACAGTCTGCTAAGCACACTCACAAGGAGGAGAGGCAGCAAGGGACCATCATCCTGAACAATATAGTAAGTCAGGAAATTTGAATTCTAGCCTGGGCTGTGCCACTTATAACTGTGAGACCTTGGGCAAGTCACAACCTTTCTAAACTTCCATTTTGCTGTCTTCTAAAATGGCAATAATAATCATTCCCTATCACTTCATAGTATTGATGTGAGGATCAAAACTAAAGTGTCATAGCCCTGGCCGGCGTGGCTCAGTGGTTGGGGGGTCGTCCTGAGCACTGAAAGATTGTCAGTTCCATTCCTGTTAGGGTACATGCCTGGGAGGCAGCCAATTTATGTTTCTCTCTCCCTCTCCCTTCCCCTTTCTCTATAAATCAATTTTTTAAATATTAAAAAAATATAAAGTATCACCCAGTCTTACAGTTTCTAATCCTGATATCCGTTTACTCTTCTATCCCACAGAGCTCTAATTTAAGCTCTCATCATCTTTCACCTGAACTTCTGCAATTTCTTCCTCACTGTTCTGTTTTTAAACCTGCCAACTGTAATCTCCAAGCTGTACCCAGAGTGCTATTTCTAAGACCTAAACCTAATCACAAACCCTTTCTAAAAAACATTCCACAGTTGTCCAATGCCTACAGGCTGAACTCCTTGTGTGGCATTCAATGCCTCATATGATTTAGTCCTATGATCTCTCTAGACTCTCTCTTGTTCTCATTCTCTAACCCTGTACCGCCACACAAAATTGCTTATCATTCCCAGAATGTGCCAAGGAACGTCACAACTCTGTATTTTTGCTGACAATGGTCGCCCTTCCTGGCCCAGTCTTTCCCCAAGTGCTAACTGGTAAACATTTATTAATTCATCAATCATGAGCTAAAGACTCATCCATCTGTACTATTAGTCTTTTCTTTCCCCCACTCCTTGACCATAGCCCCCTCACAGATCCCATATGGTCCACTATTTTCCGGTCACTGTAATTCTTAGAAGCTGGCTTCTCTGTCTCTCCTACTAAACTGGGAGCTCTTTGATAACAGGGCCCCTGTCTTGCTGGTCTTTGTAGGTTCAAAGGACAGCTTAGGGCCTGGAATAGAACTGTGGATGCTATAACTAAAGGGATGGGGGAGCATGAGAGCTTCTCCTACTTTTTATTGAGTCCTCTGTCCAAGTTCATACGTACGAAGGCATCAAGTGACTCCCAATAAAGAATAGGAGAAACAAGTCTGTAACTAGCAAAACTGAAATAATAAAACTTTAAGAGGACCGGCTGTTAGCATTTAAATGGACCTTAGAGATCATCTGGAATAAAACACATTATCTGTAGCCTGAAGACCTAGCAAATTGCCCAAGATCACGCAGCACACAACAGTGGCAAAGAGAAATTTTCACAGCTCATCTTCTGAAAGATGCGCCACACACAAATTCAATATTTAGCACCCAAATAATTTAAGGGTAAAAGTTGAGAAGGTGTGCAGAGATTTTACAAAAACACTGCCCTGAGCAGCCCAGGTGAGGGTGGTGAAAGTGGCAAGTCCCTCCCATGGTCCCTTCCTGTCTATGACGAAAAGGACCTAGTCAAGTTACATTGCTGGGACCCTCACAGGTGCCCATAAGTTCCTGTGGTGCCTTGGGCCTGGAGTCCACACTGCCCAGAGAGCCCAGCTCTGGTCCCTTACTCATTTTGGCACACTTGACCCTCACCTCTTTCCATTGAGGAAAATGCCCTGAAAAGGATCCAGAGCTCAAGCTCTGGGCGAAGGAAACAGATTTTATTTCAAGTCAACCAGTTCTTCAAACATGTCAGACTGCTGACGGAGATGAAGAATCTGATCTGGGGGCTGACTGTTTTGTTTTGCTTTTGGTTCTCATAGGCATAATCCAGGTACTCCTCCAAGAGGCTGCCTCAAAGCCAACAGAGGAGCCATAGCAGCCCCAAATTTTTGTTTCACTTGTTTGAGCTTAGCAGCCAGTTATGGTGAAGGTTTCTGACCTGGGTCAGATGGGACTCCGGAGGTGAGGAAGGGGAGAGACGCCTTTTAGTGCCATGATCCTTCACTGCTGCCCTAGGGGACGGTTCATGTGTGTCTCCAACCCATGATTTTGCACCATCATACATGTTCCTGCATGCTTTAGGAACTGCTGCTGAGCCACCTGGGGGAGCCCAAGCCTAGGGGATGGGATTTGGGGAGGGCAGGAGAAGGGGTCTACCGTTGTTACAAGGTAACACATTCATAGGCCATAATACATATGAGGAAAAATAGCTCTCCTACCATAAGCTGAATGCAGGAACTGAAACTCTGTTGGATAGAAATGTTAGTTGAAATTACCACTAAGAATCTGTGCAAAGTAGTACACATTGCAGTTACAAAAACAGACTTTGTCTCAAGTTAGCAGTTTACCCCAAGTTACACAAGAAACAGAGAGTGCAGAGGGTGCGAAGTGCCTCCACCCTGGAGGGGGGTGACAGACTTGCCATCCAGAAAAGCCCACTCACTGAGGGGCACCTCCTTGGATGCGATGACATCTTCCAGCAGCTGACTCAGAAGCGGCCTGGATGTGAATAAGACCAGGGTCCCACTCTTTGCCTGTCCATGCTAAGAATAAATTTCAGTTCCCCCAAGTACTGCAGAGGGACTTCACCCATGACAGAGATTATGTGCTAGAGGACATGAAGGTTCAGGGACAAAATCATCATTTTGGCCTCTGAAGAGCTCTCTGTAAAGCCCGAGAGAGCTACAGCCAATGCAAAGGCATTTCCCACCCTGAGGCCTCTGGGAAATGTGGTGCAGTAGGAGGAACACGGGCTGTGGGCTCAAACAGGTTGGGTTTGAATCCCAGCTCCACTGCTTTTTAGCTGAGCAGCTTTGGACAAGTAAATATTTAACTTCCTGAGCAAAATTGGAGACAAGAAGCTCTATGTTACAAGACTAAGGCAAAAATGAAAGTGTGACATGCCTTGCACAGTGTCTGGAAGATGACAGGTGTTCAGTAAACACAAATCCTTTCCCCAGGATCATCACATGTCAAATGGGAAAAATACACTTGCACTTTACAAGGCTGCTATGAAATCAAGTGAAACAATCGATGAAAATGATTTATAAACAGATTTCTTGTTAGATAGTATTTCATCCTTAGCTATATCCATTATCCTACTTATCCTTTCCTTTCAAGTCAGATTACCATTAATATGACAGTATGACACATCCTTTGGCCTCCAGATTCCAAAAACAAGTGTCAGTTGGCTCCTGCCTCTTGGGGGGGGGGGGGCATATAGTTCTTCAGTAAGATCCCCAAAGTCATTAAGAGCTTGGGGAGGAAAGCTCCAAGTACCTACACTGCCTTCAGACCACTGAAATGTTGCCCTGTATCCTGGACAGATGACATATGAGGGTACTCAGAGCTGCTAAAAATAGCTCTCTCTAAAGCAACTTTTTGGTCTCCTTGAAGAAGCGGAGAGAAATTTAAACCTGAGAGCCTGGCTCCTTTGCAGGTTTCTATCCCACAGGCAACTCTCAGCATCACAAGTGGCTGGCTCTGGCAGGAAGCTGAAAGTAACCTACGCTGTCCTCTCTGTCCTTGAGCCAGTCAGTTCCCCTGCAGCAGGAGCTCCCCCACTGCAGTCAGCAGGCCTGGTGAGTGCAGACGCCAGCCTCCCGAATATGAAACAGACCAGGCGACCAGGATGTGTATAACCCTGGTCTCCCCAGTTTGGGGCTTTCTGACACAATGAGCTAATCCCACCCTCTCTAAAGGATTTTGTAGGTTTCTGAGAAAATGGTTTGGGTTGGTTTAGTCACAGCTTAGAAATATGTTGACTTTTCAAAATTGGGGAAAATCAAGTTTGATGAGGGCTGATACTTTGTTTTAAAACTAAAATTTAATTGGTACTTTATATGTGCCAAGAGCTTTCCAATGTCTATTCCCCCCACCCCACCTCCAGTCTCAGCTCCTTCCATCTGCTCTCCCTTCGTTCTCTGGTCTGGCTGCTCTAGTCTAACCCTCAATTTTTTCTGGTCAGGTCCAAGTGAAATGTGTGGTTAAGAGCACATGCAGGTGTGGTGGCAGGACGCGTGGGCTTGGATCTTGGGCTGGTTCCCTGACTTCTAAAGTTTTAGTTTTCCCAGTTGGAAAAACGGGAATAACAACAGTACTAACCTCAAAGGTTTGTTGTGATATAAACCAAGTTAATATCCATAAGGAGCTCAAAATAGTCCCTGGAGCATAGGAACCATTCAATAAATAGTAGCTATTTATTCCCCATCCTCTACTTTCGGGCCAAACTAATCCTAAAACAATTCCACAATCTCTCACCACAAGTTCTGAACATCCTGGGAAAATATCCCAGGCCTGGGGAACAGTCTGGACAAATTCACGGCCTCCACCCTCAGTTGGGCCTCCAATGTTACACCCCTACTTCTTCAAGTTGCCATTGCTAGGCCCTCTGTGAAGCCTCTCCCACACTTTTCATCTCGGGCAGACTGTTGTTCCCTTCTCTGCTTTTTCTCCTCTTATTTGTATCCCTTCTACAATACTCATCATGCTGCATAGCCAGGAATTTGTTCATATGCCAGCTCCCAAATGGATGGTAAGCCACTGAGCCAAAGACGGCATCCTTTCTTTTTTTCTATACCAGTGTGGAGACATTCAACAAATGAATTCTTGCTGAGTAAATGAAGAGGAACTTACATAAGACCATCTACAACCCTGAGGTAGGTAGCACATTTCTCAGAGATGTCAGGTAACTTGTCCAAGGCCTCACAACTAGTGAGTTGAGTAATCAGGATTCAAACCCAGGACTTACTGCAGAGCCCACTCTCTTTCTCCTGCCCCTCGAGTGTTAAAGCACCAGCCAAGTATGGAAGTGAGATCAGTAAGGACACCTCTGATCTCCTAGCCCAAACTAGAACAAACGTTTTCAACATTTCCAAACCTATTTCAACATCTATCCAAGGAGTGTTGGCTCTTTATGATTTTTGAAAAGTTATTTGCTGCAGCTTGAAAACCAGCTCTTTATCCCCTGGTGGCAAGTCTCTCACTCTCTTCCAAATCCACACACACCCAGAAAGTGTGTGTGTGTGTGTGTGTGTGTGTGTGTGTGTGTGTGTGTGAGAGAGAGAGAGAGAGAGAGAGAGAGAGAGAGAGAGAGAGAGAGAGAGTATATAAGAGAGAGTGTGTGAGTGTGTGTGTAAGAGAGAGAGAGTGTGTGTGAGTGTGTGTGTGTGTGTGTGTGTGTGTTTCTAATGACACCTTCAGAGGCAACTGAGCAAAGAATGTATTTGGATGTTGTGTGGGAGAGTAGACAAGGTTTTGTGAGAAGGATGCATATCTCAGATATTCCAACAGAGGAGAAATGGGTCAATCTTAAGCCCCAAGCAGAATGGAGGAGATTCTACTCCTGCCCCCACCCTAAGGCTGAACTGCCCAGTTCTCAGAGGGTACTCCCAGGAGAATTATACTTGTACAGGCTGAGCCCAGAGTAATTAAGAACAGGGAAAAGCCAGGAGGTGGGTCTGTTTTTCTCAATAGATCCCACTTCCTACCCCACTCACCACTACTATCTCTTTCTCCTTACCTGGAGCGTAACTGGGGCTATTGGTGGGGTACAGGCTGGGGTTGTAGGCAGGGGCTGCTGCTGGGTAGGCTGTGGGGTAACCTACAAAGAGACAAGAAAAGCTCCATTTAGTTGGGCAAGAAGCAAAGCATATTTCTGAGGAAACAGAATCCAGGTCCCAGGCTTGGCCTTCAGCCTCTTCATGGGCCATTTTAGACAGTATATGTGATTAGCTTTAACCCTCTCTAAAGAAAAGCCACCACACCACAATCCCATCATACGCAGATTTTCCTATCCATTAAAAAAATAAAAACACACAGTATAAGAAATATATGTCTATATGCTCACTGTAAAAATGTTGAAACAATATAGAAATGTATATGATAAAAAGTGTAAGTTTTCTGTTGTATTCTGGCTACAATATTTTTCTCCCTAGAGATAATAACAGTTTGGCATCTATCCTTCCAGACAATTTTCTATTTTTTATATGCATATATTTAGTGGTATGCAGGTAAATACTTAACTGGCTTGAGGAGACTGAGGTGAAGCTCTGTTTTGTAGCATTTGTGAAGTTTCATCATATAAATACTCCTACCTTGACCATTTTCAAGCTACCAACATCACTGAATGAGTAGTTGGGAAGTGTTGCTCACAATTGGCTCTAGAGAACCTGCATACGCTAGATGCAGCCCAACACTGTATATTTTATATAGGTGTTTTATGGGGTTTTTTTGAAAATGTTTATTGTGTTAAATATATGTAACAAAATTTGTGATTTTAGCCATTTTGAGTATATAATTCAGTGGTATTAATTATATTCACAATGTTGTGCAACTATCCCCGTTATGTGTTTCTAAAACTTTTTAATCACCCCCAAACAGAAACTCTGTACCCATGAAGCAATAACTTTCCATTCCCTCTTCCTATAGCCCCTTGCTAACCTCTAATTTACTTTCTGTCTCTATAAACAAAATCAAACACTACTTGTCCTTTTGTGTCTGGCTTCTTTCACTTAGCATAATGTTTTTTCAAGGTTTATTCATGTTGTAGCATGGATCAGAACTTCATTCCTTGTTATGGCTGAATAATATTCCACTCTATGTATGGGCCACATTTTATTTATCCATTCATTTGTTGATGAACATGTGAGTTTTTTCCTGCCTTTTGGCTATTGTGGATAATGCTGCTATGAACATTGGGATACAAGTCCTTGTCTGAGTCCTGTTTTCAGTTCTTTGGGGTATATACCTAGGAGCAGAATTGCTGGGCCATACAATGATTATATGCTTAGCTTTTTGAAGGAACCATCAAATTGTTTTTCACAGTGGCTGCACGATTTTACATTCCCGCAAGCAATGCATAAAGTTTCCAATTTCTCCACATCCTCATCAACACTAGTTACTTTTGATTACAGGCATCCTAAAAGGTGTAAAGTGGTATTCCATTGTGGTTTTTACATGTATTTCTCTAATGTTTAATGATGTTGAGCAACTTTCCACATGCTTATTGGCATTTGTATATCTCCTTTGGAGAAGTATCTATTCAAAACATTTGCCAATTTTTAAATTGGGGTTATTTTGTTACTGAATTTATATATTCTGGATAGTAAGCCCTTACCAGATATATAATTTGCAAATATTTTCTCCCATTCAGTGGGGTATCTTTTCACTTTCTTGATAATGCCTTTGATGCAAAATTTTTAAATTTTTGATGAAGTCCAATGTACCATTTTTTTCTTTTGTGCTCATGCTTTTGGTGTTATATCTAAGAATCCATCGCCAAATCCAAGGTCATGGAGATTTAGCCTTATGTTTTCTTCAAAGAGTTTTATGGTTTGGGCTTTTATATTTAAATCATTGATCCATTTTTTATATAAAGTGTGAGGTGGGGATACATATAATTTTATATTCTGCCTTCCAACACTTTAACATTATAAAGATTTCCCCATGTAATTATACATTCTTCAAAAACATTTTAATATCTTTATAATATTCCATTTTTAGCCAAATCAATGGAATTACTCTATTTTTAGATGTTTAGGTTGTTTGCTACATTGCTTTATTACACATAAGCTATGAGAACCTAAATAAATCTTTAGCTGCACCTCTAATTATTTCTTTAGGAACCAGTTCTGGAAATGAGATTTCTAGGTCAAAAGACAGCTATTTTTAAAGCTCATCCATTCAACAAATATCTGAGTTTCTATTCTATGCCCGACACTATGATCCCTGCCCTCATGGAGCTTAGATTCTAAGAGGGTGTGAGAGGCAGTGGATAAAATATAAACAAACACAGTCTTAAGTGCTATGAAAAAGAAAAGGGCATCAGAAGTGCAACAGTGCTGAGGGTGGGCATTACAATATTAAATAGGGTAACCAGCTAAGACACATTAAGAAGATAAGATTTTCATGAAGACTTGAAGGAAATAGAGTTAACCAAGCAGATGGCTGAAAAGAAAGCACTGCAAAGGAAATAGTCAGTGCAAAGGCCCTAAGTTCTGAGCATACAGGGTAAGTCTGAGGAACAGCAAGGAGGCCAGTGTGGCTAAGTGGAATAAGCGAGGGGGACAATGGTAGTAGTAGAAGTCAGAGTAGATAAAGTAGAAGAAGTTAGTTCATGTAGGGCCCTATAAGCTGTAAGAACTTCAATTTTTACTCTGAGTGAAATGAGAAGTCATCATGAGACACTGAGCAGAATTACAACATGATCTGACTTATGTTTGAAAAGGGTCATTCTGATTGCTGTGTTGAAAAGAGACTATAAGAGGGGAAGCATAGAAGCCACAGTAAACATCTGTTATCAACAGAAGATGGGGCTCAGATCAGGGCTAGAGTGGAGAAGGTGATAAGTGACATGCTAACAGTCTTCATATACTTTGTCACACTGCTTTCTAGAAAGACTATCAATCTACACTTGCACTAGCAATGTGTACGTGCCCGTCTCACTGCTCTCTGTAGTTTTTAAATGTCATTGGTATTTTGACTGACCATGAAAAGTTGATTTTAAAAGTCAAAGATAAATCTCTAAATCCTTAAATGCTTCTTTGGGATTTGTAAATATTGAGCTTTAATAGTGTATCTTTGTTAATATGCCTTTCCCTAAATCCTTCCCAATCCCAAAGAAAATTAATCTCTCTTCCCCAGACGCCATTCATTTTCTGATTTCAGAACTGAGGTAGCCAACTTGTTGTCACTTAATTAACAATGTGGAGGTCTGGCACTTCTCTAAAAGAAAGTCAGGGATTTAGGTCCTAGCTCAGTGGATAGAGCGTCGGCCTGCAGACCGAAGGGTTCCAGGTTCGATTCAGTCAAGGGCATGTACCTCAGTTGCAGGCTTGATCCCTGGCCCTGGTTGGGGCCATGTGGGAGGCAACCAATTGATGTGTCTCTCTCACATTGAGGTTTCTCTCTGTCTCTCCTCCTCCCTTCCACTCTCTCTAAAAATCAATGTGAAAATATCCTCTGATGAGGATTAGCAAAAAAAAAAAAAAAAAAAAAAAAAGTCAGGGATTTAATCTGGGAAGCAAAGTGATCCAGTCTCATGCCTGGACTCTATTCAAGTTCATGTGAGAGATAGTGCCCTTCCCTTTATGAGCAATTATAGGATCTTCCATCAAGTCTTCCAAGTGGAATTTTATTTCACTCACTTAAATTTGGCAGATAGCATAGAATAGAAATATTAGGAGCTTTAGCCCAACCCTCTTCATTTTATAGGTGACATCCTCAGGCCAAGGTAAAGGAATGGACTTAGGGTCACAGACTGATGAGGTTAGAAGTACCTAAAGGCCATCTGGTTTACCTTCACATATGGACTAGGGCCTCCTCTACACAACACACTCATGTGATCATTCATTCCAGCCTTTACATCTCTATTGAGAGTGAACGCCTTCCTTTCCTAAGACGCTCCCTCCATTAGACTGCTTTGAATGAAAGCGACTTCTCATACCGCACAAACTCTACCTATAGCTTCTATTCTTCAGAAGAGAACAAATTTGAAGACACTTGTATCCCCAATTACAGAACTTATTACACTGTACTTCAGTGGTTTGTTTATATTTCCTATCTTGCCCCCCTCCTTAAATTGTAAGCTCCTTGAAGGCACAGCTAAGTCTCATTTGTCTGTACACAATGGCTCTTGGTCAGTTCCTCCTTCCCACTCCCTGACCTGTCAACACACTACTCCCATCCTGGATAAGCAAGCATCTCAACTCAAATGCAGGCTGGGTGATAGTCTTGTGTGGCCAATAGAGAATATCCCTTCCCTACCACCAACTCCCTCTGTCCAGCAAGGGCATCACAGGTAAGTTGGGCTTCCTCCCCACAACTTTGTTTTGTTTTGAATTTTTTGTTTCCTTGTCCCCAACTGATTTTTCTCATCTTGCTGCTTCTGTTGATGATGATGTTGGCATCTCTAGTGCCTAGCACAGATAAAGTAGAGAATAGGTACTCAATAAAGAGATTACCAGGGAGGCTGTATTCTGGAGCTATGAGAGGTTCAAAACAAAAGAAATAAATCCGACAGGGTCTCTGGCCTTGAGAGGTCACTAACTAATGAGGGAGAAAGATAAGCAGTCAGAATGCACTGTGCCAGGCACTTCTTTATCTGACTTAATCTTTACCCTAACTCTGTAAAATACTTAGTTCCACTTTAGAGATGAGGGTATTGAAGCTTAGGCTTATCTTACACAACTAGCAGAGTGGACACAGAACCCAGGCCCGATGAGTGAGAGATCAAGACCATTCCTACCAACTTGCCCACCTCTCCTCAAAACATGTTTCCTCAGCATAAGTCTCTGGATTTGGCTGCCGTTTTCTTTGCTAAGATTCTTTTATTTCAGCTTCGAAACCTAGGAAAATAGGAAATTACTCTAGAGAATCAATCTGGTCAAAGATGGTTCAGTTAAAAAAAAAAAAAAGCTATTGTATTCCCACTATCTTAATATAGGTTATGCTCGTGTTACTGAAAAGCATCACACAAGCACTGAATTACAAAGTTAGATGAAGTATTAGAGGTGACTGAGTCCAATTTGCCACTCAGTACAGAAATACCCTTTGTAATGGCCCACACAGCTGGCCACATGGCCTCTGCCAGCACACCCTTCCAATGGCAGTATGCCCAAGCCTCTTCAGGCAGTCAAAGCTCTTGCTGGAGAGCTCTGGAGTTTAAGAAATTCTTCAGTATAAGCTAAAAACCCACCTTATAAGGAATCTAACCCTGAACACCTTTGCAACCACTGGTCCTAGATCTACCCTCACAGAACACATCTATCTCCCTCTGCTCCAGGACAACCCTCCAGAAATATGGAGATATCAGTTATTCCTCCTGAATTTTCTCTTACACAAATTTAACAGACCCAATTCCTTCAACTGATCCCCGTTCTGACTGCCCACCTTTGGCCAGACTTCCCTTAAAACAATGCCATTTTCTCGTGCCCTGTTCATTCTTCTACTGATGTGTTTTCCCCGATTTTTTAAAAATTGAACTGACATAAAACTCTGGTGATAGGTGATCAGTGAAGGCCTAATGTGACTTAATCCAGATTTCATCATTACCCATCAGCATAGTCTGCATCTTCTGTGCCAAGCATGGTGCTAGGTTCTTTACATAGAATCTTATGGTCTAATGGAGGGAATAATACAAGTTATTTATATTATTGTATAAGCAACATATATAATACATCATCAAATAATGTTTGGGTGTTAGTGGGATGCTGAGGAAGGAGTGAAGAACAGGTCTGGGAGAGTTTGAAATGAAGGGCTTCTCAGAAGAACAAACATTTTAGTTGGCCTTAAAATGAGTGGCAGGAGTTTGTCAGAGGTTTATGAGGGTGGGGACAAAGAACTATATATTTGTTTCATGCATGAAGACATGAAAATGTATGCCATATTAGGGAAATGGCAAATAGTTCAGTATGTTGGAGTTTACAACATGATGGGGGGGGGTAGGAAATGAAGATAAATGGATACACTGGGGACATATTGTGAAGAGGTCTGAATTCCAGGCTAAGGGATAGAAATTGTCAATAAATAACAGGAATCTATTGGAGGATTTTAAACTGGGGAGTTTACAAACACTACTCCAGCGGCCATATAAAAAGGGATCCAGAGTGGGTGAGACCAGAGAAAGAGGGACCAGATAGGAAGTTACTTCAGTAGACCAAAGGCAAATCTAAAACAGTAACAAATGAAAAGGAGAGAGGGAACTACAAAGATGTTTAGGAGACAGAGCCTATAACAATACATCCTGACAGCAAAATCTCATTTTTATTGCCGTGAGCTGAAAGGCTATGGAAATGTTCTAACTGCAGGGCTTGTAGGCTTTTTTCTTCTTTTCTTTAATAGGCAGAAGGAAAGGAACTAAATTAAATGGACTCTTGAATCTGTTCGTTCCAGAAAAAAAGCCTGAATCTGAATTCCTCCTACTAGCTGGGGGGCATGGCTGCTAAGAGTGCCCTGTGGAGAATACAGGTCAGCCAGGGTGGCAATGGTTCTGTAGCACTGGTCTTACCTGCCCACCAGGCCAGAACCTAAGGTAGCCCAGCCACCCAGCCTCCCACTAGTGAATCCCAGGGGACTGTAAGGGTGTAAATGAAGCCTTGTTCTTAGGGCAAGGCAACTCCCCAAGGTAACAAAAAAGGGGGAAATATCCAGTAATCAATTATGCTCCAGGATGTGTTGCATCTTCAGGGAGAATTTACCCATCCAGATAAAAGACCAGCAAATCTGTGGGTCATTCATCCTGGCTGAGCCCTAAAAGAGGAAGGCTGCTAAAACCAGAGTAATCTTAAACTTGATATGTCTTTAGTGTAAAAGCAATATATATCATTACCAAAAACGAAAAGAATTTATTATTAGTAAAAGCTAATAATAAAATTGCTCCTAGGTAAGTACATACGGCCAAGTGTGTGCTATTCCTCAGGGGGCAAATTCTTTTACAAATCTAAAAATATCCCCAAAGTTCCCTATCTGCCAGTATGGGAGAAATTTTAATGGAAAGCAGATGGCCTATTCTGTTTCAATCACCACTCCAGGAGTATGCTGCTGCTGCTTTTCCTCCCCCATCACCCCACCCACCCCATCTATAAGGCAGATAGATACTCAGTACTTTACAGATTGTTTGGTCAATGACTTCTGCCCTCCTGCATTTTTCTTCTAAAAAGAGATAAAAGAGTAAGATGAAATTCTCCAAATTGATGATTTGGTCCGTGAAGCCCTTTCCCTTCCAGGTCAATCCACTCTTTTATTCTGTTTAAAGCAGTGGTTCTCAACCTTTCTAATGCCGCAACCCTTTAATAGAGTTCCTCATGTTGTGGTGACCCCCAACCATAAAATTATTTTCGTTGCTACTTCGTAACTGTAATTTTGCTACTGTTAATGAATCGCAATGTAAATATCTGTGTTTTCCGATGGTCTTAGGCTCTACAGCAGCGACCCACAGGTTGAGAACCGCTAGCGGGGTCGCCTAAGACCATCGGAAAACACAGATATTTACATTGCGATTCATTAACAGTAGCAAAATTACAGTTACGAAGTAGCAACGAAAATAATTTTATGGTTGGGGGTCACCACAACATGAGGAACTGTATTAAAGGGTCGGGGCATTAGAAAGGTTGAGAACCACTGGTTTAAAGAGATCTGGTAAAGGGAAGAATCCTGCTCAGATTCAACAAAACATATTGGGATACTTGGTTTTCTGTGTAACAAAACAAAACAAAAAAGAAAACGTAGATCCTCACCTCACATTTCTCCAATTCTAGAAAGACCAAAGACCTAAATATTTTTTAAAACACACAAAACTTTAAAACTATTAGAAAAAAATAGAAGAATATCTGTTTGATTTTTGGGATTAGAAAGTATTTCTTAGATGAGACCAAAAGGAAAAACCACAGGATGTTAATTAATTTAACTCATGAAAATTTAAATCTGTATGACAAGATGCTATAACCAAAGTTAAAAAAAAAGTTCAGAGAAAAGAGATTTGTAACACGTTTAGCAAAGGACGAATATCCAGAATACAGAATTCATATTCATCAATAATAAGGAAATGAAAATAAGCCAATAGCATGTAATCATGCAATTCACAGAATTAATTCAAATGACTAGGGAGAAGGAGAAAAGGAAAAGATGTTCGACCACATTAGTAATCAGCAAAATGAAAGTAAAAGAAATGAAATATAATTTCATACCAATCAGACTGAGCAATTTTTTAAAATATATTTTATTGAGGAAGGGAGAGGGAGAGAGAGAGCCAGAAACATCGATGAGAGAGAAACATCCATCAGCCGCCTCCTGCACACCCCTCACCGGGGACGCGCCCGCAACCAAGACACATGCCCCCGACCAGAATTGAACCCAGGACCCTTCAGTCCGCAGGCCGACACTCCATCCACCGAGCCAAACTGCCAGGGCTGACTGAGCAATTTTAAAATTTGACAATATCAAGTGTTGGGAAGGATCTGAAACAATGGGAATTAGTTAAAGCATTTTGAAGGGCAATTTTGCAATACCAAATAAAGACATACAACCTTGCAGTACTGTTTCTAAGTATATATGCTTGGAAAATTGGAATTTGAGTTGGGCCTTATAGATGGGCAGGATTCTGTCAAAAATTACTTTCTGTCATGCAAAGATAAAAGGATTGGCATTCCCAAATAAAAATCTATAATAATAAAAGGGTAATATGCTAATTAGACTGGACATTTTCCGGATATCATTCCAGACGAAGTCAGGGTGGAGGGAAGCCAGCCCAGGTCCCGGGTGCCTGTGGGCGGCCTGAGGGAAGCCAGCCAGGGTCCCCTGGTGCCTACGGGCGGCCAGAGGAGGGAAGCCCAGATCCCAGGTGCCTACCGGCAGCCGGAGGAGGGAAGCCTGGGTTCTGGGTGCCGGAGGCAAGCTGGTGCCGGCAGCCTGGGGAAGGAAGGCCTACTCTTGCACAAATTTTCGTGCATCAGGCCTCTAGTAACAGTATAAGCAAGTCACAGACAGAAAAACCATTTGAGGAATGACCAGGCTGTTTTCCAAAGTGGCTATACCAGCAGTATTTGAGAGTTTCAATTTCTCCATATCCTTGCCAACACTTGTATCTGATCTTTTTTAAAAAAGATTTTTTTATTGGTTTTTATAGAGAGAGGAAGGGAAAGGGAGAGAAACACCAATGTGAGAACGATACAACCATCAGCTTCCTCCTGCATGGCCCCAACGGGATTGAACTGGAAACCTCTCAGTACATGCAACCAATTGAGCCACACAGGCCAGGGCAGTAACTGACCTTTTGATGATAGCTATCCTAAGGGTGTAAAGTGGTATCTCACTGTGGTTTTGATTACATTTCCCTGATGACTATGATTTGTTATGCTGAACACCTTTTTATGTGTTTATTAGCCTTTTACATATCTTCTTTGGAAAACTGTCTATTCAGATTCCTCTTAGTAGGGTTATTTGTCTTTTTATTATTGGGTTATAAAGTTCTTGATATATTCTAGATACAAGTTCTTTATCAGACAGGTGATGTGCAAATATTTTATCCCATCCTGTGGGTTGTCTTTTTGCTTTCTTGATAGTGTCTCTTGATGCACAAAAGTTTTAAATTTTGATGAAGTCCAGTTTTATCTATTGTTTTCTTTGGTTGCTTGCACTATTAGTGTCATGACCTTGCCAAATCTAAGGTCACTGAAGACTTACTTCCAAGCTTTCTTTGAAGAGTTTTTATAGCTTTAACTCTTATATGTAGTCTCTGATCCATTTTGAATTAAATTTTGCATATGATGTGAAGTAAGGGCCCTATTTTATTCCTTCATTTGTGGATATCCAATTGTCCCAGCACCATTTGTTGAAAAGACTATTCTTTCCCCCATTGAATTATTTTTAGTATCCTTATTAAAAATCATCTACTGTAAATGCAAGGGTTTATTTCTGGATACTCAATTCTATTCCATTAGTCCACATGTCTATCCCTATGCCAGAACCACACTGCCTTGATTACTGTAGCTTTCTAATACATTTTGAAATTGGGAAGTTCTCCAAGTTTGTTCTTTATCAAAATTGTTTGGGCTAGTATGGGTTCTTTAAGTTTCCATGTGAATTTCAGAAAAAGCTTGTCAAAATCTGCAAACAATTCTGCTGAGATATTGATAGGGATTGTGTTGAATCTGTGGATCAAATCTTTCAATCCATGAAGATGGGATGGTTTTCCAATTATTTAGATCTTTAATTTCTTTCAACAATGTTTTAGCTTTCAGAGTATATGTTTTATACTTGTTTTGTTAAATGTATTCCTTTGATACTTTGATAAGTATTATATTCATTTGATACTGTAAATGAAATTTTCTTAATTTCATTTTTAATATTACAACTATATGGAAATACAACTGATTTCTGTTTTGTATATTGATACAAATTAATTTGTGTATAAACACAATTGCTTTTTGTTTTGTATTCTGAACTTATTTATTAGTTCTAATATTTTTGTGTGTGGCTTCCTCAGAATTTTCTATATGAAAGATCATGTCATCTGCAAATACAGATAGTTTTACTTCTTCCTTTCCAATTTGGATGACTTTATCTCATTTTCTTGCCCAAATGCCCAGGTTAGAACCTCCAGTCCAGTGTTCAATAGAAGTGGTCAGACTTGCCTTGCCTTGTTCCCAATGTTTAGGGGAAAAGTATTCATACTTTTTCTATTAAGTGTGATAATAGCCATGGGTTTCTCATTAATGTCCTTTTTCAGGCTAAGGAAGCTCCCTTCTATCTGTAGTTTGTTTGGTTTTGTTGGTTTCTTTGTTTAAATCATGAAAGGGTACTGGAGTTTGTCAAATGATTTTTCTGTACTGAAACGATTATGCGGGTTTTCTCCTTTCCTCTTTTACTATTGCATTAACTGATTTTCCTATTCTAAATGGATCTTGCACTCCTGGGATAAATCCCACTTGGTCATAGTGTATAATATAACCCTTTCTATAAGTTTCTAGTATTTGTATTCATTTGTTGAGGATTTTTGCATTTACGTTCAAATGGGATACTGGTCTGCAGTTTTCTTTTCTTGTGATGTTTTCATATCAGGGCAACATTAGCCTTACAGAGTGATTTAGAAAGTGTTCCCCCCTCTTCTATTTCTTAGAAGAATTTGTGGGAGACTAGTATTAATTCTTTTTTTTTTTTTTAAATAAATCTTTATTCAGATTATTACAATTATTTCTCCTTTTTCCCCCCATAGTTCCCCTCCAGCCATTTCCCACCCCACCTTCTGCCCTTACCTACCCCCCACTGTCCTCATCCATAGGTGTATGATTTTTGTCCAGTCTCTTTATGAACCCCCCCATACCCCTTTCCCCCTGAGAATTATCAGTCCACTCCCTTTCTATGCCCCTGATTCTATTGTATTCACCAGATTATTCTGTTCCTCAGGTTTTTAATTCACTTGATTTTTAGGTTCACTTGTTGATAGATATGTATTTGTTGTTCATAATTTTTATCTTTCCTTTTTTCTTCTTCCTCTTCTTTAAGAATACCTTTCAGCATTTCATATAATACTGGTTTGGTGGTGATGAACTCCTTTAGCTTTTTCTTGTCTGTGAAACTCTTTATCTGCCCTTCAATTCTGAATGATAGCTTTGCTGGGTAGAGTAATCTTGGTTGTAGGTTCTTGCTATTCATCACATTGAAAATTTCTTGCCACTCCCGTCTGGCCTGCATAGTTTCCGTTGAAAAGTCAGCTGACAGTCGTATGGGTGCTCCCCTGTAGGTAACTAACTGTTTTTCTCTTGCTGCTTTTAATATTCTCTCTTTGTCTTTTGCTCTTGGCATTTTAATTATGATGTGTCTTGGTGTAGTCCTCTTTGGATTCCTTTTGTTTGGGGTTCTGTGGGCTTCCTGGACTTGTAAGTCTATTTCTTTCACCAGGTGGGGGAAGTTTTCGGTCATTATTTCTTCAAATAGGTTTTCAGTATTTTGCTCTCTCTCTTCTTCTGGCACCCCCATAATTCTGATGTTGGTACGCTTGAAGTTGTCCCAGAGTCTTCTTACATTATCTTCAACTTTTTGGATTTTTTTTTTTGCTTTTTGCTTTTTCGGTTGAGTGTTTTTTGCTTCTTTGTATTTCAATTCTTTGACTTGATTTTTGTGTTCCTCTTGTCTGTTTTTGGGTCTCTGTATAATATTTTTTATTTCAGTCAGTGTATGTTTAATTTCTAGTTGGTCCTTTTTCATCTCTTCGAGGGTCTCGTTATATTTATCGGCCTTTTCTAGGATATTCTTAAAAAGCCTTATAACCGTGGTTTTGAATTCTATATCCAGTCGTTTGTTTTCCTCCATTTCTTTCGTTTGTGATCTGATTCTTAGACGCCGCATTTTCACTGCTTCCCTGAGTTGGTAGATTTGTGTGCTAGGTTTCCAATTTGGCCCAGTGGGTCTGCCTCCCCAGTTAACCTGAGGTGGACACTCTTGGTGCACCCCTTTGTGGACTGTGTGTACAGCCTTGTTGTAATTAAGTCTTTATTGTTGTTGGTATCACTGGGAAGAATTGACCTCCAGGCCAGTTGGCTGTAAGGATCAGCTGTGTCTATGCTGGGAGAAGTCCGGTGCTGGAGACAGCCTTATAGGATTAGACTTGCCAAATTGCAATAGCCTCTGTGCTCAGCTTGGATGGGGTGGAGTCTCAGTCTTGGCTTCCCATCAGCCTTGCCCTTGCTAGCACGTGTGTGCCTTCAGTCCTCTGCCTTCCCGGCTCCCGATTCTCCGCCCGAGAGTCCAGACTCCCCCCACAAGAGCGTGGGTCTCCGGGGGCTCGCCTGGAACTGGGGTTCACTGCAGTCAGAACTGGGGCTCACTTCAGTCAGAACTGGTGTTCAGTGCCGTCAGGAGCCTCTGACTCCCTTCTGCTAGGGAAAGCCTGTGGCAGCCTCCGCAGCCTTTGTGCACACTGGCGCGAGCGGACTTTCAGTCTTCCGCCTTCCCCGGCTCCCGAGTCTCCGCCCGAGAGTCCAGACTCCCCCCACAAGAGCGTGGGTCTCCAGGGGCTCGCCTGGAACTGGGGTTCACTGCAGTCAGAACTGGGGCTCACTTCAGTCAGAACTGGGGTTTTGTGCCGTCAGGAGCCTCTCACTCCCTTCCGCTAGGGAAAGCCTGTGGCAGCCTCCCGCAGCCTTTGTGCGCACTGGCGCGAGCGGACTTTCAGTCTTCCGCCTTCCCCGGCTCCCGAGTCTCCGCCCGAGAGTCCAGACTCCCCCCACAAGAGCGTGGGTCCCCAGGGGCTCGCCCGGAATAGGTGTTCAGTGCAGTCAGAACTGGGGTTCAATGCGGTCGGGGGCTCCCTTCCCCCTTCCGCCAGAGAAAGCCAGCCAGGCACTCCGCCGCCCTTCCTCTCTGCGCGCACAAAGACCCTTTGCCGTACCTCCAATTATCTGTGAGCTTTTCTCCTTCCTTCTAGTTGTAGAATTTTCACTCAGTCAGCTTTCCTGCGGTTCTGGATGGTGTCCGTTCTGTCTTTTAGTTGTAGTTTTGAAATTGTTGTGCGAGGCAGCAGTTTAGGTGTTTACCTATGCCGCCATCTTGGTTTCTCTCCCTAGTATTAATTCTTAATTAAATGTTTCTTATAACTTACCAATAAAGCTGGGCTTTTCTTTGTGGGAAGTTTTTGTTTTTTTATTTTTTATTACTAATTCTATTTGTTTTATGTCTATTCATAGGTCAGTGTTGGTAGGTTGTATCTTTCTAATAATTTGTCCATTTCACTTAGGAATCTAATTTGTTGTCATACAATTGGTAATCCCTTATAATCCTTTATTATTTCTGTAAAGTCAGTAGTAATGTCTCTGGTATCATTCCTGAGTTCAGTAATTTCAGTCTTCTTTCTTTTGTTCTTGATCAGTCTGGATAAAAGTTTGTCAACTTTGTTGATCTTTTCAAAGAACCAACCTTTGGTTTATTGATTCTCTATTGTTTTTCTGTTTTTTAATTTGATTTCTGCTTTAATCTTTATTGCATTCCATTTACTTGCTTTAGGTTTAGTTTGCTCTGTTTTTCTCACTGCGTTATGGTAAAAGGTTAAGTTAAATCATTCTTTTTTAAAATGTAGGTATTTATAGCTATAAATTTTCTTCTAAGTACTACTTTAGCTACATCCCATAAGTTTTGGTATGTTAGGTTTCATTCATCTCCAAACATTTTGTAATTTCCCTTGTAATGTCTTCTTTGACCCATTGGTTATTTAGTAATGTGTAATTTATTTTTCACATAACTGAGTTTCTCAAATGTCTTTCTGTTATTGATTTCTAACTTCATTTTATGTTTTTATTGATATTAGAGAGAGAGGAAGGGAAAAGGAGAAGGAGGAGGAGGAGGAGAGAGAGAGAGAGAGAGAGAGAGAGAGAGAGAGAGAGAGAGGAGGGAGAGAGAAGAGAGACAGAGATGGATGTGAGAAACATTGATAAGTTGCCTTCCATACACACCCTGACCAGGAATCGAACTTGCAACCTGTATGTGCGCTCTGACCAGGAATCAAACCCATGACCTTTCAGTGTACAGGGCAACATTCCAACCAACTGAGCCACAATGGCCAAGGCTAAATGCGTCTTTTTTTATGCTCAAGTTGTTAGCACTCACTTTTACACGTATTTTATCGTGAAGCCTGCATCCTTACAGCCTTTCTTTCCTAGTTGTGGGCTGAAAGGCAAGAAATCAAACCTTTTTAGAATGTATGTTAAATGTTAATACCTGAGTAAACTAAGTATACAAGTGGTGCTCAATTCAATTAAAAATTCACTTAGTGAGACCTAATTGGTTTGGCTCAGTGGATAGAGCGTTGACCTGCGGACTGAAAGGTCCCAGGTTCGATTCCGGTCAAGGGCATGTACCTTGGTTGCGGGCACATCCCCAGTGGGGAGTGTGCAGGAAGCAGCTGAATAGATGTTTCTCTCTCATCGATGTTTCTGACTCTCTATCCCTCTCCCTCTCCCTTCCTCTCTGTAAAAAATCAATAAAATATATTTTTTAAAAAATTCACTTAATGAATACTCAATGTGTTCTAGGTGCTACAATAAATGCAAAATGAAAGGACATAATCCCTATCCTCTACGAATTCACTATCTAATGGGAGAGACCAGCAAGTACAAAAGTAATTCTGGTATTAGGCCTCCTGGGTAAAGGCTATCACAGAAGGAGATACAAAGTGTTGTAGGACAGTGGTCGGCAAACTCATTAGTCAACAGAGCGGCAAACCGCGGCTCACAAGCCGCATGTGGCTCACGAGCTGCGGTTTGCCGACCACTGTTGTGGGAGAACAGGAAAATGAATTTTAGCATTTACTGTACTCTAGTTTCCTGTCCCTCCAACCTGGTCTGGCTTCTGAAATGCAAGTTAACTATAAGAGAGACCTTAAGTAGAGAGTTATTTATGCTCAGGCATGTACCTTTCCCTATTTTTATAATTCAAACAAGTAACACTGTTGTGGACATTGAGAGCAAGTGTCAAACTAAGACAAACTGTAACATGTTACAGAAACACCACAAGTTTTATTTATGGGCAGATCTACATTCAAATCTGAGGTCTTCTACTTATTAACTCTGTAATTTTGGGCAAATCACTTCAAATGTCTCAGTTCTGATGTTTTTAAAAATAGACACGGTCTGCCCTGGTCAGTGTGACTCAATCAGTTGGCCCATCATCCCATTCACCAAAAGGTTGCGGGTTTGATTCCCAGGTAGGGAACCTACCTAGGTTGTGGGTTCGATCCCTAGTTGGGGCCCTTACAGGAGGCAACCAATCGATGATTCTCTCAATCTCCCTAAATTCAATAAAAAAACACATCCTAAGGTGAGGAAAAAAAAAAAAAAAGAGTCATTAATCTATTGCTCGGTAAAGATTTTCTGAGTCCCTACTCTATGTCAGAATCAGTGCCTCTTTTTATTTTTCTTATCTGTACATGGCTGGCTAGGAGGGTAAGAAGGGCAGTACTGAACTTGCTTTGTAGGTACCCATCTAAACATTCCTATCAAGAGTCATGAGGAGTTTCCTGTTCTGGCCCTTCTGTAGTAGTGATCCTAGACCGGTAAGAACAGGGGCTCTGAAGGCAGGCAAATGTGGATTCAGAAGTCAGCTGTACCACTTACCAGACATGAAATCTTAAGCAAGTCTCTTTATCTGAGCCTCAAGAATACAGGAATATCCTATACTGTAGGCTAAAAATTTAAAGAAATAGCATGCAAAATACATAGCATAAGTATTTGACACAGAGTGCTATTTCAATAAATGTTAGTCCCCGACGACTTCTACCCCTTTCATTAAAAGTTCCCTTTTGAAAATGGCCGTGTTTGCCCATGGATTTTAAGGCATTTAATGAAAAGTTTCTAGAGCTTCAATCATGTCCCTTACCTTCTTCCCTTTCCTCTCCCTAACAGGGCATGGTTCCAGGTGATTAGGCCTATTGCCATTTGGCCAATCACAAGCTGGTGAGCATGGCTTTTTGTGGAAATACTAAATCAGTCACTGTACTTTGAATACAGGTAATTTGTGTACTGTTGTGTGTATATTTATGTACTGCTGATGTGTATTTATAATCCTTTGTGCATTTTAAAACATTCTGGTCCCTTTTAAAAATTTGTAAATAAAAGTGTCCCCAAGCTTTTGCATTTTTATTTCTCATTCACCTTCGGTGTATTATTTTTGCTTTGTGCTACTGGTTAACAGTGGAAGTTAAAGTAACCCAAATATCTACCAATAGGGCATTATCTGAAACAAATCCAATTTTAAGTAAGAAAACTGAGGCTCTGAGAGATTAATTTACTTACAATTATATAAGTGACAGTTAAGATGGAAGTCAGATTTATCTGATAAAGAAGAATAAATGTAGGGGAATGGTAGACTCTATTTCTATAAGTTATTTTATTTTTTACTCTTAACACTAAGGAGGCATCAGTAGATCTTTCTTTGTACAGTACAAATTATGCTGTACATTCTGTTGGATTGAATTACAAGGTGCACTGAATTATGGTTAACTCATTGCCTCATCATAACAGCTGAGTAATTAGATCAATCTAATTTTCTGAATTTTATTGCTTGTTTTATTATGGCCTATAATCAGTTGAAATTACAATGGGAAGTTCAAGAATCTTACACAAAGGCAACATGAAGAGGAAAGAATATCTCCTAACTCTGAGTAGCTGGATGATCCCAGACAAATTACTTAACTACTCAGCACCCCAGTTTCCAAATCTGTAAAATGGGAATAGCATTACCTTGCCCTGTAATTACCAAGGTGTATTTAGTTCAGAAATCCCAGCACTAGGAAAAAGGGGGATTCCCCAAGGGTTATAAGAAAACAAACATGCTGGCTTCAGTGCTCACAAGAGCTCAGTGAAAGGTAAGACCATGCAGCTTGCCTCTTAAGCCAGAGGAAGCCCGGGATAAATCCAGATTCCTCCTCCTCCCTCACTCCTCAAACCCAATGTCAAGTCCGAACTCACTCCTATTCCACAAATATTCAATATCCGTTGTATGCCAGACACTGTTCTCTCTAAAAATGTCTCAAGCATGTCCTCTCCATCCCAAATACCACCCCTAGTTCAGGTCTCTTGACTGAACTATTTTAAGAGCCTCCTAACTTACCCTCTAACCGCCATTTTCTCTCTCACCAATATATCTTCCTCACATAACCAGAGAAATCTTTCAAAAATGCCAATCTATCCATCACGCCTAAAATTCTCTGGTGGTCAAGGATAAAGTTCCAAACTAAGATAACAGTTGTTGCCAAGAATAAAAGTTCCAAATTTTTCAGTATGCCTTCCAAGTCTGGCCACTATCCATGTAGATGTCCTATTTCCTTTCTTGCCAATCCTGGCCTGGCACATTACACTTAACCAACACCAAATGCACAGCTGTTCTAGCATACCCCATTTCAATGCTCTGTTTCCATGTCACTGTTCAGGCTGTCCTCAATTATCCAATTGTCATTTCTTTGCCTTTCACTTCATTTCCTTATCCTCCCTTGACCTTTCTCTCTCCAGGCTAGATCAGGGGTCCCTCTTAGCTGGCTTTTCTTATAATTCTTATCAAAGTATATTTCCATTTTTTTCAAATATTCATGCCCCAATTTGATGTATCTAATATCAGTCCAGTGATGACCCTCGAGTTGTGGTGTTCTTTGTTCTTACATGCCTCATATAGGGGCTAATCACCAAGTCTGTGGCTGATGCCATGTGTCTGACCAAGACAGACTCACCAGTTAACTACCATTTCTCTGCTGACTCCAACTCCCAGTGCAGAAAAAGGAGCATAGAGTTTAGATTCAGATCTAAGCTCTAATCCCAGTTTTGCCATTTCAAAATCTGTGAATTCAGGCAAGTTATTACTTCCATGGACTGAACTTCAGCTTCCTCTTACGTAAAATGGAATAATAGTTACTTTGCAGAGTTGAGATGATAATAATCATATATAATAAAAAGGTAATATGCAAATAGACCACACAGCAGAACGACTGGTTGCTATGATGCACATTGACCGCCAGGGGGCAGACGCTCAATGCAGGAGCTGGTGGTCATGTGCTCCCACAGGGGGAGGGCCTCTCAGCCAGAAGCCGGGCGAGCACAGCTGCGGTGGCGGGAGCCTCTCCTGCCTCCGCGGCAGCACTAAGGATGTCCGACTGATGGCTTAGATGGGGAACAGGCCTAAGCCATCAGTCAGACATCCCCCAAGGGCTCCCGGGCTGCAAGAGGGCACAGGCTGGGCTGAGGGACCCCTCCCCCGCCAGTGCACGAATTTCATGCACCAGGTCTCTAGTACAGTAATAAAAACAATATTGTTACTTATGTAATGAGTATTATGCTGAGCACTTTACATGAATCTTATTTAATCCTCTCACCTCCTTCATGAGGTAGGCTCTACTATTATCTTTATTTTATAGATGAGGAAAACAACTAGAGAAGCTAATTAACTTACCCAAGCCATTGTGATAGACCATGGGCTGGCTAACCCCACACTCATTCCCAACCCACTCTACCCTTTGACTACTATGTTGGAAAAACAAAATACTTTTTCAGCCTTCCTAGCACTTAGGAGTAGCCAGGTGGCCGAGTTCTGACCAATGACATGTACACAGAAGTCTCCTGAGGGAATTTTAGGAAAGACTTACCTTCCTAGTAAAAGAACAAGCATTACTGATGTTCCCCTCCAACGCTTTTTCCTACCCTGATCAGACATGATGCCTACAGCTATAGCAGCATCTCACATCAAGAGAGAAAAGTCAGGAGTCAGGGGACACTGGTCTTGAAATCACTGACCCAATAAATAAATGCCACCTGACATTGAGCTCTAGACTTCTTTTTATGTGAGAAAAATATACCCCTTATTTGCTTAAATTACCATTAGTCAAGTCTTCAAATAGTATCTTTAGGCACTTTATAAGTGATATAGAGTAATCAAATGGAGCTAAAATTCAAAACTAGGCAGTCTCACCCATTAAGTTATATGAGAAACACTTACTACTAGATCTGGTAGTGAACAGGTACTCAAATGATGAAAATAATTACAATAATATAAATTACTCAACCTTCCTCTTTGAGGCTCCAAGCTCATAGGCAAACTCAGGACTATCAGCATCCTAAATCACAACAGAGCTGCATCTTTTAAATACTGCACCCAGCTCTCTTCTCTGCATTTCTGAAGTCAGTTCTCCCAGTTTAGAGTTAACACTAAGGAGAGATGAGGGAAGGAAGGTCTGGAGTCAGGTCTTGGCTGTTCACCCCTACCTATCTCATGGGACCACGAAGATTCCAGGCCCCCCCCGGCCATGGAGACATAATATGACAGTTCAAGGAACTCAGCAAAAACTTACACTCATGACAGCCTTGTGGTGCAGTGAAGGCCCAACATTCTCTCTGACAGCCAGAGACTCTTGGAGGTAACAAGAAGTGTGGTTTTGTAGCTTAAACAAGACCAAGGATTATTGATTTGTCTGCCTCTTTTCTGCTGAGAGCAGTAATAGCAAAATTTTGATTTAGACACTTAAATTCAAGTACCTCCCCTACCAGCTGAGCAATTTTCAAGTAATCATACTTTTGAACTCACCCAACATGATTCCTTTAAAGCCAATTTTAGGGGCCTATTATTTAGTTTTCCTAAGATGTGCAAGGAAGAAAATAGGATTGTTGGCCATCTTCTTGAAATTGTAGCTTCTCTTCTTGTGTCCAGGGTTTAGAGCTGTCTACTTACAGATCTCTGAATCTATCTGAGAAAGGGTCTGTCACTCCTATCATAGCTGACACATGTGTCATACCAAATACATGGCTTCTGTTTCTAAAGCTGTTTGGAACTCAAAAGGTATTTTCCATAGGAATTATGACATTCAGGAAGGCAAGATTCCCAGACAAGCACAGAATTGGGAGAGAAGAGAAAGCCTATTATTGAACACTAAGTGATAGATAGGAACATCAGAATCATCTGGGGAGCTTGTGAAAACACAGATTGCTGAGAACAACCTCCAGAGTTTCTGATTCAGTAGGTCTCAGGCAGGGACCAAGGACAGCATTTCTAACAAATTCCTAGGCCTGGGACTACACTTAGAAGCCACTGACTGCTATAAGGTATAAATCAGTCACTGAGACTTTGGAAACTCACAACTAGCCACCTTCAGATGTTGGAAAAGACTCTCCAACTCTAAGAAGAGAGTCACAATACCATGATATTCATCTTGCTTACAGCCCTTTAACAACAAACAAATAAAACCAAACAACCCTCTCTGACACTCCCTGCCCCTCCTCCCCTAAAAGCCAGTAGTGACGGGTTTCTTCGTGCTTCTCTTTAAGGACCCGATTTCAAATATTTCAGGACACGGGGCAATGCCTTGGGTCTTCAGAAGAGAAATTCTCCTAGGAGCTCCAGGCAACACACCCTGGAAGAAAGGACAAGCCTAAAGTGGAGGTTCACCAATCTCCCTAAGTGTGCACAGACCACTTTAGCTGCTACTAAGAAAAAAATATTTAAAAGAATGATTCTCAAGCTTTGTCCAAAAGACAACTGTGCTCATGACAGTAATGATCAGGGGTAAATGGGTATAAGGATGGAGAATAGAGAGGGGATGAGAATGTATACGGGGGGATGAGTAGAGAAACAAACAAACAAACAAAAAAAACAACCAGATAATTCTGAGATACCCATAATGGCAGCTTAGGAGCTGTCAATGGGATCCAGGTGAACTGAGACACTAATTCCTTAAGCTCTCAGGGTATCTGGGAAGGAAGTGAGGCACAGGAGCTCCTGGGGGAAGCCTTGTCTGTTTACCCAGAGTTCTCTACAAATATCATTATTTTCTGTGTGGAAGCACTGGCTTTCAGCTAACCATGGATCACGGCTTTAGAGAACAAAAGCGTTTATTCTAAACTCTGAGGTTACTTTGCCAGAGATTTATGGACTTCAGTATTAGGGGCCTAATCATTTATTCATTCAGCCACTGAGACTTTCACTGAGAGCTTACTTTGTGTTAGGCACTGAGGATACAGTGAGTGCCTGCAAGAGCAATGAGTGTTACAGAAATATAAACAATTATAAGGCAGCAAATAATATAAACCAAATGTAACTTAGTGGTAAGAGCATGAAACATCCAAATTTAGACTTGATTCTGGCTCCTCTGCTTTCTGGCTCTGTGACAGGAACAAGTCTTTCCATTTTTCTTGATTTGTGTCCACATATATTAACACTTGGTAATAAGGATTAAGTAAAATAATGATGACATAGTTCTCAAACTGGCACAGGAACCCATAAGAATACTAAACAATACAGGTACATGAAAGCACTGAAATAAATATGCTGCACTTTTTTGGGATGTTAATAATAGAATTTTGAAGATAAGACATAAGTTTCAAATAAATTTTAACCTTGTGAGGAGAAACCAAGATGGTGGCATAGGTAAACACCTAAACTGCTGCCTCGTACAACAATTTCAAAACTACAACTGAAAGACAAAATGGACATCATCCAGAACCACAGGAAGGCTGGCTGAGTGGAAATTCTATAACTAGACGGAAAGAGAAAAGCACACTGAGACTCAGAGGAGCTGCAGGAGGCAGGGGTACTGAGGCACGCACGCGGAGAGGACTGGCAACTGAGTGCGCGGCTGGCTTTCTCAAGCGAGAGGGAGACAAAAGCTCCCGACTACGCTGAACTCCAGTTTCAGGCGAGACTCTGGGGACCCAGACTCATACGGGGTAAAACTGGACTGTCAGGAAAGAGAAAAGCACACTGACACTTACAGGAGCTGTGGAAGGCAGAGGTACTGAGGAGCGCACACGAAGAGAGCGGGCAACTGAGTACGCGGCTGGCTTTCTCAAGTGGGAGGGAAACAAAAGCTCCCGACTGCGCTGAACTCCAGTTCCGGGAGAGACTCTGGAGACCCAGACTCATTCAGGGAGAAACTGGACTATGTGGCAGTGGGCAGAACTCGAGGGCGGCTTTCTCTCCGAGGTGCTTGCAGTGATTACCACGGACACTGAGACACAGGGGCCTATTAGGACAGGGCTGACAGGAAACCAATGCTGTCTGCTCCGCCCTGAGACTCCGCCCCATTCAAGCTGAGCACAGAGGATTTTGCACGTCTTCTCCCATAAGGGTGTCTCCAGCACAGAAGTTCTCCCATCGTAGACACAGCTGATCCTCACAGCCAATTGGCCTGGAGGTCAATTCCTCCCAGTGATACCAACAACAATCAAGGCTTAATTACAATAAGAATGTGCACACAGCTCACAAAGGGGTGCACCAAGAGTGTCCACCTCAGGTAACTGGGGAGGCTGAGCCACTGGGCCCTATAGGACACCTACCACACAAAGCCACTCTATCAACTCAGAGAAGCAGGCAAAATGCGGAGACAAAGAAACAGATCACAAGTGAAAGAAATGAAGGAAAGCAAACGACTGGATATAGAGTTCAAAACCACGGTTATAAGGTTTTTCAAGAATTTCCTAGAAAAGGCCGATAAATTTAGCGAGACCCTCGAGGATATGAAAAAGGACCAACTAGAAATTAAGCATACACTGACTGAAATAAAAAATATTATACAGAGACCTAACAGCAGACTAGAGGATCGCAAGAATCAAGTTAAAGATTTGGAATACAAAGAAGCAAAAAACACTCAGCCAGAAAAGCAAAAAGAAAAAAGAATCCAAAAATATGAAGATAGTGTAAGGAGCCTCTGGGACAACTTCAAGTGTACCAACATCCGAATTATGGGGGTGCCAGAAGAAGCGAGAGAGCAAGATACTGAAAACATATTTGAAGAAATAATGACTGAAAACTTCCCCCACCTGGTGAAAGAAATAGACTTACAAGTCCAGGAAGCGCACAGAACCCCAAACAAAAGGAATCCAAAGAGGACCACACCAAGACACATCATAATTAAAATGCCAAGAGCAAAAGACAAAGAGAGAATATTAAAAGCAGCAAGAGAAAAACAGTTAGTTACCTACAAGGGAGCACCCATACGATTGTCAGCTGATTTCTCAACAGAAACTATGCAGGCCAGATGGGAGTGGCAAGGAATATTCAAAGTGATGAATAGCAAGAACCTACAACCAAGATTACTCTACCCAGCAAAGCTATCATTCAGAATTGAAGGGCAGATAAAGAGCTTCACAGATAAGAAAAAGCTAAAGGAGTTCATCACCACCAAACCAGTATTATGTAAAATGCTGAAAGGTATTCTTTAAGAAGAGGAAGAAGAAGAAAAGGTAAAGATAAAAATTATGAACAACAAATACATATCTATCAACAAGTGAATCTAAAAATCAAGTGAATAAAAAAATCTGATGAACAGAATAAACTGGTGAATATAATAGAATCAGGGGCATAGAAAGGGAGTGGACTGACAATTCTCAGGGGGAAAGGGGTGTGGGGGTGCGGGGAGAGACTGGTCAAAAATCGTACACCTACAGATGAGGACAGTGGAGGGGAGGTAAGGGCAGAGGGTGGGGTGGGAACCGGGTGGAGGGGAGCTATGGGGGGAGAAAGGAGAAACAGTTGTAATAATCTGAATAATAAAGATTTATTAAATTAAAAAAAATTAAAGTGCCCAGTCTTAACCAGGTGACTCAACTGGTTAGAGCATTGTCCCATAAACCAAAAGGTTGCAAGTTCGATTCCTGATCAGGGCACACATACCTAGGTTGCAGGTTCGATCCCCAGTTGGGACACATAATTGAGGCAACTGACTTAGTTTCTCTCTCACATAGATGTTTCTCTTTCTTTCTCTAAAAATCCATAAAAACATATCCTCAGGAGAAGAGTAAAAAAAAAAAAAGAAAGATTAAAGTGCCTAGCACAGGCCCAGGCCCACAGTAGGTACTCAATAAATGAATGTTACCTCCCTTCCTTTCCCTTAGCTGACAATTCAGTGAGCCTTAGTCTCAATAATATGATTTCCATGTCCACTGGACCCCAGTCATGTTTCCCTTCTACAAGTTTGCAAGCTTTACCAAACCTTCTAGAGGCAAAAGTCATTCAGCAATTTATTTGGCAATGCCCTTAACCATCATTTCTCAAAATGAGAGCCATTTTCACACCACTCACCTGTGTAAGCCATGTTCTTAGGATTGCCATAAGGAGCCCCAGGCTGCACGGGGCTATACACAGGGTTCATTGTGGAAGACTGAGGATCCTACAGAAAAACAAAGAAAATAGCATTGATTATTAATTGTTCATTCTCCCTGACATCAGTTTCCTCCCTATAATCTTCAGTTTATAGTAGAAACAGGATGAAAACAAAAAGCCATTTGTTAGTATTTGGCCCTATGCTAGACACTTTTCCCAATATACAGATGAAGATATTGGGAAACAGATAAAACCTGTCTAATGTCAACCCAGGCCATTGTCTCTCAGTTAGTACTAGTCCCACTATCCCAGATGATTCTGTCACTAGCATGCTACCCCTCTCTTGCTGTCAACATCCCGATGTAAAATCAATTAATTTAGCCTCTCCGAGGTCCATTTTGATTCTAAACACGCTAGTCCAGGAGCTGGGAAAGGATACACTTCTATTCCCTAGGCGCAGTGGTCGGCAAACTCATTAGTCAACAGAACCAAATATCAACAGTACAACGATTGAAATTTCTTTTGAGAGCCAAACTTTTTAAACTTAAACTTCTTCTAACGCCACTTCTTCAAAACAGACTTGCCCAGGCCGTGGTATTTTGTGGAAGAGCCACACTCAAGGGGCCAAAGAGCCGCATGTGGCTCGCGAGCCGCAGTTTGCCGACCATGGCCCTAGGGGAGCCCGAGTGTCTGATGAAGAGCACACAGACTTCTAGAAGGAAGAGTAGCAAGTGTCTCATCCACCCTTAGCATCTGCAGAGGACAAGATACTAGTTACTAACAGCTTTGGGAAAAAAAAAAAAGGAAATGTATCACCACTGATCATTTTAATGCAAACAAGGAAACACAGCCAAGACCTCTTTCAACATTTATTCAAGGGAAAGAAATAAACTTGGAAATTTGTGTGTAATAAGTACCACCTGCACAAGTGCCCTGTTAATTATCTTAATGAAGCACATTCTCCATTCTGATTAACGGAAAATCTGCTATTAAGCTCTATTAGCCAGCCAATTTGTCCCACCTTGTTTAGGGAACCATCTCTGAAACACAGGCCAACACATGCTTGAAAACGTACATATTATTTACACTTCATAAAAATGATACAATTCCCTCCTAACTAGGCTCACATGATGGGCAGTTTTTTTTAGGTCATTAACTTTTCCAGTACCACCTCAAGATAGGAAACAGTCAAATGTTGAAAACAAGCAGTCAACAGCTGGCTTGATAACAATTGCTCTACGATTAATTAGTTTGTCTGGGTTCTGTAATGAGAAGTGGAGAAAAGATGGGTTCTCAAGGAGAGGAAGCCGAGGAGGTCAAACAGGCAAAGAGGAAAATGCCACTGGCTAATTTCTGAGGATGGAACTTCCTGAAATGTACCCAATGTGCAGACCTGGCAACCCCTTCTCCCCCTCAGGGCATCAGACATTATACTACCACAAGTTGACAAACTGAAACTAAAACAATTTGAGGATGAACGTTAGGAGATACATATTTCAGCACAACTTAAGGAAAAAAAATATTTTTAAATCCAGAGTTATCCTAGAATACAGCCAAGTAACTCTCTCTAAATAAAAGCACTTTCTTGACAGGGTACTGAGAGAATTAAGAGAGGTCACAGATGTTAAAATAACATTGCAAAACTGTAAAGTTACATGCAGATGTAACTGATGATGGCAATGATGTAGCAACACAGAAGAACACCAGTACACTTCCAATGCCTTGGATCTCTCCTCTATCCAACCAGTTCTCTGCTAAATAAGCCAGGACAAGAAAGACTGTTAATATGCTAAGCAGCACAACTGGCCCTGTAAACTTCTGAGCACTCTCCTACTGAGAAGGCTCTATTTTGCTGATTGAACAAAGTATGAAATTGCTTTTTATATCTGAAGAAACTCATCAGCTTTGAAACTGGTCTCCTGCTGCTCCAAAATAAGGGCCACAGTCTCAGAAGGAGATCATGCCTAGGCAGCACTCCACAACAGCATCGATTCCAATCCCAGCTAATGACTGACAGAAGTGAAGTCTGCCAGGGGCTCAAAATTTGGAATAATGTGACAGCCACTTTGGAGGAGCTGCATGCAAACAGACAAGGTTCCTGGCTTTCAAGGGAAGGTCAGCCTTTTACAACAGAATCCACACACTGTTAATGGTTTATGGGCCAGTTAAAAATGAATAGGAAGATCACAAGCTCTGTGATCAGGCAGATTTAGGTTCAAATCCTGAACTGCCACATATCAAATGTGGGACCACAGGCAACCCTTTCTAAGCCTTAGTTTCCTCTAGCCTCAAAATGGAAAAACAAATAACATATACTTTGTAGAGTTGTTGGAAGTTATTTTTTAAGATAGGTTCCTTTACATATAGTAAAACTTACCCATTTTAGGTATACAGTTCTATAAGCCTTGAAAAATGTATACAGTTGTAAAAACGCCACTACAATCCTATATAATAAAGGCTAATATGCAAATAGACCGAATGGCGGAACAACCGAACAACCAACCAACCAATTACCATGACGTGCACCAACCACCATGGGGCGTGCATGGAACATGGCAGGCATCGGCAGCAGAGAGCAGAATATGGCAGGCGTCAGCTGAAGCGGGATGGTGGAGCAGGTGAGCGGGGGCACCAAACCAAGGCAGGGCACTGGTTGCTGTCATCGGAGTGAGCTTCTGGTGGTTACTGAAAATTCTTTGCTCCCATGCTCCACCATCCCACCCGGTGCTCACACCTGCTGCCAGCACCAGAGCTGCCGCTCGCACCCACTGTCAGAGCCTGGAGCCGGCCCCGATTGCTCAGCGCCATCAGCAGGTGCGAGTGGTGGCTGCTGGTCCCAATCGTCCCTGAGGGCTTTTCCACCTCCCCCTACTCCTGAGGGGTGGAAGATCACAAGCTCTGTGATCAGGGCTGGTAGCTGCCTCTCGCACCCGCTGCTGGTGATGGCCCCGCTCACACCCACTGCCGGCACCGGAGCCGCCTCTCGCACCCACTGCCAGCGCTGGCCCCACTCACACCTGCAGCCGGCACTGGAGCTGCCACTCGCGCCCGCTGCCGGCATCTGGCACCGGTCCTGATCACTCAGTAGTGCCATCAGCGGGTATGAGTGGCAGCTGCTGGCCCCGATTGCCCCTGAGGGCTTTTCCACCTCCCTCTACTCCTGAGGGGTGATCGGGGCAGCAGTCGCCGCTTGCACCTGCTAATCGCTCCACACTATCAGCGGTGTGAGTGGGGCTGGCGCTGTCAGTTCATGGGTGTGGCAGTGGTGGGAGCGGGAGCTGCCGGCAGACAGGGGCCCGGGGGCCACTAGCAGGAGGAGCTGGAGGGGGCGCAGAAGATGGGCCAAGACCTGCCCCTGTGCCCACCACAGCCTCGTGGCCCATAGTCCCTTTCAAGGTGTACGAATTCGTGCACTGGGCCCCTAGTCTATAATAATAAAAGCATAATATGCTAATTAGATGGGACTTCAGGACAACCTTCCGGATGAAGCCGGGGCTCCGAGGGCCAAGGCAGCCACTGCGGTTGTGAGGGCTGAGCCATTTGCATGAATTTCGTGTATCAGGCCTCTAGTTAAGATATAAAGTACTGAGGATCCAAGATGGCGGCGTAGGTAAACACCTAAACTGCTGCCTCGCACAACAATTTCAAAACTACAACTAAAAGACAAAACGTCTATCCCCCAGAACCACGGGAAAGCTGGCTGAGTGGAAGTTCTACAACTAGAAGGAAAGAGCAAACAGCATTGAGAGGTGCACAAGCGCTGAAAAGCTGAGGTACGGAGGCGCGCGAATCGGGCTGGCAGCGGGCAATTGGGAGCACTGCTTTTTTCAACCCGAAGGGAGACAAGCTCCCAATTACTCCAAACTCCAGTTTCTGGGGAGACGCGGGGGACCCAAACTCCTACGGGGAGAAGCTGGACTGTGCCGTGGGGTCGGAAAGTGAGGGTGGCTTGCTTGCAGGGCTGCGCGCAGGAATAATTGTTTACTGTGCTGGGGCACGGGACGCGGGGACGCGGTCGGAGACGCAGAGCCAGCTAACTGGCAGCCATCGCTGTTTGCCACGCCTTAGCCTAGTCATGCCCTGAGACCCTGCCCCGCACAATCTACAAACCCACCCAAGCTCCAAGCAGCGGCTTTAGCATATGAATGACCTGCCCTATTGCAGCTTAACCTAGCAAACTTGCAGCCCAGGACAGACAGCTCCAAAACCTCCAAACCCCAAGCAAAGAGGAGAAAACTGTAGTTCTCGCTGTAGCGCCTGCTGGGTGGCCTCAGACAAGTAGCTGACCTGCACCCCATTGGAGATCCAGAAGCCAGTGTACCTAGTGGTCAGTGTGAGACACCAGATTTCAACTCCTCACATCCATAAGTGATACATTCAAGAGGCAGACTCAGTGAGCACCAAAGCCCCACCGAAACAAGTCCTGCACCATAAGCGTGTCTCCTGCGCAGCAGTTCTTCCATTATAGACACAGCAGGTCCTCACAGCCAATTGGCCTGGAGGTCACTTCCTCCCAGTGTACCAACAGCAATCAAGACTTAACTACACCAAGACTTTGCACTCAGCCGACAAAGGGGTGTACCCAAGGCGTCCACCTCAGGTGATTGGGGAGGCTGAGCTACTGGCCCCTATAGGTCACCTACCACACAAAGGCACTCCATCAACACAGGGAAGCAGCAAAATGCGGAGACAAAGAAACATGTCACGAATAAAAGAAATGGAGGAAAGCAAACTACTGGATGACATAGAGTTCAGAACCACATTTATAAGGTTACTCAAGAATCTTCTAAAAACCGCTGAGGAACTTAGTGAGACCTTTAAGGATCTTAATGAGAATGCCAAAAAAATGGAAAAGAACCAGTCAGAAATTAAGCATACACTGTCTGAAATAAAGAATATACAGAAACTCAACTGTAGATCAATGTACCCCAAGAATCAAACCAAAGATCTGAAATATGAGGAAACAAAAAACACCCAACCAGAAAAACGAAAAGGAAAAAGAATCCAAAAATATGAAGATAGTGTAAGGAGCCTCTGGGACAACTTTAAGCGTACCAACATCCGAGTTTTTGGGGTGCCAGAAGAGAGAGAGCAAAATATTGAAAACCTATTAGAAGAAATAATGACAGAAAACTTTCCCTACCTGGTGAAAGAAATAGACTTACAAGTTCAGGAAGCTCACAGAACCCCATACAAGAGGAATCCAAAGAGGACCACACCAAGACACATCATAATTAAAATGCCAAGGGCAAAAGACAAAGAGAGAATCTTGAAAGCAGCAAGAGAAAAACGGTTAGTTACCTACAAGGGAGCACCCATACGACCGTCAGCTGATTTCTCAGCAGAAACTATGCAGGCCAGACGGAGTGGCAAGAAATATTCAAAGTGATGAACAGCAAGAACCTACAATCAAGATTACTCTACCCAGCAAAGCTATCATTCAGAGTTGAAGGTCAGATAAAGAGCTTCACAGACAAGAAAAAGCTAAAGGAGTTCATCACCACCAAACCAGGATTACATGAAATGCTGAAGGGTGTTCTTTAAGAAGAGGAAGAAGAAGAAAAAAGTAAAGATAAAAATTATGAACAACAAAATGACATCAAATACATACCTACCAACAAGTGAATCTAAAAATCAAGTGAATAAAAAATCTGAAGAACAGAATGGACTGGTGAATATAATAGAATCAGGGACATAGAAAGGGAGTGGACTGACAATTCTCAGGGGGAAGGGGGTGTGAGGGGTGCAGGAAGAGATTGGACAAAAATCTTACACCGATGGATAAAGACAGTGGCGGGGGGTAAGGGCATGGTGTGGGGTGGGGGATCAGGTGGAAGGGAGCTATGGGGGAAAAAAAAGAGGAACACCTGTAATAATCTGAATAAAGATTTTAAAAAAAAAGATATAAAGTACTAGTGGCCTGGTGCATGAAATTCGTGCACAGGGTGGGGGTGTCCCTCAGCCCGGCCTGCACCCTCTCCAATCTGGAATCCCTCGGGGGATGTCCGACTGCCAGGGATCGGGCCTAAACTGGCAGTTGGACAACAGGGATCGGGCCTAAACCAGCAATCAGACATCCCTCTCGCAATCTGGGACCGCTGGCTCCTAACTGCTCACCTGCCTGCCTGCCTGATTGCCCCTAACCACTCTACCTGCCAGCCTGCTTGCCCCCAACTGGCCCCCCCTGCTTGCCTACTCACCCCCAACTTCTCCGCCCCCGCCAGCCTGATCACCCCCAACTGCCCTCCCCTCCTGGCCTGATTGCCCCTAACCACCTCTGCCTTGGCCCCGCCAACATGGCTTTGTCCGGAAGGACGTCCGGAAGGTCTCCCAGTCTAATTAGCATATTATCCTTTTATTAGTATAGATTATCATCACCCCCAAAAGTTCTCTCATCTTTGTAGTCAATGCCCCCACCCCTGACTCCCAGTCCATGGCAATCACTGAGTGAAGCTGAGAAAAGGCAAGTGAACAACAATCCAAGTTCACAAAGCAAGTAAGAGACAAGTTCAAGACTAGCACCCCAAGTGGATCAAATACCTAAATGAGAGAGCTAACAAAATAAAACTCTTGGAAGAAAGAACCTATAGGCAAAAACGTTCATGACCTTGGATTTGGAAATGGTTTCTTAGATATGATACCAATAGCACAAATAACCAAAGAGTGAGCCCTAGCTGGTTTAGCTCAATGGATAGAGCGTCAGCCTGCAGACTGAAGGGTCTCGGGTTCAATTCTGGTCAAGGGTACATGCCCAGGATGCGGGCTCAATCCCCAGTGGGGGGCATGCAGGAGGCAGCCAATCAATGATTCTCTCTCATCACTGTTTCTCTCTCTCTCACTCTCCCTCTCTGAAATCAATAAAATATTTTTAAAAAATAACCAAAGAGTGGGGGAGGGGACAGGTAAACTGGATTCATCAAAACTAAAAACTTTTGTGCTTTAAAGAATAACATCAAGAAAGTGAAAAGACAACCCACAGAATGAATTTTTTTGTAGATCATATATATATAATAAGAGATTTGCAACTAAAATATATAAAGAACTCTTACCTCAATAATAAAAGGGCCAATAATCTGAGAGGATCCACAATCAAATCAAAATTACATCTAAGCCCTAGCCAGTTTGGCTCAGTGGAGAGCAACACACCAAAACCCCACTGAAGCAAGTCCTGCTCCAGAGGGGCGTCTCCTACACAGCAGCTCTTCCACTGTAGTCACAGCTGGTCCTCACAGTCAAGTGGCCTGGAGATCAACTCCTCCTAGTTGACCTAGCAGGCAGTAGCAGAAAGAAAGGTAGGGTTGTCACATGATAAACTCACCACATCCAAAAGTGATCAACTCCTCCTAGAGGCCAATAGCAATCTAGGCTCACTTACAACAAGACTGCACACAGCCCACACCTAGAGTGTCCAGCTCAGGTGACTGGGGAGGCTTAGCCAATGAGCCCTACAGGACACCTTCTACACAAGGCCACTCTAAGAATTCCAGGAGACATTGCAGCTCTACCTAATACACAGACACAAACACAGGGAAGCAGTCAAAAATGTGGAGACCAAGAAACATGTCACATATGAAAGAAATGGAAGCAAGCAAACACTTTTTAAAACACTTTATTTTTACTTTATTTTGTTGATTTGAGAGAGAATGAGGAAAGGAGAGAGTAACATCAGTTTGTTTTTCCACCTCTTTATACATTCACTGGTTGTTTCCTCTATGTGCTCCAGTGCTTGTTGCCCTAGCATTAATCGAAGGTGGAATGAAATATGAAGATGCAGTACAATTCATAAGACAAAAGCGGCGTGGAGCTTTTAACAGCAAGCAACTTCTGTATTTGGAGAAGTATCGTCCTAAAATGCAGCTGCGCTTCAAAGACTCCAGTGGTCATAGAAACAACTGTTGCATTCAATAAAAAGGGTGCCTGATGCCATTGCCTTGAAAGTGGAACTTGAGATAGGACCTAATTTGTCATATATATTAGCCAACATGTTGGCTTGGTGAATAAGTCTAATGAAGCTTCAAAAAGAAGGTTGAAAAGCAGTTTTATCAGGCCACAAGCTTGACAGAATTGCAACCTCTATGTTTGGGTTATGATCAACCTATTTTGACACTTGGCAAGATTCTTACTGTTCAGCATTTAAAATCTGCTTATCATTTGTACCAATTTACTTTTCCTGAAATCATGCAATATTGAGTTATGTCTTTAAGTCTATTCCCATGTCAGAATCTTACCGATATATAAAAGATTTAGGAAGATTAGGTGCCAAAATACCCAGCACAATACTTGTATATTTTAGTTTCACACAGAACTAAAATCCCAGGAACTACGAACACTCTGGACCTTATGTGGTTTATCCCTTCAGTCATTTCAAACATAGAAAGTAGGGCCTATATGATTATTTGCCTGCTCACTTTATGTTTACATCTCCCACATTCATACAAGTATACATCAGGTTTGCTCAACTTTTTGATTTTTATACTAAGTCTTGGTTATTATTTAAAGTCTTTCTATAAATCTCATTTTGTGCTGTTATGGAAAGCCTCTATTTTGAAAATCTGCATTGTATAGAAGCACATGTCTTTAACGTCTCCAGACAAAAAGCCTTACAGTTAATTTTATTATTTTTTTTATTTATTTTTTTAAATATATTTTATTGATTTTTTACAGAGAGGAAGGAAGAGGGATAGAGAGTTAGAAACATCGATGAGAGAGAAACATCGATCAGCTGCCTCCTGCACACCTCCTACTGGGGATGTGCCCGCAACCAAGGTACGTGCCCTTGACCGGAATCGAACCTGGGACCTTTCAGTCCGCAGGCCGACGCTCTATCCACTGAGCCAAACCGGTTTTGGCACCTTACAGTTAATTTTAATGTTTGCACTTAATGTGCAACTTATAGGGAGGGCCTGAGAAAAGAATGAGAGGGGCCTATTAAGTATTTTTATTAAGATGTTGCCTTTGTCTTGTGTGGAACATGTAGAATATGCTCTTTGGTAAATATTTTTTTAAAGGTAGACATGCTTTGTTGTAGCTAAAACGATTCTTAATCATAAAAATTCTGAATTCTTGTATTTTTTTCATACATTCTGAAGTTTACCAACTTATTTTTGTTTGAAGTGTGATTTTTTTTTTCCTTCCCACCCTCTTGCAAAAAAAAGAAGTGGGTTTCTGCTAATGAATTGAGCAGACAACTAATATTTTATATGCCTTTTGAGCTGTGTAACTTAATATTTGGATACTTGATAATTTGTTTTATTATGTAATTGATAAAATGGTGATGTGTATTGATGTTAGTTCAAGCATATATTTATACTGTTTGGGAATGTGTGGTTATAGTTCTGTGGGAGAAATAATTTGTCAGCAGCGTTCACCAGCTGGTAAAAATTTAGTGCGAGAGCTTAAACATCTAAATAAATGAGATGCATTTATCATCAAAAAAAAAAATGACCAGAATAAACTACTTGCATGTTAAATCTATACTAATAAAAGGGTAATAAGCTAATTAGACTGGGAGACCTTCTGGATGTCCTTCCGGACAAAGCCATGGTGGCGGGGCTGAGGCAGAGGTGGTTAGGGGCGATCAGGCCAGGAGGGGAGGGCAGTTGGGGGTGATCAGGCCAGCAGGAGGGCCAGTTGGGGGCAAGCAGGCCAGCAGGGGGGCAGTTGGGGTGAGCAGGCTGGCAGGGGGGTGGTTGGGGGTGAGAAGGCTGGCGGGGGAGGCAGTTGGGGGCGAGCAGGCCGGCAGGCAGAGTGGTTAGGGGCTATCAGGCAGGCAGGCAGGCAGGTGAGCGGTTAGGAGCCAGCAGTCCTGGATTGGAAGAGGGATGTCCCAGATTGGAGAGGGTGCAGGCCGGGCTGAGGTACACACCCTCCGTGCATGAATTTCGTGCGCCAGGCCACTAGTAATTTTATAAAAGTGCATGATTTAAAAAAAAAGATCAGAGACGAGCAGTCATATACTGCCAAGGAGAGAGACATTATAGAATAGCCCAAGCAAGTCACTAAATAAGCAAAAAAAGCAGCAACACCCACCCCTGCCAGTGGGAGAAGAATCTGAATCAACTACATTATATTACTTAAAATATGTAGTTTTCATGTCACATGCAAAATTACAGTAAAATGTGATCCATTTAGCAGGGAGGAGGAGAGAAGACTATAGATAGATATTGTCTCTAAGGAGGCCCAGATGTCAGAATCAGCAGATAAATATTTCAAAGCAGCTATTATAAATAATGTTAAAAAGAACTAAAGGAAACCAGATTTAAAGAATTATATGCAAGTATGATGACAATGATTTATCAAATAAAGAATATCAATAAATAGAAATTATAAAAATAAAAAAATGGAAAAATTGTATTCTGAAATAAAACATTCAAGAGGGACTCAACAACATTTTTGAGCTGGAAGAAGAAAGAATCATCAAACATGAAGCCAGATCTATATAAATTATGCAATCTGAAAAAGAAAAAAGAAAAAAAGTCACAGAGACCTATAGCAAACCAATATATATTAATGGGAGTTCCAGAGAGAGGAAAAAAAAGAAATGGGCAGAAAAAAATATTTGAAAACATAATGGCTAAAAGCTTCCCCAGTTTGATTAAAACAAACAAACATTAAACTACACACTCAAGATAGACAATGAACTCCAAGTTGGCTAAATACAAAAAGATCACATCTATATACATCATAGAAAAAACTGTTCAAAGCCAAAGAGAATTTTTCAAAAATAAAAAAAACAACTTATCAGATAAAAGGAATAACAATAAGATTAAAATTAACAGCTCACCTCTCATCAGAAATAATGGAGGCTAGAGGCAGTGGAATGATACAGAAAACATGTTGAAGGAAAAAAATTTGCCAACCAAAATTTCTAACCCCAGTAAAACTATTGTTTACAATTAAAGATAAAAACAAAGACATTCCCATATAAATAACTGAGATAATTTATTGCTGCCTTTCAAAAATATTAAAGCTTGCTGAAAGGAAAAGGTACTGGAAAGTAATTCAAATCCACATAAAAGAAAAAAAAAAGAGCATCAGTAAAGATTATTACGGAGGTAAATATAAAAGATAGTGTAAATATTTTTCTCTTTTTTTCTCTTAACAGACTTAAAAGACAACTATAAAACAGTAACTTTAAAACTATATGGTTACTCTCAACAGTGTGGCTCACTTGGTTGGAGTGTCATCCCAGGTTCAATCCCTGGTCAGAGTGTGGATGGAAAGGCAACTAATTGATGTTTCTAGCTCACATTAATGCCTCTCTGTCTCTGTCTCTGTCTCTTTCTCACTCCCTCCCTCTCTCCCTTCCCCTCTCTCTAAAATCAATAAGCATGTCCTCAAGGTGAGGATTAAAACTTTTTTTGAAAAGCTGTAGTTGGTCATATAATAGATAAAAATTTAATTTATATAAAAACAAAAGCCCAGTCAGGAGAAGGAGAATGGAGTTACACTAAAACAAAGTCTCTATAGCTTACTGAAAGAAAATCATCTAAAGTAGATTGTATGTGAAGTAGATTGTAATAAATACATAATTTGTAATAAATCAAGACATATTTAATCTCCAAAACAACCACTAAGAAAATAACTTTTAAGACTTTACAAATATATCAACAATGCCAGCAAAAAACCACTGATACATGTTACAATATAAATTAATTTGAAAAATATTATGGTAAGTGAAAGAAATCAAAGCAAAAGACCACATTTTGTATGGTGCTATCCTATATAATAAAAGCCTAATATGCTAAATGTCCGGTCATCTGTTCAACCAATCAAAGCTTAATATGCTAATGATATGCTAAGGCCGCTCAACCGCTTGCTATGATGTGCACTGACCACTAGGGAGCAGATGCTCTGACCAGTATATTAGCTTGTTGCTGGGGTCTGACCAATCAGGACTGAGCAAGATGAGTCGGACACGCCCTGGAGCCCTCCTGCAGTCCCTCCCAAGCTGGCCAACCTCCCGCATCCCTCCCCAGCTCTGATTATGCACCAGTGGGGTCCCTCAGCCTGGCTTGCACCCTCTCGCATTCCGGGACCCCTCAGGGGATGTCAGAGAGCCGGTTTTGGCCCAATCCCACAGGCCAGGCCAAATTTGTGCACCAGGCCTCTAGTCCTATATAATAAAAGGCTAATATGCAAATTGTCCCCTCAGGAGTTAAACTGACTGAAAGTTCAACCACTTGCTATGACATGCGCTGACCACCAGGGGGGTGGCGCGGAATGAAGGAAGGCCCCAGCTGGCGAAGGAAGGTCCCAGCCGGCAGCCAGGGGAAGGAAGGCCCTGGTCGGCAGCCGGAAGGCCCCAATTGGCCCTGATTGCCGGCCAGGCCTAGGGATCCTACCTGTGCACTAATTTTGTGCTCCGGGCCTCTAGTTTTATATGAAATGTTCAGAAAATGCAAATCTATAGAGGCAAACAGTAGGTATTTGGTCATCTAGGATTTGGAGTAGGGATGGGGATTGACAGCAGATTTCTTTAGGGTAATAAAAAGTGAATTTTAGTGACAGTTGCACAACACTGTAAATTCATTAAAAAATCAATGATGTGTAGGCCTAGCTGGTTTGGCTCAGTGGATACACCATTGGCCCATGGACTGAAGGGTCCCAGGTTCGACTCCAATCAAGGACACGTACTCAGTTGCAGGCTCAATCCTCGACCTTGCTCTGGGTGCATGCGGGAGGCAACCAATCAATGTATCTCTCACATCAATGTTTCTCTGTCTCTCCCCTCCCTTCTACTCTCGCTAAATATCAATGGGAAAATATCCTTGGGTGAAAATTAACAACAACAAAAAATCATTAAATTGTATACTTAAATTGAGTGAATTTTATCATATATACATTATGTCAAAAAAGCTGTTAAAAATACAAATTTGTGATTCAGTAAGTAGTTACACATTTTTTATAAGCTAAAAGGAATTAAGTCATTTTGTTAATACCCTCACTTATACACATGAACTGATAACTTCTGGGCTAGGCTCTCTCTAAAGTGTTACAGATTCAGAGATAGCAGGACACAATGTCTGTTCCTGGGGTGTTTATACTGAGGGAAACATATGGAAACTGACAATCAGGAGCAATATAGTACTGTTATTATGCTGACTGCTAGAATTTAAAGACAACTAACGAAAGGTCAGGTGAGGGGTATTATGACTGTCACTAGGTGGCAACATGTTTAGTTAAAGCAGTGGTCACCAACCGGTGGTCCGTGAGGTCCGAAAGGTTGGCGACCGCTGAGTTAAAGGATTCCATTTCTCAACCTCTCAAGGTTAGATGTGGCTATGTGGTTATTTTTGTTTAATGATATATAACTGAAATATGGTATAGGACTTCTGCTTGAGAGCAGCTTAAAAAGAACAGTGTTAGCTGGGTTGGTGCCCTTCCTTCTCCTCTTACTCTTTTCTGGTATCTAGTACTGGGACATAATGATTGACCATTAGCCTTCTTTTCTATGAAATGACCTTGAGAATGGAAGTCTCAAACCAAGAATGGTGGAAGGGGCCCTTGATTTTGTGGAGCAATCATTTCAGCTCTGGTCTACCTACCTCTGTATTTTTAACCACTGTTATTTTAGATTTCTGTTATATACAGCTGAACCTAATCCTATGTATTTGGGAGGGGGAGCGAAATAGAGGATTTCAAAGAATGTCATTCAATCTGTTTTGAGGGAGAAGGGGAAGGAAAGGCCATTCATGAAATTGTACCATGAGAGAATATGGTGTATAGAAAGGCTGGAATATAGACTCTGAAGGGAAAACATGGCAGTAATATTATCATCCTGTCCCCACTTCTGAATTATGTCCACTCAGCTCTTGTGAAGGACCTCAGAAGCAAGATTGGGCATGGCTATAGGCCATTTTATGATCAAGGAGCTCTCTGAACTTTTCTGTAGTAAATACTCATTGCAGCTATAATTTGCTTGCCCAATTCTTTTCTTTCTGCTACATTTTAAGCACTATGAAGTGAAGGGACCATGTCTTTTATTCATCACTGCATTTCTAGAATTTAAAAGGCATGGTATAAAGCTGGGTGTTCAGTAAACATTTGTTGAGTAGTTGAATGAATTAATTGATGGGTAAATAAAAGGAAACATTTTATTGGGATTCGACAGCTTAATATCACATTAAATTTTTCTTACCAAACAAAATAAAGAGAAATCCATTTCAGTAGGGTTTCCCCCTCAATTCTACCAGTACAGTATGCAATGAAGTCCAGTTTTTATAGATGTCTGCTTCTTTATACTGTCTGCCAAATGTAATCAGAGACTGCACATTAGATTTCTGCATAACCCTATGATAAGTCGAGGAGCATCTGTATTCACTAAACCTCACAAGTACTTGGGACTTCCTGTGTCATTTCTCTGCCCTTAGAGAATTTATTTTTTAGTGAGGAAACAGCTATGTGTAAGTATGACTATAATGAAGGTGCTATATTAAAACGAAGTGCTTGAAACAGAGAGAGGATGTCATTCTGCTTGGCAGAAGCTTTCATAATGTAACACTTTTATAGTTTAGAAAGATGGTGCAAAAGGTAACAATTACTATTTTGCAGATAAAGAAACATAATCAGAGAAGTTATATAAAATCTAAAACTTCAGATCTGAAATCTAGTGTCCTTTCCATGACAACATGCTGTTTCACAATCCAAATGCGATTACCTAAAATGGCTATAATTTCAAAATACCATTTTCCTGCCTTCACACTTTATAATTCAGCTATTTGATCTTCTTTAAATTCCCCTGAACATGCCATACTCTCTTGCCTCTGAGTCTTTACACACGCTGTTCTCTCTGTCTAAAATACCAATATTCCCATCATTTGGGGATTATCCCTCATCTCCCCTATCTCTAGGTTGGATAATTCCTACTCATCTTTTCACACTCCCAACTGTAAAGCCCACAAGAACAGAGATTTGTCTTGATCACAGTTTTATTCCTAACACTAGCACAAAGTCAGGAACACAGTATGTGCTTGGAAAATATTTGCTAAATAAACTGATTGCATATCAATTTCACAATCACACAATACAATGACCTGAAATTAGCACACACCTCTGAAGCAAAGTTATACTTTGCTAGAAATGGATTGCCACAGGCAGACTTGCTATAACATCCCAAGCTACAAAAAAACAGTGATCCAGCATTTCTAGAAAGACTATAACTCACCAATCCTCACAGTCCCTCTTTAATGGTTGCTTATAATAGGCTAGATTTGCAATGCAAATATATAAGCTTACTTTATAAGATTTTAAATTCTTACATAAGGCCTGTGATACAGCATAAAAATACTGGTGCTCCTTTTCCAAAGAACAACTGTGATATTACTTATCACATCTAGTTGCAAAGAGCTAATTGGAAGGGGTCTATGGTCATGGCATCCAATAGCTTTATTTATTTTTGTTTAGAAGAGAAAACTGAGGCACAGAGAAGGGAAAGGACTACCGTAGAAATACATGACAAGTCAGGATCACAAACAAGGCTCTGAACAAAAAACAAGGCCTAACTTTAGACAGCAAACTTTCCACTGTATCATCTTGATACTATTCTCTGGATGGACAGATGAACAATTATATGGAAAGACAGATAAATGAACAAATTAGCTGTATGACAATGCAGTCCCAGTAAAACTCCTCTCCCTTCTGGTCATTAGTCTTGATTGGCATTTTAAATCTATGTCATGTGACATAGGATAGTAAGGGAATATAAAGTAATGTAGCTATTTATTGAAGGACCCATTGAGCAAAGTGGTCTACTAGAATGTTAGTTCTCTAAAGCAAACCCAGAAGCCCACCAGATCAGAAATTCTCAACATCAAGTTTATAGCACACAAAATCGTCATCCTGCCCTAGCTGGTGTTGCTCAGTGGATAGAGTGTTGGCCTGCGGACTGAAGGGTCCCGGGTTCAATTCCAGTTGGGGGCTCATGTCCAGGTTGTGGGCTCGATCCCCAGTGGGGGGCGTGCAGGAGGCAGCCGATCGATGATTCTCTCTTATCATTGATGTTTCTCTTTCTCCCTCTCCCTTCCTCTCTGAAATCAATAAAAATATATTTTTTTAAAAATCATCATCCCCTTTCTTGTAGAAGCAACATATGCGAAGTACTACTGCCTAGCAACTTCGTATAATGACTAAGAACATAGGTTTTTTGGGTCACAGTAGCTGTGAGGCCTTGCATAGCATACTTAATTTCAGTTCCCTTTTCTGTAATGTGGAAATACCAGTGGTAACCATATCCTAGATTGTTGGAAGTACTAAATGAGACAATGTATGTTTTGCCAGAGCAGATTACACACTTAACAAATGATGACCTTATCATTATTTCATCTGGGGAAACATCCTCATCACATGTGATTTTCAATGGCCCAGGCTTACAATGTCCATAGGGACATCCAGGACTTTGGAATATCCCCTCCCCACGTCTAGGGTTCTAGAAGGGTAATTAGAGAGCCTCAAAAAGAGTAAGACTCTTGAGACTGTCTGCTATAGAAAAGCAATGATCTCCTCATCTATAAAATGGAAATACTACCATATAATCTAAAGAACTGCTGTGAAGATGAATAGAAAGCCATGAAGGAATGAAGCAGCGAAGTGACAGTCATGTCTGTGTTTTAGAATATTTCATGGGAAGATGTAGAATGGACTGTAGAAGAGAAACAGAAGGTCTGAAATAGAAAGGAAGAGCTGAAATAGAAAAGAAGGAAAAAATATAGGAATATTTTGGAGTCAGAACTGATAGGATTTAGAATCTCTATATGCAGGGCTTGATTTAGGGAAAAGTAAAAAAGAAAAGAAAAGGTTTCAGAAAGAAAAAAAAAGTAAAGGGTTTCAAGGGTAAGCATTGAACGATGGCCTTCATTTTTTAACTACCAGAGGCAAAGATGTCCAATGAACATCTGGAAAGATTGATCTGAGAGATGATGACTGCTGTGAACGAACTACCTACCAACCATTATGTTTATTTGCTTAGAGGTTAGCAGAAGCAGTCCAGAAGTGGTATAAAGGCAGTACAGAATAATGAAACATGGAGGAAAAATAACATAATAGTAGAATATACTGTCAGATGTAATTCAGAACCAAGGAGGGCTCCCAGAAAACATGTCTTTAGAACCTTATTAGTCACTAAAGATCCTTCCTTCTCCTTCCTTCCTTCCTTCCTTCCTTCCTTCCTTCCTTCCTTCCTTCCCTCCACCCTCACTGAATTTTCTTTTATACCAGGCCCAGGACTAGCATCACGATATAAAGATGTATACACGGGGGGGAAGAGGGACGTATGTAATACTTTCAACAAGAAAGACTTTCTTTAAAAAAGGATGGAAAAAAGATATATACATGCCCTTAACACGTTAAGCGCCATGTCAGTCACCGGTGACTGAAACAGAAAGGAAGACAAAACAGGCTTGGCGCTTAACGTGTTAAGGACCTTGGAGTTAGCAGAGAAGGGAAACGCATGGAGTCAAATAAAAGACACCCATGTGCTACAGCAGAGCCCCAGGTCTAGAGAACGTAACTCCATTCACCCCTTCTCAGGATGTCTTCCTTGAATATTATTATTACCTAACATTTATGGAATGCTTACTATGGGCCAGTCATTTTTCTTAGAACTTTATATATGTTACTTCCTTTACTTTTCACAACGACCCTATGAAGTAGGTACTATTTATTATTCCCATTTTGCCAATGGGGGGACTGAACAGTCTTGCCTTTGATGAACTCTTTCCTCTGAGCTCTTTTAATCCTCACAAAGCATTCAATATCATTACACAGTACTTTGTAGCTCTGGTTTTTAAAAAATACTTCTTGAGGAGTATCTGTACCTTCAACCTCTTCTGTGAATGCCCCTTTTCTCTCACCACCTTCTTGCTCTAAGTGAAATGTTTCCTTGGCAACCTTCTCAAATTGGGGCTGGTTTTCTTTCATTTTCTGCTACTACTTATACCCCATTGTTGCTTCCAAACCTTCCTGCATACAAACATCCAGCTTTAAATCTGATATCATCAGATTTTAGATCACCCCATCATCCTTCCTTGTAACCATTTACGTCCCTCAAATCACTCCCTCTTATGCTTTAATGATTGTGGTTCCTAGCAAACTCCAACACCATTCTTGTCATAAGTCTTGGTAATTTCAACTATACAAATAATAGGTAAACATATTGCCCTAATAGTTAACTGACCTCCTCTCCTCTGTTGATCTTGATTTCCAGCCTACCTCAATTTCTCATTCCCATGGTTATATGCTTGACCTTGCCATTACCAATAACTGCCCATTACCAATATCTTCTGTGACCTCAATTCCAAATATCTCATTCTCTAACCACTATCTCTTATCTTTCCAGTACACAATACTGTAGTACCCCAACTCTGACAATCTTTCAGCCTATTAGGACATTCAATCTACTGATCCTATCTACATTTCATTCCATCATCCTCATCTTATCTTCCCTTCCTAATCCTAGCTAGTTTAAATTCCTTGGTCAATTTTTATAATCACTCTCTTGGCCCTCTATATTTGTACTGGATTGATTAAACCACAGCCTTGGTAAAATCCAATTCACCATCTAATCTCTGCCTACATTGGCACAGGTCTTGGGAGGAAGAAAACATACATAACTATATTTACTAAAATTAAACTTCAAACTCATGATCACTATTTTCAAGTGGGTTCTAAATGCAACCTGACAATCATTCTGTATTTGCCAAGGTGATTTACTTTCCTAAACTTTCTCTGCTCGTAATCCTACTCTCACCTAGTGACTTTGCCTATTTGTCTAAATAAAATTAATCATCCAGAAGAGAATTTTCACAAAATCCCACCATATTCATCTACCAAACTGCATCCATGCACATATACTCTAATTTCTCTCCTATTACCATGGACAACAGTCCACATCCAATCCTCTACTGATACACAATATTCCACCTCCCCACCAAATGAAGGGCATTGCTCTGGTCATTTCCCCTCTCTTTCTCCCACATTATCAGAATTTTCCTTTTCTTCAGGATTATTCCTGTTAACATACTACTACTTGTTTAGTCAAATAAGTAAATAAACAAAATATTTCTTTTTTCCTTACTGGTATATCTACACACAAGTTATTTATTTTTATTTTTTAGAGAGAAAGGAAAAGAGAGGGAGAAACATTTATGTGAGAGAGAAATATCAATTGGTTGCCTCCCACAGGTGCCCCAACCAGGTATTGTGCTCTGACTGGGAACCAAACCCGCAACCTTCTGGTGTACACCAACTGAACCACCCAGCCAAGGGCCAAACTCTTTTTTTCATTCCACCTAACATGCCAGCTACCAATCCACTTCTCTCCTTTCCTTCCGTCCCTTCACAACAAAGCTACTAGAAAGAGCTTTTATAAAATGGGTAAAGGACCTCAATAGACACTTTTCCAAAGAGGACATACAGATGGCCAATAGACATGAAAGATTCTCAACATCACTTATCATCAGAGAAATGCAAATTAAAACTACAATGAGATAGCATCTCACACCTGTCAGAATAGCAATCATCAATAAATCAACAAACAAGTGCTGGTGAGGATGTGGAAAAAAGGGAACCCTCATGCACTGTTGAGATTATAAATTGGTGCAGCCACTATGGAAAACAGTATGAAGGTTCCTCAAAAAATTAAAAATAGAACTATCATATGACCCAGTAATTCCACCTCTGGGTATTTATCCAAAGAAACCCAAAATACCAATTCAAAAAGATATATGCACCCCTATGTTCACTGCAATATTATTTATAACTAGAGGCCCATTGCACAAAGATTTGTGCAATAGGCCTTCCTTCCCCTGGCTGCCGGCACCAGTTTTCCTCTGGCACCGGGGACCCAGGCCTTCATTCTGGCCGCCGCCTTCCGTCTTCATTCCGGCCGGAGCCTTCAGTCTTCACTCCAGCTGGAGCGCTGCTCCTGTAGCTTCCTCTGCCCCCTACCCTCCCCCTCATAGCAGGTGTCCCACCTGGCTGCTCAGCGCCTGCATGTGTGCTGCCCAGAGGCCCGGAGCAGCTGGGGGGCGGGGCTGCCAACATCTTTGTCGGGTTAATTTGCATACTCACTCCTGATTTGCTGGTGGGTGTCATGAAGTGATTGTCAATTTGCATATTTCTCTTTTATTAGTGTAGATAGCCAAGATATGGAAGCAACCTAAGAGTCCATCAATAGACCAATGGGTAAAGAAGATGTGGTACATATATACAATGGAATATTACTCATCCATAACAAATAATAAAATCTTGCCATTTGGGACAAGTAAATGGACCAAGAGGGTATTATGCTAAGTGTAATAAGTCAGAAAAAGACAAATACCAAGTGATTTCACTTACATGGGGAATCTAAACAACAAAATATACAAACAAAACAGAAATAAACTCATAGATACAGAGAAGTTAATGGCTACTAGATGGGGTTGGGGGGGGGGGCGTGAAAAAGGTGATGGGATTAAGAAGTATCAATTGGCAGTTATAAAAATAGTCACGGGACCAGCCGATGTGGCTCAGCTGGTTGGGCATCATCTAGTGCACTGAAAGGTTGCTGGTTCGATTCCCGATCAGGGCACATGACCTGGTTGCAGGCTCAATCCCAGGTAGGGGCATGTAGGAGGCAGCCGAATTGATGTTCTACTCTCACATCAATGCTTCTCTCTCTCCCTCCTCCCTCTCTCTCTCTCTCAAAAGTAATTATACACACACACACACACATACATACAGTCACAGGGATGTAAGGTACAACACAGGGAATATGTCAATAATATTGTAATAACTATGTATGGTGTCAGATGGGTACTAGACCAATCACTTTGTCAGTTATATAAATGTCTAATCATTGTGTTGTACAACTGAAACTAATACAATAATATATGTTAAATGTAATTGAAAAAATTTTAAAAGTATATACAAAAAATGTTCTACATCTGTGCTAATATAGTAGCTATTAGCCACATGTGGCTACTGAGCACCTGAAATGTGGCTACTGGCTACTGTATTGAATAGCACAGGACTATAGCAATAGTTAGGAACCTAGATAATAAAGAGAGGCCAAGGTAAAAACTTAAAGCAACTCCATTTAACTTTTTCCTCACATGTATCAATTCATTCTCATGTTATACATTCATTCATTTAACAAATACTTACTGCTTACTATGTGTCAGGTACAATTGTAGGTACTGATGAAACAATAGTGAACAAAAAAAGACAACCCTTTCCTCAAAAAGCTTATGTTCTAATGAGGCAATATAGTGATTAAAAGCAAGGACTCTGGAGCCAGAGAGCTTAGGTTTAGATTCTGGCTCCAATGCTAACCTCTTAGTGTTCTTTGAAAATCACTTAACCTCTCTATGCCTCAATTAAAAATCTATAAAATGGGGATCATAATAATAGTACCACCTAATAGCATTTCTATAAGGATTAAATTAGCTAACATATGCAAAGTGCTTAGAACAGTGCCCAACATAAAAGAACTACCTGTTATTATTTTGTATTTTGTTATTATTGTGAGTGGGAGTAAGACAATTAACAGACAGCAAAAAATATGGCCAATTAGTGGTATGGCAGAAAAATAAATCAGGGTAAGGGAATACGGAATGCCATATAAGAATTACAATTTTGAGAAGATAGTCAGGGAAAGCCTCAATAAAAAGATGACACCTGAGAAAATACCTCAAAGAGGATGAAAAGGAACAAGCCACACATATATCTGGGGGGAAATTTAATCCCCCTGTGATGTACTTGGTATTATTAACACATTTTATAGATGGGAGAGCTGAGGTTTAGACTAAGGAACCTGTCCAAGGTCACATGACTTATAAATGACGGAGTCTAGAGTCAACTCCAGGACTGTTGATCCAATTCCTTCTCCACTACTGGGCTGTGTTTGATTTCCATTCCTTTCTTCTTTTTTTCTTTAAATATGTATATTTTTTATTAATTTTAAAGAGAGAAAGAAAGAAAGAGAGAGAGAAACATCAAGAGGAGAGAGAATCATTGATCGGCTGCCTCCTGCAGGCTCCCCACAGGGTATCAAGCCTGCAACGCAGGCATGTGCCCTGACCGGGAATCAAACCATGACCTCCTGGTTCATAGGTCGATGCCCAACCACTGAGTCACACTGGCCAGGCAACCTCCATTTCTTTCTGTAGTGAAACAAGACCAACAGATTCTTTTTACATCGGTTTCCTTTTCTGGCATTGAGATTTATAGATTCATTATGACTAGACAAGATCTCTGGGTTAATGGGTTAAGCAAAGGAGTTAAAGGCACTGGCAATAACCCACCCTGCCCACTCTCACAGGCATTTTCATCCGCTGCTTCCCAAGTAGCTGCACACCAGGACCCCCATGTTAACTGCAGGCTGTGCAAAGAAAACAGGCATTTATCAAGACCAACAAGACTCAAACACCAGGAAGGAGAGGTAAATTATACATCAGAAATAAAGGACACTGTTTCCAACCAGGTCTTTGAGGGAAAAAAGCTCTGCTAGATGTGCACTGTGGGAAAGCTATGATCAAAAGTTAGGTTCAACCTATTGAACCTTTCTAATGTAAACCTGGTGCATGAAATCTATAGAAATAAGGAGAGAAAAAACAAAGTTCCACAGGCTCACTTTACCAGTAAAAAACTCAGTGATTCAAAATACTTTAACAATGTTTTCTCTGTATGGTTTACTTGTGCTCATAAAATCTCTGTGAAAACATTAGCAATTCATTCCAGAATAACAGCTAGTGCTGCCAGAAGTAGTCCTCCCCTACAACTTATTAGAAATGTTGCTTCTACTTGCTGGGCCTTACTTCACTCATCAGTTAGAAACAGCGGCTAGACTAGATATTAATTAAAGTTTCTATCGTTAGCCCTTTATAGAACACTAGAGGCCCGGTGCATGAAATTCGTGCATGGGGTGGGGGTGTGTCCCTCAGCCCAGCTTGCACCCTCTGCAATCTGGAACCCCTTGAATCCAGGACTGCTGGCTCCCAACTGCTCACCTGCCTGCCTTCCTGATTGCCCCTAACCGCTTCTGCCTGCCAGCCTGATCACCGCATAACCAATCCCCTGCCAGCCTGACTGATGCCTAACTGCTCCCCTGCCAGCCTGTTTGCCCCTAACTGCCCTTCCCTGCAGGCCTGGTCACCCCTAACTGCCCTCCCTGCAGGCCTGGTCCCCACCAACTGCCCTCCCCTGCAGGCCTGGGTCCCCCCCAACTGCCCTTCCCTGCAGGCCCGGTCGCCCCCAACTTCCCTCCTCTGCCGGCCTGGTCACCCCTAACTGCCTCCCCTGCAGGCTTGATCGCCCCCAACTGTCCTCCCTTGCATGCCTGGTCCCTCCCAACTGCCCTCCCCTGATGGCCTGATCACCCACAACTGCCCTTCCTTGCAGGCCTGGTCCCTCCCAACTGCCTTCCCCTGCTGGCCATCTTGTGGCGGCCATCTTGTGTCCACAGGGGGCAGTCATCTTTGACCACATGGGGGCAGCCATCTTGAGTGTTGGGAGTAATGGTCAATTTGCATATTACTCCTTTATTAGATAGGATAGAGGCCCCAACTGGTATTAGATAGGATAGAGTTCACTACTGGTGCACGGGTGGAGACCGGCTGGTTTGCCCTGAAGGGTGTCCTGGATCAGGGTGGGGGTTCCCTTGGGGCGTGGGGCAGCCTGGGCAAGGGGCCTGTGGTGGTTTGCAGGCCATCCACGCCCCCTGGCAACCCAAGCAGAGGCCCTAGTATCTGGGATTTATTTATCTTCTATAATTGAAACTTTGTAGCCTTGAGCAGAGCCAGGCCTCCTGCTTGCTCCGTGGCCGCAGCCATTTTTGTTGAGATTTATTTATCTTCCATAATTGAAACTTTGTAGCGGAGGCCAAGGCAGGCCAGGGCTGCGGGAACTTGGCTTCCTCCATTGCCGGGGCAACCCAAGCCTCCTGCTCTCTCCAGCTCTGTGGTTGCCGCCATTTTTGTTGAGATTTATTTATCTTCTATAATTGAAACTTTGTAGCCTTAAGTGGAGGCCTGGGCCCGCCAGGGTATGCAGAAAGCTTGGCTTCCTCCATTGCCGAGGAAACCCAAGCCTCCTGCTCGCTCCGTGGCCACAGCCATCTTGGTTGGGTTAATTTGCATACTCACTCCTGATTGGCTGGTGGGTGTGGCTTGAGGGTATAGTGGAGTGATGGTTAATTTGCATGTTACTCTTTTATTAGATAGGATTATATTATAACCAGAGGCCTGGTGCACGAAATTTGTGTACTCAGGGGCAGGGAGGTCCCTCAGCCTGGCCTGCGCCCCCTCACAGTCTGGCAGTTGGACATCCTTAGCGCTGCCGCAGAGGTGGGAGAGACTCCCACCACCGCCGCTGCGCTCACCAGCCGTGAGCCCAACTCAGGGCTTCTGGCTGAGCAGCGCTCCTCCTGTGGGAGTGCACTGACCACCAGGGGGCAGCTCCTGCATTGAGCATCTGACCCTGGTGGTCAGTGTGCGTCATAGCGACCGGTCGTTCTGCCATTCAGTCGATTTGCATATTAGCCTTTTATTATATAGGATTATATAGAATAATGACACAGTACCTCTACAACTTCAGACTCTGACCAAAAAATTCATTCATTCAATAAACATTTATATAAGTTAGGCAATGAAAACACAAATATACTAAATGACAAATCCATGAAGGTGTCACAAATATTGCTTTTCCTAGTCATATATAAACATTTCAGAATTGTGTTTCTATTTAAAAAAAAAAAAACTTGGTTCCAAAATTCTGTAGTTTTATTTATTTTTTCTAATCACACTTAAGAGGGTTGCAGATCTTTTATTATATACTATGTTTAACAACCCCTCCCACAAAGAAACCTCTCCCTATTAAATCATAGCTCACACTTATTTCCCCTTCTTTAAATAACTCATAGCCTAATCTACTCATTTAGGACTTTCCCCCATTAGTATATGATAGCACCTCTAATTCTATGCATGTCTTTTTGTTACACCCAATCAACCATTAGTTCCTTGAGAATACACCCAACATCTTATTTTTCTTTGCATCTCCAGTAAGACTTTTTATAATTTATTTATAATCCATACCAAGACTAATTCAAAAGAATGTGAAGTAATGTAAAATTGGGATATAAAAAGAAGATAGTTAAAATAAAAATGAATAAAAACCAGCTGGGACACAGATTCTAAATCAAATGATCAAAATTCACCTTCTACATCTGCCATTTATGTGCCATGTTATAACTGGCAAGTTATGGCCTCTCTAATCAGCTTACTCATCTGTAAGTAAACATACACTGCCGTATCTCACAGACAGCCAGTCAAGCACAGACATTAACAAAACCAGCCATGGAGCCAGAAACCATTGGTTGGATTCAAATCACAGCTCCATCACATATTAACTGTGTGATCTTGGGCACCTTACTTAATTACTTCAAGTCTTAGTGTCTTCATCTGTTCCAAATGATGATAATACAACTTTTACAACTGATATAAAAGTTAAATAAAATATATATGTAAAGCACTTAGTGTTGGACATATAATAAGTACTCAATAAAAAATAACCATTCATGCCCTAATCGGTTTGGCTCAGTGGATAGAGCGTCGGCCTGCGGACTGAAGGGTCTCGGGTTCGATTCCGGTCAAGGGCATATACCTTGGTTGCGGGCACATCCCCAGTGGGAGGTGTGCAGGAGGCAGCTGATCGATGTTTCTAACTCTCTATCCTTCTCCCTTCCTCTCTGTAAAAAATCAATAAAATATATTAAAAAAAAATAACCATTCATAGCAAGAATCATCTCCAGGCTGTTTATGAAGATGTGTTATATAAGTGGGGGAGGAGGATCTAAAATTTAAAGTGTTATGAAATGTTTGGAATGCTTATTACTATTACTCATATCGGCCTTTTCTTTGACATTCTATGAAGCAAATTAATAAAAATGAGGAAAAAACGTGTCCAAAGACAGTTGTCTTAAACAATATTTTTCTAAATATAATTCCTTATAGCTCTGTCTTTTGCATTTCTGGCCTCCTTCCAAATATCTTTAATACTGCGTAAAGCAGGAGTGAAAACGCAATCTGTGCCCTTACAACTGATAGAAATAAGGCCTGAAGGTTTTCTACCAAATTGGGGCAAAACAGCCATGTCCGTTGAGCCCTGCAGAATGCCTAGGCAGGAATGAATAATTGCCAAGAAGGCCAGTTTAAATGGAGGCAGCTGGTTGGGTTTGGGGGTTATTTTTTCTGGTACTCTAGAACACAGTGGTGTCTCTGGGTCTATGGCTTGCTCTGCAGGATGACAGAAGGTACAGCCAAAACATAAAGGCAGCAGAGGACATAAAAAGGACACAAGAAAAAAGCCAGTGTAGCATGATCACCAATAAGAACTATTTCATGAGCGTGTGTTGAGTAAGCCAGTATGTGCACAGTCACTGTGATATAATTACCCTTTAATGCATTATAATCTGTGTACCTGAAGAATGTCAAAGAAAAGGCTGATCTGTGTCCCATATACAGTCCTAAAATATCAGAACCAGAAGAGCCTTCAAGGTTAATCAGTCCAGCATTAGTATTATTATGGATGCAGGAATTAAAGGAGAGAAGCTTATCCTTTGTCACAAGGCATGTCAAGGAATAGAGCTAAGATCAGAACCCAAGACTAGGCTGACTGTGGACCTTAGTATCAAGTATGTAGAAAGAGAACATATTACAAACCTTGTCATTTGTGAATCAATTTCCAAAGATGGCAAATCTCCTTAGCTAAGAAAATCTCTCTCATCAACCACTGCCTCATCAAATCTTTCTCAAATGCTCACCTCAGGGAAGTTGGAAATTACAAAATATCATAGACCTTTGAAACTGCTCAAGAATAGCCAGAGCTGCCCAGCCGGTGTGGCTCAGTGGTTGAGGTTGACCTATGAACCAGGAGGTCACTGTTTGATTCCCGGTCACGGTGCATGCCCAGGTTGTGGCTTGATCCCCAATAGGAGGCATGCAGGAGGCAGTTGATCTATGATTCTCTCTCATCATTAATGTTTCTATCTCCCTCTCCTTTACTCTCTGAAATCAATAAAGATATATTTTTTAAAAATAGCCAGAGCTGAATATTGTAAGTTCATCAGAGTGAAATGTCTGAAACAAAGGCCCAATTTGTAAAGGGTAAAAAGGCAGAGTTCACTACTAGCTACTGTGCATGGTTCCCACAACTCATCTTTGAAAAGGGAGTCTATTTTCAGTGACATTAACAGAAATAAAAATTAAATCCTCAAATCTAGAATTTTAGGCTTTTTAAACTTATCCCCAACCTCTACTCTCCAACACTCCACTTCTGCTCAACAATGCTCTAGGCCAGTGGTTGGCAAACTCATTAGCCAACAGAGCCAAATATCAACAGTACAACGATTGAAATTTCTTTTGAGAGCCAAATTTTTTAAACTTAAACTTCTTCTAACACCACTTCTTCAAAATAGACTCGCCCAGGCAGTGGTATTTTGTGGAAGAGCCACACTCAAGGGGCCAAAGAGCCGCATGTGGCTTGAGAGCCGTAGTTTGCCGACCACGGCTCTAGGCAAATTGAACAGGTGCTTGGCTTTTCCACCTTTTTTAAAGAGAAAGAGAAGTGAGTGCTTACATTTTTCCACAAACCTTGTGTCATCCCTATAAATTCAAATCCTAACCATCTTTCAGGCCCAGCTCAAGACTCTCAACTCCAGGAAGCTTTCTTTAAAAAGCCCACATTAAGCCCAGTTGGGTGGCTCAGCTGGTTGGAGCATCATCCTGTACACCAAAAAGGTTGCAAGTTTAATTCCCTGTCAGGGGACATACCTAGGTTTTGGGTTTGATCCCTGGTTGGGGTGCATACAGAAAGCAACCGATTGATTTCTCTCTCTCACATCAATGCTCCTCTCTCCCTCACTCTCTCCCACTTTCCCTCCCTATCTAAAATCAATTTAAAAATTCAGATTGCTCTGGGTACTTAGAAGAGGCAAGAGCATGTGATCACAGAAAATTTAGAGTGTAAGGCAAGCATGTCAAACTTGGGACTGGCAGGCCGCATGCCTCGTTTATACGCTTGGTGTAAGGCACCTTCAAGGTCAGTCAGTGAGTCAGCATTTTATTTGTTAATGAATCGTAATGTAAATATCTGTGTTTTCCGATGGTCTTAGGTTCTTCAGTCGCGACCCACAGGTTGAGAACCGCTAGCGGGGTCGCCTAAGACCATCGGAAAACACAGATATTTACATTACGATTCATTAACAGTAGCAAAATTAGTTATGAAGTAGCAATGAAAATAATTTTATGGTTGGGTGTCACCACAACATGAGAAACTGTATTAAAGGGTCGTGGCATTAGAAAGGTTGAGAACCACTGCTCTAGACATTTGTGTTAGGCACTGAGAATGCCATAATGAACCACTCAGCCACTGCCCCTGTCCTCAGAGTTTATACTCCAGAGCAGCGGTCACCAACCTTTCAGACATCACGGACCCAGTGGTTGGCAGACCACCAGTTGGCGACCACTGATCTAGAGGCGGAAAGAGATGAAGGGCAGGTAGGACAGACTAACACATCCTATAATTACAAAGTGTTAACAGATGCTCATCAGTGTTAAGAGATGCTCATCAGTGTTTCTCTCACTGTGTATCTCCCCCTCCCTTACACCCTCTAAAAATCAATGGAAAAATATCTAAAAATCAATGGAAAAAGCAAATGTAGAGATTTGCTCAAGAATGTCAAGATAAGAAAGAACAGTTCGAAGGTGGTAACATTTAAACAAGCCATAAGGGAGGAGCAGGGAAATATTTTAGCAAAAGGAATAGCATGGGCAAGGCACTGAAGCAGAAAAGAACTTGGATTTGCTCTCAGAGGAACTGAGAGATAATGAATATGGCTGGAACAGAGTGAATAAAGTGGAGAATGGCACAAAAACCAGAGCATAGACTTTGATCTATGAGTGGTTTAATCATAGATCAGTGAGTGTAGTGTATCAGTAGATTCACCTCTTAAACTTATACTTTAAATATTATTTTAGAACCAGATTTATATAGCTTCAGATATAAAACAAAAGAGCTCAAGCAATAATGCTGATACTGAATACTGTGTAACTAACTGAAGTTACATAGCAAGCGCATCATTAAAAAATGGAAATATTTCCAAGATAAAGGAACATATGAAGGCCTTCCTGTAATTAACCTCTTTAAAATTCCAGGACAGAAAGACAGAATTGACTTTCTCATTGCCTAATTAATGGTGCATTTCATAAATCATACCTGATTTGAACTACTGTCTTTAGCATTCATCTCAAAATGTTTCACTGAAACCATACCCTTAAATAGGGAGAATGATCAAGCCTGTCACACCAAGGGATGCTCAATCTAAAAAGAAGCAGCCCCTTTATAGACTCCAGAGCAGCAAAGGGGCTCCTTACATACCCTGCCCAAAGGCTTTGTCCTCTTATCAGATGTCAAGCTCATGATAAAAAAAAGAGATTTTATTCAGTATTTCACACTACTGTCAAATATCTGTCCCTGCACCCGAAGACAAATGAAATAATCAGCTGAAAAAAAACATTATAACTACTTATAACAAGCTTCTTTGGTCTAGAAGAATGTCTCTTACATTGGTTGAAACTAGTAAGTTCCAAGTTATAGATGAGCTGATAAAATTTTATTATGGTACAGTAGTTTCAAGAAACATACATGCTATTACTTTAACAGTAAGACTGACTTTAGTCTTATAATTTGAATGGACTGGTGGCTTTTCTGCTTGTGTAACCTATTCTATGAATGTTGATTGCACTTTCAGAACCATAAAAGAAGGAGCCCTTTGGCCCCCTCTCCAGGACAATCTGAATAACAGGCACCCTATTTTCTTTGTACTGCTGTTGCAACACCTGTGGAGCCCTCTAAAGGAACTGTTCCTCAGGAATAAGAGAGCACCTTCTGGTCATGAGCACTTGACCAGGCTAAGGGCCCCTCCCACCTTTTCCTTCCAACTGAGCCCAGGGTTGGCAGGAGAAAAAATAAAGCTCTGTTCTTTTTTTTTGCTCATATTTAGTCATGACATTTTCTCTACTGAATAACAAAACTCTTGTTTTCATCTTCAAAACTAGGAAATAGTCTTTAACTGGATAAAATAACCCCACAGCAGGCTCACCAGGAAGAAAAGAAAACCAAGGCAGCTTGCAGCTAATGCCTGTGGACAAGAGTGCTACAATGTTAATAACAGTGGGGAAGAGGATAACCTAGTATTTGAAGTAAACCACTAGACCAGTGGTCGGCAAACCGCGGCTCACGAGCCACATGCGGCTCTTTGGCCCCTGGAGTGTGGCTCTTCCACAAAATACCATGTGCGGGCGCGCACGTACAGTGCGATTGAAACTTCGTGGCCCATGCGCAGAAGTCGGTTTTCGGCCTGGGTGAGTCTATTTTGAAGAAGTGGCGTTAGAACACTCAAGGGGCCAAAGAGCTGCATGTGGTCGCGAGCCGCAGTTTGCTGACCATTGACTCATCCTGAGGCCTTCACTCTGGGTTTGAATCTTGTAGTTGGCACTTTAGGCCAAAGAAAGATTATCCAGCACTAGACAATGGCATTCCTTACTGAAAATAAAATTCTCATGCATGAGGATGAAAGATAAATCATTTGCAGAAGTGACCCAAAGTACTATCTGTAGCACAGGAAATTTGATAGCACTAGAGTTCAACAAAGATGTCAAAAGGGAATTCTCAAGGAAGCTGAAATTGTAGCTGAGAAAGGAAGCAATCCTACTTTTGCTAAAGGAGAGAGAAAAAAGGTAATAAAGCAATAGCTTGCATTCAACTTCTTTGACTCTCAAACCTAGGTTGTGACTTCCCTCTCTTATGACCCAGGATATTTTGTCAGGGGCTAACAATTGATTTTTATTTATTTATTTTTTTAAATATATTTTTATTGATTTCAGAGAGTAAGGGAGAGGGAGAGATAGAAACATCAATGATGACAGAGAACCATCGATTGGCTGCCTCCTGCACACCCCATTCTGGGGATCAAGCCCACAACCCAGGCATGCACCCTTGACTGGACTTGAACCCAGGACCCTTCAGTCCACAGGCCGACACTCTATCCACTGAGCCAAACCAGGTAGGGCTTACAATTGATTTTTAAACTGAAAAATACATGGGTCCATGCAATTCCTATAAAAGATCTATCCATAATCCATTAAAAGAAAAGAAAAATGGACATGGCTGCCAAACTGGCATTTCAGAAAACAGTTTTATGGTAATTTAGTACCCCAGCATCAGCCTGGGTCATTAGGACTCTTGTTTGCTATGCTAGGCACTTTGCAGTGTCCCAGATGCAGAGGCTGTAACAACCAATATAAAAAATACTGAGAGGGCTCTGTTGGGAGCACTGGCTTTCACTCACAGGAACATCACCAGCAAACACTCCGAGGCAGGGTGGGACAGAAAGGGCATTGGTGAGAATCAGAGAGCCAGAGCTGAAGTGTCAGTTCCTTTAGCTATTCATTCTAAAACTTTAGGCCCCTAACTCCCTGGGCATTATTTCCATATATGGTAACTAGAGGCCCGGTGCACAAAATTCTTGCACTGGTACAGTCCCTAGGCCTGGCTGGCGATCGAAGCGCGAGCGTCTGGCATGGAAGGGCAGGTCCCAGCTGACCTCTGGGCCCTGGGCAGCACCTGGGCCCCCAGGGCCCTGTGCGCCCCCTTCCTCCTGAGTCATCATGCCCCCACCTGGCTCCCTCAGTGCCTGGAGCCAGGCAGCGGCCCCGCCCCCCGCCGCCACCACTAGTCGCCATCTGCGGGGTGAATGGCGGGGCAATCGGGCCCCCGCCCAGCTCCCTGAGCACCTGGGAGCCGGGTGGCAGCGGGCCACTGGTCGCCGTCTGCAGGGCAATTGGCAGGGCAACTGGCAGGGCAAATGGGCCCCCACCCAGCTCCCTTAGCACCTGGGAGCTGGGTGGTGGCCCCACCCCCTGCCCCCACCACTTGTCATCTGCTGGGTGATTGGGCCCCACTCACATCCGCCTTGGCCTGGCACTGCCTGCTCACCTGCTCCACCATCCTGCTCTCATCAGGGCCCATCAGGGCTGGCAGCGCCTCCACTGCCGCCTTCTGCCAGCACCCCGTCACCCACCATGTTCCGCGCTCCCCCTGGTGGTCAGTGCACGTCATAGCGAACAGTCGAACTCCCAGTCAAGGGGACAATTTGCATATTAGGCTTTTATTATATAGGACTAGAGGCCCGGTGCATGAAATTTGTGCAAGGGGGGAGTCCCTCAGCCTGGCCTGCACCCTCTCCAATCTGGGACCCCTCGGGGGATGTCCCACTGCCGGTTTAGGCCTGACCTGCAGGGATCGGGCCTAAACCAGCAGTCAGACATCCTTCTCGCAATCTGGGACTGCTGGCTCCTAACTGCTCACCTGCCTGCCTGCCTGATTGCCCCTAACCACTATTCCTGCCTGCCTGATGCCGCTAACTGCCCTCCCCTGCCGACCTGGTTACGCCTAACTGCTCCCCTGCCAGCCTGGTCACCCCTAACTGCTCCCCCGCCAGTCTGGCCGCCCCTAACTGCTCTCCCTTGCCAGCCTGGTTGCCCCTAACTGTTCCCCCCTGCCGGCATGGTATCCTCTAACTGCCGGCCTCTTCTCCCCTAACTGCTCTCCCCTGCCGGCCTGGTCGCCCCTAGCTGCTCTCCCCTGCTGGCCTGATTGCCCCTGATCGCCTCTGCCTCGGCCCCCGCCACCGTGGCTTTGTCCGGAAAGACGTTTGGAAGGATGTCTAGAAGACGTCTGGTCTAATTAGCATATTACCCTTTTATTAGTATAGATAAACCTTTCCTTCACATGTATACAGTAAGTACTATAGGGCTTAACAAAAAAACAGCAGTCCCTTACCTGATGCCTGATTTCTGCTTCCCAAAAGAAATCCTTTGAACTTTTAGATCTTTCTCTTCATATTTATCTCTCTCTTTTTTTTAAAGGCTTATACTGGCTTTTTGTCCATTTTAGTTACTATTTATCATCTTTTTGTTAAGAGAATTTGTTCTTTTATACCATGATCATCACCCCCCACACCACCCATACACATGTACACACACTTTCCTTTTACTAAATAATGCACACTACCATTTGGATGGAGCTCAAGGGCATTATGCTGAATGAAAAAAAGGTCACATGCTGCATGATTCTACTTATATAGTTATCTTGAAATGACAAAATTATACAAATGGAAAACAAATTAGTTGTCGCCAGGAGTTAGGGATGGGGAAAGTGCTATGACTATAAAGGGATAGCATGTGGGAAATTGAATATTCTGTATTTTGACTACAGTGGTGGTTATACAAACCTATACATATGATAAAATAACACATTGTACCAATGTCATTTTCCTGGTTTGGATACTGTACTATAGTACAAGATCTAACCATAGTTACAAGATCTAACCATTGGGGAATATTAGATAAAGGGTATACAGGACCTCCCTGTACTATCTTTGCAACATCCTAAAAACTATAATTATTTCAAAATAAAACGTTTTTAAAAATTAATATTGTTTACATTACTATAATTTTCACACCTAAGCCACATAGTATGACTGCATTGCCTTTCTTGAACTAGAATTCTAGTTTTCCCTAGAATAGTTGACTCATTTTTAATTTTCCTGGTTTTAATGTCCTTTCCCCCAATTCATCTCCAAATTCTCCAAAATAACATTAAGGCTACTTTTTTGTTTGTTTTGTTTTGCTAATCCTCACCTGAGGATATTTTCCCATTGACTTTTAGGGAGAGTGGAAGAGAGGGGGAGGGAAATAGAAAGATCGATGTGAGAGAAACACATCGATTGGTTGACTCCTGCACAAGCCGGACCAGGGCCCGGGTCGGGGAGGAGCCTGCAACCAAGGTACGTGCCCTTGACTGGAATTGAACCCGGGACCCTTTGATCTGAAGGGCGATGCTCTATCCACTGACCCAAACTGGCTAGGGCAAGGCTCCTTTTAACATGGTCATATATGTCAGATAATTTATTGGTTTCATTTTATCTTTTCTTTAAAATGTCTCTCTTAGAGACCTCCAACCTCTTGTTCTAATCTGGTAACCCTTTCTAGTCTCTAAACCTCCTGCATAGCCCTGGTTCTGGAATACACTTTAACCATCATTCTGGGATTTCACTTGTCTCTTCTATATTGCATACCCCCATTTCCTGGATTCCTGCCTTCCTCTTTCTTTTCCATCTCATTATGATACATCAAACTACCAAGTTTCTTAAAACGGCATACATGGGAAATATTTTGAGAGGTCTAAAGATGTCTCCCCCACCCCCACCACCACATTCATATTTGATTGTTAGTTTTGACAGGGTCTAGAACAGCCTTGGGCAAACTACAGCCCGCGGGCTGGATCCGGCTGTTCTATCCGGTTTTCTTGCTCTCCCCTCCGCTCCTTTACTTTGAATTTATATTAGTTCACACAAACACTCCATCCATGCTTTTGTTCCGGCACTCCGGTCCAGTTTAAGAACCCATTGTGGCCCTCGAGTCAAAAAGTTTGCCCACCCCTGGTCTAGAATCCTAAACTGGAAATCATTTCTTTCCAGAATATCAGGCAATTCCTCCACTTTCTTCTAGCTTCCAATATTGCTTTTGAGAAGTCTTTGTATGTGATGTGTTAATTCTCTCTGGAAGTTTTTATGATATTCTCATTCTATCCAGTATTCTGAAATTTCATGATATTCTTTTTTTTTTTTTCATTGTATTGAGCACTTGGTGAGGTTTTCAATCTAAACATATGTGTACTTAAATTCTAGGAAATTATATTATTTCTTTGATGATTTCATTCACTCTATAATCCAATATCTAACTACAGGGAGATCCAGAGATCTAACGGGGGAAAACTAGAGGAATTGAAGAAAAGAAAAATCATGAAAAATTATTAAATCAGCCCGGCTAGCATGGCTCAGTGGTTGAGCATCGACCTATGAACCAGGAGGTCATAGTTTGATTCCCGGTCAGGGCACATGCCCAGGTTGCGGGCTCGATCCCCAGTGTGGGGTGTGCAGGAGGCAGCCAATCAATGATTCTCATTATTGATGTTTCTATCTCTCTCTCCCTCTCTGAAATAAACTTTAAAAAATATTTAAAAATAATTAAGTCTCCAAAACCGGTTTGGCTCGGTGGATAGAGCGTCAGCCTGCGGACTGAAGGGTCCCAGGTTCGATTCCGGTCAAGGGCATGTAACTTGGTTGCGGGCACATCCCCAGTAGGAGGTGTGCAAGAGGCAGCTGATCGATGTTTCTCATCGATGTTTCTGACTATCTATCCCTCTTCCTTCCTCTCTGTAAAAAAATCAATAAAATATATTAAAAAAAAAAATTAAGTCAACTGTCTTAAATTTAAATGAATCTGAAGCTGATAAATAAATCCTTTAACTTATTTCTTTCTTCTCCTGTTTTCTACTTCTTTGTTTTTTATGCGTCCTTTATTTCTGATATATTTTTAAGTATCTAAAAGTTCTTTCTGGTTCTCTGATTCCTTTTTTTTAAGGGCCCTATTATTTTTTTTAATATATATATTTTTATTGATTTCAGAGAGAAAGGGAGAGGGAGAGACAGAAACATCAATGATGAGAGAGAACCATTGATCAGCTGCCTCCTGCACGCCCCCTAATGGGGATCGAGCCCGCAACCCAGGCATGTGCCCTTGACCAGAATCAAACTCAGGACCCTTCAGTCCGCAAGCCGACACTCTATCCACTGAGCCAAACTGGCGAGGGCTAAAAGGTCCTATTATTGTTTCATTTAGGCAAGATATTCTCTGATCTGAGTTTTTTCTAATTTTCTTTTGTTTTCTACATGTGCTCTCCCTTCCCCTTGCTCTCTTTTTTGGGAATGGAGTTCATTTTATCTGTTTGTTTTTATTTCTGTTATTCATATTAGAGGTTTTCCTTCCATATCAAGTGATCTTCGCTTAGTATTTCACATTTAAAAATAAGGTACACACAGATACATTGTATAAGCAGCAGGGCATGTTAACTTCTAGGCTTCACTATAACAGGAGAGAATGCCAACCCAGTTTTTTTATTGGGGAGGCCCTCAAATGTCTGAGTCCGTTTTTCAGAGAGGAATCCTCCAATCTCCCACCTGAGGAGAATAAGCCTACCTATGTCTGGAAGCTAAGAACTGGATGGAGACTTCACTTATCCCCTGTTTAGAATGTCACCTCTTTTACTCAAAGCTAAATTTGGTGTTCCCAAGTTTAGGGCCTCTCTGGTTTTATTTCTTTAGAGAATAGACCTCCAAAGTTCTGCTGAAATAAAGAACTTATATAACTTCTGAATTCCTGTTTTCAGCTCTACCTCTCTTTCTAACATTCAAGACACCAAAAATCTCCAATATCTAGGGCTTTCTAGGGTTCTGTACCACAAAATGGCTTTGTTCATGGTCACATTCCCTCAGTAGCCTTAGCTTTCCGGTTTCCCTAATCCACTAATTCATTCATCATTTGTGCCTCTTTTCCATCTTCTCCTACTCTCTTAGCCTTTGTGAGTTAATACTAGTTTTATTCCATTTCAATGGAGTTTTTAAAAGTAGGTAAGATGTATATGTTAAATCCATCTTATTTTTAATCATAAGCCCTCTCATGAAGCTCTTCAAAGGACAAAAGACAGAAAGAATATGAAAGTTCTTGGAAAACTCAAAAAGTAAATATCCAACAGTAGCATTAGTGGTAGCAATAGTATGCTATTTTTTAAACTGTTACCCCAATATAAAAAAAATTTTTCTCTTTGGTGCTCTAGAGAAGTACCAAGTTTTAAAAATAAAACATCAAAAATATTTTGCAGCATATATATCAAAAGATTAATAACCTTAATATACTTAATAAGAGGATGACTCCCCCCCTCCCGCCCCCGGCAAAAATGACAGAAGTCAAAGAACCTAGCAGAAAATGTGCAATAAATGATGCCAAAAAATTCACAAAACTATAAATGACCAATAAACATTAAAAAATATTTTAACTTCACTAGTAAGTAGGGAAATAAAAACTAAAACAATGAGGCATTTATCTCTCACTGGATTGGCAAACATTGTAGAGAATGATAACATCCAGTGTTGGCAAGGTGTGACAATGTTCCCAGCGATAATCAAGAACCTAAAAATAAAAGGGCTTTCTTGCTCTTTAGTTCTAATTCTAACCCTCACCTTGACTCACTATATGATTCTCAACAAGTCACCTCCCCTATCTGTGCCTCACTTTTCTCAGTTTTTCTAAAACAAAACAAAAAATCATTAAGATTACCTGGCTTGCTTATCTTACAGAAGTGTTGTAAAGAAAAAGCAACACTGGCCATGAAAGAACTTTGTAAACTTTACAGCTCAATACAATCCTGCAGCATTTATGAGAAGGAAAACCAGATTATTCTCAAAATGAACTGCTTAGGCCTGGCTGGAGTTGCTCAGTGGTTGGAGCATCGGCATGCTCAGGGAAGGGTCGCAGGTTTGATTCTCTGCACCAGCCTGAGGTAACACACCAATGTCTCTCTCTCTCCTCTTCTTCCCCTGCCCCCTCCTCCTTTCCACTCTCTCTGAAAATCAATGAAAAAATATCCGTGAGAGAGGATTTTAAAAAAATTAACTGCTTATTGTTGGATAAACATCCTATAAAATAAAGAGTTACTTTTTCAGAAAAAAAACTGCAGGAAGAGAATTAACAGGAAAAAATCTAGGTCTGGTTTTACAATATAACTTTAAACAAGTCCTCTAGTCTCTGTATTTCAGCTTTTGAAGACCTCTAAGGATTCTGTAACTCTGTGACAAAAAGAGATATGAAACCCTTGAAATGGAACAGCTGGAACTCAAACTTGCCAGTCTCTTGCCTGAAGAGGCTAAGTAGAGATCACAGGCCAGCTTTGCAGAGACATCTAGTTTACTGGTCCATAAAACATTTTTTTTACTGGCCAACCCTCCTTTTTGGCTTAGACTAAAGAAATAGCAAAAAAGAGATCTTTACTCATTTTTAGTGGGGTGGTTTGTTTTAGAGTCCTTTGTGTCTTTTGAACAGAAATCTTTTATCAGATATGTGTTTTGGAAAAATTTTCTCCCAGTTTGTGGCTTGTCTTTTTATTTTCCAAACAAGTTCTTTCACAGAGTAGTTGTTTAAGTCTATAAAGTCTAAATTATTAATTTATTTCTTCATTAAACGCCACAACCACAACTATTTAAAAAAAAGAAGTAGCAAAGAATAGCTCGATCACACCTCCTTAAAGGCCTTTGACAAACCTTCCTCGGTCTCATATACAAAACAATGGACTCAGAAATACAAGCTACTGGAATTTTTGAACCACAACTCAGCCTTTGTACTCCCTTTCTCTATAGAGAGCAACTTGGAATAACACAATCAGCACTGCAGCTTGGGAAGGAAACTCTCAGGGGAAACGACTGCATAGTTTTCTCTGCAGACATGATAGCAGGAGAAAGAACACTACTAGATCAAGTAAAACTGTCTATAAAGGAAATGACAAGAGTTCCACTGAAAGAAGTAATGAGTATCCTATATAATAAAGAGGTAATATGCAAATTGACCATCACTCCAACGCACAAGATGGCCACCCCCATGTGGTCAAAGAAGGCCACCACAAGATGGCCAGCAGGGGAAGGCAGTTGGGAGGGACCAGGCCTGAAAGGGAGGGCAGTTGGGGGTGACCGGGCCATCAGGGGAGAGCAGTTGGGGGCAACCAGGCCTGCAGGGGAGAGCAGTTGGGGGCAACCAGGCCTGCAGGGGAGAGCAGTTGGGGGCAACCAGGCCTGCAGGGGAGGGCAGTTAGGGGCGACCAGGCTGGCAGGGGAGGGCAGTTAGGGGCAATCGGGCCAGCAGGGGAGCAGGTAGGCATCAATCAGGCTGACAGGGGAGTGGTTAGGGCAGGGGTGGGCAAACTTTTTGACTCCAGGGCCACAATGGGTTCTTAAACTGGACCGGAGGGCCAGAACAAAAGCATGGATGGAGTGTTTGTGTGACCTAATATAAATTCAAAGTAAAGGAGCGGAGGGGAGAGCAAGAGAACCCTCCGCTCTTTCGGCTCCGCGGGCCGGATAGAACAGCCGAACGGGCCGGATCCGGCCCGCGGGCCGTAGTGTGCCCACGGCTGGGTTAGGGGGTGATCAGGCTGGCAGGCAGAAGCAGTTAGGGGCAATCAGGAAGGCAGGCAGGCGAGCAGTTGGGAGCCAGCAGTCCTGGATTATGAGAGAGATGTCCGACTGCCCGTTTAGGCCGGATCCCACCAGGATTGGGCCTAAACGGGCAGTCAGACATCCTTCGAGGGGTCCCAGATTGGAGAGGATGCAGGCTGGGCTGAGGGACACACTCTCCCCCGTGCACGAATTTCGTGAACCGGGCCTCTAGTTTATTTATAAGCTGGGCCTCTAGTTTATTAATAACCCATCCCACAGAAACTATCCTACCCTCAGGAGTCTTTCCCTTCAGGTCTCCTAAGAACAGTAATAGCCACTCACTTATCACTCAGCATACACAAACACCCCGTGCCAGGCACTCCAATAGACACTTCCATTTACATTAGCCAGTTTCTTTACAAACCAAACCAAACCTATTACTGAGGAATTACTGTCTCCATTTTACAGATAAATAAATCAAGATTCAGAGAAATTCAAAGACTTACCCAAAATTATGGATCACTATTATTGTCATTCTTATTTATCACTATTCTCATAAAATGATGAGAAAATTGAGGCTCAGATAATAACTATTAAGTTATTAAGTAGCAGATGGGATTGTATCCAGTGGTTTTGCTCTTAAAGCTCATACTAATTCCACTACATTGCCATTCCTGTTCAATGCTAAATCAGAAAATGAAAATAAAATTTCAACTCTGAGTATGCAGTTAAAAATAAATAATATGTACAGACTCGTTCTTCAGTTCCTTACAAAGAATAAATGTCATCATTTCTCAAAAGCAGGATAGCAGCAGCGTTTATTGCCAGGAAAATCAAAGGAAAAGGTAACTACCCCAAGAGTGAATGACAGTACCAAAAGCAACTAAGGAGAGGTGACACTGATCCAAGGGCTTCTCACTGTCACGATGGAATCACACTCCCACGTCCGCCAATCTCAGCGGCCACCCAGAGGATAATCACAAAATAACCCACTGATAATTTGATTAGGAAATCCTGATTTACTGGCCTCTTCAATGCTTTTAATGCAAAGCTTTTCTTTTAACAGTATATTTTCCAGGCCATATGCAATACTCTGACACTTCAAGCAATGAAATAGGGCATCAGGGTCCCCAACTCTGCCTGACTGATGGCCTGAGAAAGGAATAACTGACTCTTAAGCCTAAATAATTTACTTAAAAGCTTTGTGGGCATTGACCCAAAAGGAACAAACACACCAGCCTCATAAATTTGCTTCCTAATAATATTTAAGTGGTCTATCTAGTTTCAGGCCCTAGAAATGGAAAGTAACCTATAGGAGCAAGAGAGAAGCCTAATGTTGCAGGCAATGCATCAGAACTTGGCTATAAGCTGTTTGTGTGGGGTTAAAAAAAAAAAAAAAGGAGAGAGGGAGAGAGAGAGTAATACCCTGCTGCCAGATAGCAACTGTTTCCAAAATGGGGTTTCTGAGACTCAGACTCCAACTGGCTTATTTTAAATAGCAATTATTAGCAAAAACTGTCCTTGCAAGTGCTGCTATTTTGCTCTGTTGTTACTTGCCCAGACGTGAATGGCCAGAAACAGAAATCAATTCTACAGATTTCTACTGCCATCAGCTAACAAAAAACTCTGTGCTTGCCCTCATAAGCTGGGAGAAAGGAAGAGGGTGTTGCCCTGTTCAAATTTTAGAACAGCCACCCTGGCGAATGGCTCAGTTGGTTGGATCGCTGTCCTGTATATCAAAAGGTTGCAGGTTTGATTCCCAGTCAGGGCACATACCTAGGTTGTGGGTTTGATCCTGGTCTGGCACATATAGGAGGCAAGTGCTGTTTCTCTCTCACATCATTGTCTCTGTCTGTCTCTGTCTCTCCTCTCCCTTTCCTCTCCCTCTAAAAATCAATAAAAACAGCCCTCGACAGTGTGGTTCAATGGATGAAGCATCCGCTTATGGATTGAAGGGCCTCGGGTTCAATTCAGGTCAGGGCGCATGTAGGAGGCAAACAATCAATGTGTCTCTCTCACACTGATGTTTCTCTCTCGGTCTCTCCTCCTCCCTTCTACTCTCTCTAAAAGATCAATGGGGGAAAATATCCTCAGGTGAGGATTAACAAAATAAATATATAAATAGAAATCAATAAAAACATATCCTCGGAGGAGGGTTAAAATATATATATTTCAGAACTAGCCAAACTTAAGCTAGCTTTGCCATTTACTAGCTGTATAACTTTGGTCAAGTCCTTCAACCTTTCTGGGCCTCAATTTTTCCGTGTGTAAAATGGGGATAATACAATGGGCTGTTGGGAGGAAATGAACTAAATTGTACAGGAGATACTATTACAAGAAAATGAACTAAATTTCTGAGGAATATATTTATGTGCGAAGTACCTACCCTAGATTTCATATTATCACACTTTAGGGGAAGAGATATAATTAATTTCACATGAATATTAACAAGAGAATGTTCTCACTGTCCTCACTCTAGCATCTAATGCAAACTATATACAATGAAGGCACAAGACAAATGGCATTCAATGAGGTTTTAACTGCTAGGGAGAATGCCTGGTCCCAACACATAAATTTCCTAATCTTGGAGAGACTTTTCTTCATTCAAACAGTGTTTACTGAGCAACTCTTTAGTGCTAGGCCCCTTTGGGAACAATGCAGATACAAATATGACACTATGTCAGCCACTACTGAGCTCATGGTGCAATGAGGAAGACAAATAGCAAAACAGATTACTACAATACATAAATTTTTAAAATTTGCCTTAAAGCTCCAAACCAATTCTTCATTGCCCTTCTCTGCAATACTGGACTGGACTCTGCAGACTACATTTCTCCTTTCTCAGCTGGTTCATGTCAGGTTCTGCCAATAGAGGGTGCTCGAAGGAGACTACAAGGCTAAGGGAGAAAGAAGGGACTTTTTCCCGTGTTTGGTTTCTCTCTGAGGCAGCAAATATCAGTGCACAGGAAGGCTTGGTAAATTTCAACACAGTGGCTCTGCAGGTTCTAAGGTGAGTGCCTTCCCGACAGTTTCTTCTTCACCAATACACAAGCAGCACATTCCTAGGACAGAAGTCTGAAGAGACTCTTTTCTTAAGCTTCTAAGTTCTTCCTTTGTGCACTATTCCCTCAGCCCTAGGGATAGAAGGTAGGTTTTTTGCAGTTACCACCCTAATACATCTTATTCTCTTTTTAGTAGTTAACCACTTTTTACCTAGTTAACAATTCTTTATATTAAATTTTACCTGTTCAAATTACTAGTGTGGCTTCTACTGCTTCAATTGCCCCTGACTACTATAAATAGGGCAAGTGCTATATTCCGTCATAGAGTCCAGCCTCCATATTTTATAGATAAGAAAGTCGGTGTTTCAAATATTGGAAGTGATCTGCTGAAGGTCACAGAGTGGTAGAACTGAAACTAGAATAACAAACACTTATTCTGTGTTCAGGCTCTGGTTGGCAGTTGAAAAAACACAAGCGTTAAAACTATACCAAATCCCTCCCCTCGAGGGGTCCAATATCTAGTAGGTGATACAGACACTGAAAAATAAAAAAAAAGTGAGAGAGAGAGGGAGGGAGGGTTAGTTAGTTGTAGGGCAGGGTGACAAGCACTAAGACAAAAAGAAAAGGAATTACTAGCTCTAGGAAGTAAGAGAAGGCTCCCTAGAGGGCTTCATCTCACCACACTTTACTCCCTAAACTGAAGGATTCCTGAACTGAATAGAAGGTTAAACAACTTCAAAATAAACCTATAACCAAGGCTTAAGAAGTATAAGTAACCAAAAAAATAAACCTCTACTCTGAGCATAATTAGAAAATGTCACTAATAGTGAATCCTTCTAGAATAGGAAGCAATACAGAAATAAATTATGGATGAGCACTTGTCAGTATTAACTTAGGAGAGAACTGCATTGGCTTACAAAGGGCAACAGGAGTTTGAAGAAGAGAGGTATCAGGAATCAGACTAGAAAGCTTTTTAGAGGAGAGTGTAATTATACTAAGCTGAAAGGCTTGCAAGACTAGGAAGAAGATGCAGCCTGTTTCAGAGAACACTTTCATATAAGGAAAAATACACCTATGGTGAGCAGACGCTGACACAGGAAGAAGAGGCTTTGAGAGCCCTAGACTAGAGAGGAGGCCTAGTTTACCTGACTCTCCGGTTCTAACGGAATCAAGCTTCCCACTGCTTCCCTTAAACAACTTCTTTCATATTTCTGAAAATTTTCACATACTGTTCCCTGTGCCTACAATGCCCTTCAATCCCTTTCTGTCTCAAGAGCTGACCCATCCTGCAAGGGCACAAATCAGTCATCATCTTCACTGTAAAGTTTTCTCCAATCACTCCCAACCCTTGCTCTAGGAAGAATTAATCATTCGCTGTTAAGTGCTCTTTGTATCTCTCTCAATTATAGCACTTTCTTACACTAAAATGTTCTCTCAATTATAGCACTTTCTTACACTATAATGTAATTGTTTATATGTTCCTTCCCAAACAGACCATGAGATTCCTAACATTCCCCAGTGTCTATTATTGTTCCTAGTATACTACGTGAGCTCAGTAAAGATACCCAGAATTACTCTACTAAATTGCCTAGAAAAATTCAGCTTTTAAGACTAAGAATGAATGGATTTTAAAGACCTAACATTCCCTGATTCATAATGAATCCCTCCTGGGGTCCAGAGTTATTAGACTGCACTAGAAACTACGTATTTCTACTTAAGAGCTTAAGTACTTCCTTGTGCCAAACTGGCAATGCAACTGTGTAACTTCAGTGCTTCCACTAAAGGAATTAAAGCTTGTTGCAAGTCCAAACACAACAGTTCTTTATCTTCCTCCTTTACATAAATTGGAAAAATAGCCTGAGAATTTCAACCAGCAGAACCCTTCCCAGGAAGAGAAGACTTGGCTGTTTACTAACAGTTCAAACTAATACCCACGTGGCTGGAATATCTTCTCTTTTGGCAGCTCAATCAGATTAGGGAGGAAGTATCATGCACTGCAATCAGAGAGCAGGATTTGGAGTTAAAAGAAGCAAATGAGTCCCAGCTCCACCACTCTATTTTACCAGGTGACCTTGAACAAGTCACTTAATCTCTCTGAGCTTCAATTTCCCCAGGTGGGAAATAGGAAAAATATAACCTGTCCCACTGTTGCTTCTACCATAAGGATCAAATGAGGACTATTCCTTATTGCACTGAACTCTAATCTTATGAATCTGACCCTCTCTGAAGGTGGCTATGTATAAAGGGACTGGACAGAGAAGGGACAGAGCACTAAGGTTTGAGTCAGACAACTGAGATTAGGCCCAGTTCTACCACTCAATTATGTGATGGGGGAAAGTCATTTAATCATTCTGAACCTCAAATTGCCCTATCTAAAATACATGGAATACTCTTACTTGCCCTACTACCTTGTAGAATTACTGTGAAGCTTGAAATAAAAAGATGATATGGATGAAAGCAATTTACTTGACAAGCTGGAAGTTTTATTACAATACCCCATTTGTATAGAATTCAGCAATCCAATAACCTTGTCTTTCTGGAACACACAGAACTAGAAAGTAAGCAAAAAGGGCCTCTTCCAAGCCAAAATAACTGTCTTTAATTCTTCCCACTTTACTACTAGTAGAGTCCCCAGGGCCTCACTCTTCCCTTAAATACACACCTAATAAACTCAGTAATTTGGGAGCACCCATATATAGGAGGTGAGAAGTGACAAAGGAGAACAATACTGTCTGTTGTGTTTCACAAACAGGAGAAAATGCAAAACAATAATTCCAAACAACCACAAGGATGTAAAAAGCATAGTACTCATCAAAAAGGTGGCCCTTTGCTTTTGTTTATGTTTTAAAATATAGATTCAAAGTAGTAAATGTAGGTTACAATAGCTCCTGTGGTATCAGTATAACACAAAAGGGCAGAATAACTGATGTTCAAAGTAATGAACTTGAATTCTAAGAAAGATTAAATAATATGTCTATTCTATAAAGGGAGATATATAATGAATTTTATATACATTTTGAATTTTTTTAAGACATAAAAATGAAGAAATGGAGAAGAGGGATAACCACAAAATATTGAAAGCTAGAAAGCAAATGAATGAGCAGTAACTGATTTAGCAGATCCAAGAAAGATGACTACTAAGCCAGCAGTGAAAAAAATTAAAAAGCAACAATTTAACCTGTAAAACCCCCACAAAATTCAGAAACTGGTAGCTCCATATTCGGGGTTTCTTTTCCCTCTGGAAATGATAAAAGAGAAGATCTCTAGACAAAGAGAATAGCAGGCACAGTTGAAGGCAGGGTTACTGTACTGAAAATAAGAGTCTAAGTAAACTGAATATTGAGGACCTCCCGGCAGCTTCTAGACCAGTAGCAGCCAGTCCTATAACCTCTACAAAGGTGACTAGAGGATCCTTCATGAGAATCTCACCCACCGTAGTGGAAAGATAAAAATACTAATATTGTAGTTGCCCCACAAATAGACCAGGCAGATGATACAGTGAGGGCCACAATCAGTAAGCCCTGACCAAGTACTTAAAATTTCCAATCAGCTTTTTAGTATCTCCCATTTAAAAATATGGACACCACAGATCATCAGACATCTAGGGAAAGCTCCAACATGAAACACAGAATTCAAGTCCCATTTATATCAGAAGAAATTTGAGGATCCAAATGAAAAGTTATATAAAAGAAAGCATAACAGTAAAGAAAATGATTTAAAAATCTATCAGCCCAGCTAGAGTGGCTCAGTAGCTCAGTTGGTTGGTAATCTAGTGCACCAAAAGGTTGCCGGTTCAATTCCAGGTCAGGACACATACCTGGGTTGTGAGTTTGATCACTGGTCAGGGAGCATAGAGAAGGCAACTGATCAATGTTTTTCTCTCTCACATGGATGTTTCTGTTTCTCTCTTTCTCTCTCCTCCCCCCACTCCCCAATCTCTTCCCTCCCTCCCTCCCTCCTTTGCTCTGAGTTTGTCCTCAGGTGAGGATTAAAAATATATATGTATAAATAAGTATGTATGTATGTATGTATGTATGTATGTGTGTGTGTGTGTGTGTGTGTGTGTGTATATCTATATCTGCCCTGGCTGGTGTGGCTCAGGTTGAGTGTCATCCCATGTACAAAGAGGTCAAAGAGGTGGCTGGTTCGATCGCAGTCAGGGCACATGCTGGGGTTGCGGGCTTGATCCCTGGTAGGAGGCATGCAAGAAGCAGCCAAATGATGTTTCTCTCCCTATCCCTCTGTCAAAAAACAATTTTTTTTAAAAATCAGATCAGATGGACCTACCCCATCAACCTGAAAATTAGCCCTTTCCAAATCTCTGATTGTTCATTTTACTGGTGGGTAGTCACTTATTCAGAGATAAAGGTATAGTAAAATATAATTTGCTAAGTCTGGCAAGGTGCTGTATTGTTTCTGCATTTATTTTTCAAATTTTAAAGATATGTTGTGGGGTGCGGCAGGGAGCTGCCATCAACAAAAAGTGCAGCAGAAGCAGAGTAGGCGTGGACTGGTGCTCAGACACCAGCTGCCCCGCACACCTCGCACACCCCGCCACTCTCTCCAGATGTCTTACAAACCAAACTGGACCAAAAACATGCCTGCTGCCTGCCTCAACGCAGCTGGGAGCCTGGGAGCACCCACCTGCCCTCCACAATACCGCCAGCAGCTGACTGACCATGAGCCACCGTCCCTAGGCTACACCAAGGAAAGTGGAAATAGTCAGGTGCCCCAGAGCAAATACAGAGTTACTGGCCATCATCAAGGAGTTAGGGAAAGAAATCAGACCCACCCACACGGGAAGCAAGAGTGTGATGGAGAGACTAAAATGAGGCACCATCCATGCCAGAGGGCTGGTTCAGGAGTGTTTGGCTGAAATTGAACGGAATGTCAGATCCTAGATGCCTTATTAGCTTGGAAGGTTTTCCACTTCTTCCAATAAATTTATAGTTCATCTGAAATTCTTTCTCCTCCCTGTGCCCATCCCATGGTTCTTTAGATTCTAAACCTACAGTCTAAGATGGGGAAGAGATTTTGCAGTTGATTAGTATTTACATTTTTTTAAATAAATCTTTATTGTTCAGATTATTACAACTGTTCCTCTTTTTTCCCCCCACAGCTCCCCTACATCCAGCTCCCAAACCACCCCATGCCCTTACCCCACCCCACTGTCCTCATCCATAGGTGTACAATTTTTGTCCAGTCTCTTCCCGCACCCACCACACCCCTTTCCCCGAGTATTGTCAGTCCACTCCTTTCTATGCCCCTGATTCTATTATATTCACCAGTTTATTCTGTTCATCAGATTTTTTATTCACTAGATTTTTAGATTCACTTGTTGATAGATATGTATTTGTTGTTCATAATTTTTATCTTTACTTTTTTCTTCTTCCTCTTCTTAAAGAATACCTTTCAGCATTTTACATAATACTGGTTTGGTGGTGATGAACTCCTTTAGCTTTTTCTTATCTGTGAAGCTCTTTATCTGCCCTTCAATTCTGAATGATAGCTTTGCTGGGTAGAGTAATCTTGGTTGTAGGTTCTTGCTATTCATCACTTTGAATATTCCTTGCCACTCCCGTCTGGCCTGCATAGTTTCTGTTGAGAAATCAGCTGACAGTCGTATGGGTGCTCCCTTGTAACTAACTGTTTTTCTCTTGCTGCTTTTAATATTCTCTCTTTGTCTTTTGCTCTTGGCATTTTAATTATGATGTGTCTTGGTGTGGTCCTCTTTGGATTCCTTTTGTTTGGGGTTCTGTGCGCTTCCTGGACTTGTAAGTCTATTTCTTTCACCAGGTGGGGGAAGTTTTCAGTCATTATTTCTTCAAATAGATTTTCAGTATCTTGCTCTCTCTCTTCTTCTGGCACCCCCATAATTCGGATGTTGGTACACTTGAAGTTGTCCCAGAGGCTCCTTACACTATCTTCATATTTTTGGATTCTTTTTTCTTTTTGCTTTTCTGGTTGGGTGTTTTTTGCTTCTTTGTATTTCAAATCTTTGACTTGATTCTTGCGATCCTCTAGTCCAGGGGTCCTCAAACTTTTTAAACAGGGGGCCAGTTCACTGTCCCTCAGACCGTTGGAGAGTCAGACTATAGTTTAAAAAAAAAAAAACTGAACAAATTCCTATGCGCACTGTGGGCCCAGGACGAGTCGGCTGCTAAGCAGGACAGGCAGCGGCACCCAGCGGGCCGGATAAATGTCCTTGGCGGGCCGTAGTTTGAGGACACCTGCTCTAGTCTGCTGTTGGATCTCTGTATATTATTTTTTATTTCAGTCAGTGTATGCTTAATTTCTAGTTGGTCCTTTTTCATATCCTCGAGGGTCTCGCTAAATTTATTGGCCTTTTCTAGAAAATTCTTGAAAAACCTTATAACCATGGTTTTGAACTCTATATCCAGTCGTTCGCTTTCCTCCATTTCTTTCATTTGTGACCTGTTTCTTTGTCTCCGCATTTTGGCTGCTTCCCTGAGTTGATAAAGTGGCTTTGTGTGCTAGGTGTCCTATAGGGCCCAGTGGCTCAGCCTCCCCAGTTACCTGAGGTGGACACACTTGGTCACCCCTTTGTGGGCTGTGTGCACAGTCTTGTTGTAGTTAAGCCTTGATTGTTGTTGGTATCACTGGGGGGAACTGACCTCCAGGCTAATTGGCTGTGAGGATCAGCTGTGTCTACTATGGGAGAACTTCTGTTCTGGAGACACCCTTATGAGACAAGACTTGCTTCCGTGGGGCTTTGGTGCTCACTGAGTCTGTCCCCTGAGTGTGTCCCTTATGGATCTGAGGAGCTGTAATCTGGATGGTCCCACTCTGATCCCTGGGTAAACTGGCTCTTGGATCTCCAAGGAGGTGCTAATTTAGCCTCTGCCTGAGGCCACCCAGCAGGAGCTACAGAGAGATCTGCAGATTTCTCTTCTTTGTTTGGGTTTTGGAGGTGCCCAGATGAGGCCCAGCTGTGAAGCAATGCAAGCTGCTGCGGAGCCTTGGGCCTTCTTTTGGATGTTCTGGGTCTCTCTGACTCAGCTGTAGGTAAGTTTAAAATTCAAAGGACCAGGCCATTCATATGCAAAAGCCTCTGCACTCAGCTTGGATGAGGCGGAGTCTCATGGCGGAGCAAACAGCTATGGTTTCGTGGGGCGGGATCACAGGGCGGGGCAAACAGCCATGGCTTCCTGTCAGCCCTGCCCTAAGAGGCCCCTGGTTCTCAGTGTCCCGCCGCAATCGCTGCAAGCACCTCTGAGGGAAAGCCGCCTTCGAATTTTGCCTGCTGCCAGACAGTCCAGTTTCTCCCCATATGAGTCTGGGTCCCCAGAGTCTCGCCCGGAACTGGAGTTCAGAGCAGTCAGGAACTTTTGTCTACCTCCGGATTGAGAAAGCCCGCCGCGTACTCAGTTGCCAGCCCTCTCCACGCGTGCGCCTCCATACCTCTGCCTTCCACAGCTCCTGTAACTCTCAGTGTGCTTTTCTCTTTCCTTCTAGTTGTAGAATTTCCACTCAGCCAGACTTCCTGTGGTTCTAGATCAGGGGTGGGCAAACTTTTTGACTCGAGGGCCACAATGGGTTCTGAAACTGGACCAGAGGGCCGGAACAAAAGCATGGATGGAATGTTTGTGTGAACTAATATAAATTCAAAGTAAAGGAGCGGCAGGGAGAGCAAGAGAACCGGATAGAACAGCCAGATCCGGCCCGCGGGCCGTAGTTTGCCCAAGGCTGTTCTAGATGATGTCCGTTTTGTCTTTTAGTTGTATTTTTGAAATTGTTGTGCAAGGCAGCAGTTTAGGTGTTTACCTATGCCACCATCTTGGTTTCTCTAGTATTAACATTTTTAAATAGTTAGGAACTACCCAGGGTGTTTTTTTTATTTGTTTGTTTGTTTGTTTTTGTTTAAATATGTCTTTATTAATTTCAGAGAGAGGAAGGGAGAGGAAAGAGAGATGGAAACATCAATGATGAGAAAGAATCACAGATCAGCTGCCTCCTGATGCCCTCTCCTGGAGATTGAGCCTGCAACCCGGGTATATGCCCTGACCAGGAATTGAACAGTGACCTCCTGGTTCATAAGTCGACGCTCAACCACTGAGCCACACCAGCCGGGCCTCAGGGTGTTCTTTTTAAGCACTGATTCAAAAGATGCACATAAAAGTTTCCTATCTCACAGCAAACAGCAATTTGCCTCCAAGATACAATGTTTCCCTTTTGCATAAATTTATGTTACTCAAATTGGTTTTTTTTCCCTCTTCTTAAGCTAATACAACTCTTAAGAGTTATGTTTTTAGTGCATACTAACAACACGTTTTACTTAGTAGCCTATTCATGGTCCTTGTTGGCCAGTGTAGATTCTGCTTAATGTAACTTCTTTTTTTGCTTAAGCATTTGCATGATTGTCAGTGCTTTGAAGTCAAGTTTTGAAATGCACAAGTTGTAAATACAGAAGAAATAGCAACTTACCAAACCTCACTTAACAAGGACCCCTGAAATTTTTCCTAAGATTGTATGTAGATTTCAGTTCTGTGTTTCCTGTAAGGTAATCCAAACATTACTAACACTGTTTGCATTTTTGTATGTATTTATTACTTTATGTAATGAAACTTATTTTCATTAACAACAAAATAAAAATATCTGCTGTGAATGGATCTACCTATGTACGGCCTGAGTATCCTAATGAAGGCATTAAAATAAAATAGCCAATGTGTCATAAACAAAAGCATTAAGAGACCTCATTCTGTCTACTAAGCACTTAGGCTACAACATGTAGTTAGAGTTTTGAATATACAAAATTCTAGATGAACCTAGAGGAGGGAAGTGTCTCACCCCATGACACCTCACCTATAGAAGCCAGGGAGGGCTTTACAGAAAACATGGTACTTAAGAGTTTTAAAGAAAAGAGAAGTTTGTCAAGTAAAACAGAGGAATAGGAAAGAGGTAAGTACAGCATAGCAGAAAGGCTACCATGGGCCAGAACATACATTAGGGTGGAGGGGGTGAGAAGCTACAAATAATGCCGTGTCAGTGAAGCTCAGGCAAGAACAGTGGGAGATGAGGCTGAAAGGGTAGGCAGAAATCAGATCAAGGAAGACCTTATATGTCACAGAAGAAATATGGATTCTAACCTGAAGGCAACTGGGAGCCAATGAAGAGATTTAACAAATTAAGATGATCAGATTTGAATCTTGGAAAAGATCATTCTGCTGATGACCTAACAGATTTGAGAGGAAGAAGGCTGGTGGCTATAACCTTCAAGCAATGTACTAACTGTTCCTTAAAGGCAGTTCTCATGCTTACAAACCCCAGGTTCTGCTTTCAGTTAACTGTGAAACAGACTATTCTATCTCTAAGAGACCAGTAGCCAGAAACACTGTAATGGTCCCCCTGAGGAAACCAGTATTCCAAGGCCGCCACCACCAGGTTCTTTTTTTTTTCCCCCCTCCTCAGGTCTTCTTTAAAAGAACAAAGATTGTGTTATGTTACCTAGTCAGAGTATATCTCTCAGCCTGGTTTCAAGGAAGACATGCATCCATCCCAAGCCCTCTCACCCTCCTAATTCCCAATGACAGTGGCAAATTCCAACCACTCTCAGAGTTAATCTCACACACACAAACACACACACATACTCACTTGTATACATATCTGATTTCCACATGTATACTGTACTCCTTAAGGAAATAGAAGATGGAAAGGAATATTTAATGAGCACCACCTGATGCTGGATTCTTCCCCACATAGTTTTTCATTTAATCTTCACCGCATGGTAGACATTTATATTCATATTTTTAAAGATAAAGAAACTATGGCTCAAAGAGATTAAATGATTTACTCAAGATCACAAAGCCAGTATAAGGCAAAGTTGAGACTTCAAGCCACATGTCTATGGGTTTACCAATGCTTTTCCACTACTCCATACTATGTTTCCCTTATTTTATTCATTTCTGAATGTTCACTTAACTCAGTCTGTTGAACTGCACTATATGAAATCACTCACTGAACAGAACAACAACCTGGGAAAACAAAGTGAAAATGGAAAACTTGGACAATAGATGCAGGCACACACACAAAAAAGCAGTAGCAGCAGCAGCATTCCCAACAAGCTCTTTGGAGCCCTAGCTGATATTGGCAAGGACAGAAATAGCCAAAACCCATGTTGACAGAACTCCATTCCAAAATCATATCTCCTCCTCAGCCAGTCCCAGCAGAGTTCCTGGTAAATAAAATACTGCATAGTCAGGCACACATCACAAATGAATTCCATTAAGCAGATGCAATCTCTCTCCCTGAGGCCTTCCCACTCTTATAAAACCACCAGGAACTGAAGAAAGCTTTTATTCTCCATCTGAACAACTGCCTGCAAGCCCTTGGTGGTCAAGGAAAATTGGATTTGAGAAGCAGATGGCTTATCCAAGAGCCTAAAACCTAAGGTGAAAAGGAAGCAATTTACTAAAACCAAATATTCCAAAAGAGAAACCACGCTTCTCTGAAGTAACAGAGTGCCGTCATAGTTATGATCTCCCCTCCAAACAGAATCCTCAACTCACCTTGTAGGCTGGGGCAGAAGCCAAGAGTCATAGACTAACTCTAGCTACATTGGTCCATAGACTCATACTAGGTATCACCACAGGTTCATACTAGACTCTAACACTCTAGGTTTTTCTAAAAGTAAGCATCACTTGTTTGCACCAACTGTGTTTGGTTATGGAGATTTGACTATGGAAAGATTTTGTCATGGAAGAAAAGTACTATTATACCAAATAGACCCTCAATATAATAAGAAGAGAAAGAAACATAAATGGTAAATAAGATAATTTAAGCAAATTGAGCTGGCACAAGATAGATGCTTAATCAGTGTTTGCTCAACTGAACTGAAGAAGAGATGAACATTTATTTAGTTCTTTCTTATTATCAAAAATGACCTAAGCAGCTTTCATATAATTTATCTCATTTAATCCTCAAAACAATTCAGAACAAGTGTTAATTATCTTCATTTTACATATAAGAAAAATTAAAAAATAAAAAACACTTGTGTTTCACTGCACAACAAAATATGTGGAGGTAAGCACTGAACCAGGAATTGGAATACTACCCGAGTTCTAGTCTTAGCTGTGCCAAACTATGCAGCTTAAAGTCCCTTCCCTTCTCTGGATAGTAATTTTCTCACCTAACTCAGCAGTGGTACATTTAACTTAAAAGATGAGTTACATTATCTCGCAATTCCAGAAATACAGGGTATACAATCAAGACTCTACTGGACAAGAAATTCTCCCTTATTGCCCAGTGTTCACTCTGCTCTCCCTCTGGCTATATTTTTAGGACTAACAACTTACCTCCACCTGTCCATAAGCCATTTCTAGGCCAGAAGCATCCCTTCTGGTGCAGCTCGCCACCTGTGCTGGATGTCTCATTAAGTGTAAAGCTGATACTGTACTTAGCTGGAAGCCTGGTGCACAAATGTTACCTGGAGATGAATAAATCATTCCAGTTGTGTTGGGTTGCAATTGTAAGGGCAGCAGCTGTGGGCCTGAAAACAGATGGTCTTATAAGGATGGAGGACTTGGCGCCTATCTGATTTTCCTAAGGCAAGCAGGTTTGGGTCAGCAGGAAGCCTGGCTGGTTAAGTGCCTGAGTACAGCTAGTATCTAGTGATGAGAAAACATGACAGAAATGCACATGCCGTTTCTTTTTATAATAAATGAATATATCGAAGACTGCAATTACCAGAATCTCAAGCCTTTATTTTTGTACCTACTCATCAACTTCTAAATTATTTTCTTTTCAGTCCAACATTGCTTTCCTTGATTTCAATACAAAGGTGAGCTCAGGGAGAGTGTTTAAACACAGCCTGGGCACAAAAACAAAGTTAACATCTGCTGACTAAAACAAATTGGAAAACATGAACTTCCTGGATGACAGTGTAATAAGTGCCTAGGACACAGTCGATGATAACAGCAGGTGTGCAGTAAACATATAAGGTGTCCCAAAAAATGTATACACACTTTAACAGCTGATAATTTTCACTCCTTTTCAGGTTAAATTGATTTGAAATAATGGGTGAAATCAGACTAAGCTTTGAACAAAAAAAATTTATCCTACAGTGCCAACAGACCCTCTTTTTTATGGGAATACACAAAAGATAAAGTTTACGGCACAAAACCAGCAACAGCCGACAAACTGAGGGCACACAAATACCGAATGGAATGATTCTTCTGTTTGCAATTCCATTGCTTCACGTTATCAGCAGTGCCTGGACCAGAACTGTCATCAGTTTGAAAGCAGGCATTGACCAAAAAAATGTATTCATTTCTGTAGATTCTTTTACATTTTGAAAATGAACTACCCTATATAATAAAAGAGCCAATATGCTAATTAGACCGGACAGCCGAACGTCCTTCCGGACGACATTTCGACATTTAGGATGAAGCCCGGGCTGCGAGGGCAGAGGCAAGATCGACCTTCCTGAATGACCAGTGGGCAGGGGGGCGGGGCCAGCGAGTCTGTGCCACCAGGCCAGCCATGGCGGTCCCAGTGCCCCTACTTCCACAGAGGCAGCGGGAAAGGCTGCAGCGCAGGCCTGGTTCTGGTGCCCCGCCCCCCCCACCTTCGCAGAGGTGAAACAGGGCACAACCATGGTGCCTCAACCTCCCACAGCTGGCCCAGCCCCCAATTGGCCGCGCCCCCCCCCCCCCCCACAGCCCCAAACAGTGGGCGGGGGCTGGGCCAGTGCTAAGGAGCAGCAAGAGCCAGCTTCTGGTTGAGCAGTGCTCCAACCTCCTGGCGAGCGCAGCAGCAGTGGTGGGAGCCTCTCCCACCTCCATGGCAAGCTGGTAAGGAGCGAGGGATCCTGGACTGCGAGAAGGATGTCTGAGTGCCAGCTTAGGCCTGGGGGGATCAGGCCTAAGCCAGCAGGCAGACATCCCCCGAAGGGTCCTGGACTACGAGAGGGCACAGGCCAGGCTGAGGGACCCCTCCACCCACCCAGTGCATGAATTTCGTGCACCGGGCCTCTAGTATGTTGATAAATACTGACTTTATAATCTTTCAAAGTGCATATACATTTTTTGGGATATCCTGTATGTTTAAAGTAATGTGTCAGGCAACATTCTAGGTGTTTTATAAACATTCTCATTTAATTGTCAAGATAGCCTTTATTATCTCTACCTTATAGATAAGGAAATTAAAACTCAGAAAAACCAGATACTCTGCTCAGAGTCACACAGCAAATTAAGTCAAGGAGTCAGAACTGACCTCCTCCCCCCGCACCCCCGACTAAATGACTCCAAAACTCTATATATTTTGCTTGACAGCCTCCTATCCTTCTTGATGCTCCTCAAACACATCTAACTCGTTCCTCCTTCTGAAATTTTCTGTTTGTTTCCTCTATCACATATCACATGCTTTTTTATTTTAGATCATTCAAGTCTCTGCTCAAATGCCATCTCTTCAGCAAGGCTTTTCTTTTTCTTTTCTTTTTTGTATAATTTGTTTAAAATCCTTCTTCTTTAAAATATATTTTTATTGATTTCAGAGAGGAAGGGAGAGGGAGAGAGATAGAAACATCAATGATGAGAGAGAATAACTGACTGACTGCCTCCTGCACACCCTACACTAGGGACAGAGCCCACAACCTGGACATGTGCCCTGACCAGAAATCAAACTATGACCTCCTGGTTCACAGGTTGATACTCAACCCCCGAGCCACGCATGCCAGGCCACAGAGACTTTTCTTGATCATTCCCCAACATATCCTATCCCTTTACCTTGCTTTATTTTTTATTATTACACTAACATTATATTATTTATTAATTTTTTTGTTTACTGTCCGTCAATGAATGATCTATGAGGACAGGAACTTTGTCTTGGTCACAACTGTATTCCCAGCAATTAGAACAGTGAATAGTACACTGCAGGTACTCAACACATGTTCAATGAATGAAGAAATAAATGAATTATATGTGATCACAATCTCAGAGTTCTAGAATATTAATGTAACAAGTAAGTGCTACATAGCATAAAGAGCACGGGCTTTGAGATCAGGCAGATCTAGATTCAAGTCTCTGTACAACTTGGACAAGTCTCTAAACTGTATGACTGTACAACTTGGACAAGTCTCTAAACTGCTTTAATCTTCCATCTGTAACACGGGTATAAAAATATAAATCAGATAGATTTGGAAAGATTAAATGTCATAAACACATGGAAATGCTTTGTGCAAACTATAAAGTGTTATATAGATAAATATGTTTATTATGATGACGGGGAAATGTTTAGAACAATCTTAACACTTTACCTGGATGGGACATAAGCACATTACAGATCACACGAAGGTCCAAAAAGATGGGACATAAGCACATTACAGATCACACGAAGGTCCAAAAGTGAAAAGTGAGCTGTCCAATGTCCCAGTCTGGCTACTCCTTTGAATTTCTCATTTCCCAATGTCAGCATGTCCAGGGCTCCATTGTTAATCTCTCTGCTCTATCTACACACATTTCTTAGGTGATCACATCTACTCCATGGCTTTACATCTATTAATGACTCCCAGATATATATCTCCAACCTGGACTTCTCTAAATTCCAGATTTGTATATCCACCTGCCTACCGGGCATCTCCTTGGTTGGTTATCTATCAGCCATCTTAAATGGCTAACCCCTCACTACAAACTTGTTCCTTCCAATCTTTCCCATCTCAATATATGACAACTCCACTCTTATAGTTGCTCAGGCAAAAACCTTCCATTTACCACTTTCTTATTCTCATAATCCTCATCTGATCTATCAGCTAATTCTGTCAGCTCTACTTTCAAAACATATCCTGATTCCAACAACTTCTTACTACCTCTATTCTATCACACTGGCTCAAGCTTTATCTCATTCCCTAACTCACTTTTGTTGTTGATGTTAATGCTCACTGGAGTATATATTTTTTTCCATTGATTTTTAGAGAATGTGTGTGTGGGGGGGGGGGCGGGGGAGGGCAGAGAGAGAAACATCGATGTGAGAAAGACACATGGATTGGTTGCCTCCTGTACATGCCCTGACCAGGGATCCAGCCTGCAACCAAGGTATGTGCCCTTGACCAGAATCAAACCTTTTCGTTCAAGGGCCAATGCTCCAACCACTGAGCCAAACTAGCTAGGGCTCATTCCCTAACTCTTTTAACAGCTTCCTATTTTATTCCCTGCTTCTGCCCTTGTCATCTATTTATCCTATGCTCCTCTCTTCTCAGAAGCCAAAACAATCCTTTTAAATTCAGTTCAGATCATGTCCTTCCACGCTGTTCAAAATCTTGCAATGGCTTCTCATCTCACTCAAAATAAAAATACAAGGAGAAACCAAGATGGCAGCATAGGTAAGCACCTAAACTGCTGCCTCGCACAACAATTTCAAAACTTCAACTAAAAGCCAGAATGGACACTATCCAGAACCACAGGAAAGCTGGATGAGTGAAAATTCTACAACTAGAAGGAAAGAGAAAAGCTCACAGAGAATTGGAGGTACGGCAAAGGGTCTTTGTGCGCGCAGAGAGGAAGGGCGGCTAAGAGCCTGGCTTTCTCTGGCGGAAGGGGGAAGGAAGCCCCCGACAGCACTGAACCTCAGTTCTGACTGCACTGAACCCCAGTTCCGGGCGAGCCTCTGGGGACCCACGCTCTTACGGAGGGAGTCTGGACTCTCGGGCGGAGACTCGGGAGCCGGGGAAGGCAGAGGTCTGAAGGAGCACGCGTGCCAGTGCGCACAAAGGCTGCGGAGGTTGCCACATGCTTTCCCTAGTGGAAGGGAGTCGGAGGCTCCTGACTGCACTGGGCCCCAGTTCTGACTGCACTGAACCCCGGTTCCAGGTGAGCCCCCGGGGACCCACGCTCTTGTGGGGGGAGTCTGGACTCTCGGGCGGAGACTCAGGAGCCGGGGAAGGCAGAGGTCTGAAGACGCGCGCGTGCCAGTGCGCACAAAGGCAGCGGAGGTTGCCACAGGCTTTCCCTAGTGGAAGGGAGTCAGAGGCTCCTGACTGCACTGAGCTCCAGTTCTGACTGCACTGAACCCCAGTTCCAGGCGAGCCCCTGGGGACCCACGCTCTTGTGGGGGGAGTCTGGACTCTCGGGCGGAGACTCGGGAGCTGGGGAAGGCAGAAGTCTACGAGTGCGCGCAAGGGCAAGGCTAACGGGAAGCCAAGACTGTCTGCTCCGCCCTGAGACTCCACCCCATCCAAGCTGAGCACAGAGGCTATTGCAATTTGGCAAGTCTAATACTATAAGGCTGTCTCCAGCACCGAACTTCTCCCAGCATAGACACAGCTGATCCTTACAGCCAACTGGCCTGGAGGTCAATTCCTCCTAGTGATACCAACAACAATCAAGACTTCATTACAACAAGGCTGTACACACAGTCCGAAAGGGGTGCACCAAGAGTGTCCACCTCAGGTTAACTGGGGAGGCCGACCCACTGGGCCATATAGGAAACCTAGCACACAAATCTACCCTACCAACTCAGGGAAGCAGTGAAAATGCAGCGTCAAAGAAACAGATCACAAACAAAAGAAATGGAGGAAAACGAACGACTGGATATAGAATTCAAAACCATGGTTATAAGGCTTTTCAAGAATATCCTAGAAAAGGCCGATAAATATAACGAGACCCTCGAAGATATGAAAAAGGACCAACTAGAAATTAAACATACACTGACTGAAATAAAAAATATTATACAGAGACCCAAAAACAGACTAGAGGAACACAAGAATCAAGTCAAAGAATTGAAATACAAAGAAGCAAAAAACACTCACCGAAAAAGCAAAAAGCAAAAAAAAAAAAAATCCAAAAAGTTGAAGATAGTGTAAGAAGACTCTGGGACAACTTCAAGCGTACCAACATCAGAATTATGGGGGTGCCAGAAGAAGAGAGAGAGCAAGATACTGAAAACCTATTTGAAGAAATAATGACCGAAAACTTCCCCCACCTGGTGAAAGAAATAGACTTACAAGTCCAGGAAGCGCACAGAACCCCAAACAAAAGGAATCCAAAGAGGACCACACCAAGACACATCATAATTAAAATGCCAAGACCAAAAGACAAAGAGAGAATATTAAAAGCAGCAAGAGAAAAACAGTTAATTACCTACAAGGGAGCACCCATACGACTGTCAGCTGATTTCTCAACAGAAACTATGCAGGCCAGATGGGAGTGGCAAGGAATATTCAAAGTGATGAATAGCAAGAACCTACAACCAAGATTACTCTACCCAGCAAAGCTAACATTCAGAATTGAAGGGCAGATAAAGAGCTTCACAGATAAGAAAAAGCTAAAGGAGTTCATCACCACCAAACCAGTATTATATGAAATGCTGAAAGGTATTCTTTAAGAAGAGGAAGAAGAAAAAAGTAAAGATAAAAATTATGAACAACAAATACATATCTATCAACAAGTGAACCTAAAAATCAAGTGAATTAAAAACCTGAGGAACAGAATAATCTGGTGAATATAATAGAATCAGGGGCATAGAAAGGGGGTGGACTGATAATTCTCAGGGGAAAGGGGTATGGGGGGTTCAGGAAGAGACTGGACAAAAATCATACACCTATGGATGAGGACAGTGGGGGGGAGGTAAGGGCAGAAGGTGGGGTGGGAACCGGGTGGAGGGGAGCTATGGGGGGAAAAAGGAGAAACAATTGTAATAATCTGAACAATAAAGATTTATTTAAAAAAAATAAAAATAAAAAAAAGAATAAAAATACAAGATCATTACCATAGCCTACCCTGTATTACCATGTATCCTGGCTTCCTTCTACATGTCTGATCTTACCACCTAACATTGTCCTCTTTGCTCATTATACTTCATCCACACTGCAGTAAAATTAAATTTTAACACCAACACTCATGTTGTTTGGAAACCACTCTGAAGTGGCCATAAGCAAAGTCTAAGAAGAACATGCAAGCTTCAGATTCCTTAATGTGAACAACAGGAACATTCTTTCCCTTATTGCTGTTCACTGATAAACTGAGCACACCCCCACCTCAGGTTTTTAGCACTTCAAGTTCTCTCTGCCTAAAGCATTCTTCTCTCAAATTATCAATATGAGTTGTTCCTTTATTTCATTAAGATCTGTACTCAAATTTCACCTCACCAGATAGTTATAGATTAATCGATCATATCTAAAATAGCCCCTTCCCTTTCTATAACTCCCTTTTCCCATACATTGCCTAATTTTTCATGTCTCTGCCCACTAGAGTACAACTCAAAGCAGGGACTTTAATTTATTCACTGATGTATCCCCAGTGCTAAGACCACATTGTAAGTGCTCTATAATCAATACCAGTAATCGATTCGGCCATTAATTATTCTTTAATTAATATCTTATGTCCTCAATCTGGTCATCCCCTAAACAGATTGAATATTATTTGAAAATCTCCCTTTTCTGGATATCCTCTCTGAGGACTTTCAATTCAATTAGTGGTAGAAGTAACAAAAGGGAGAGAATGATAAGATGAGGTGATATTTTCCTTCCTCTGCCATCCTCTTAAAATCAATTAACAAATCGTTAAGTATTAATAAGCATCTATGGGTGTAAGCACCATCTTATTAAAGGGTATTACATAGCTTAGTAGTAAAAGAAAGATACTTAAGCCGAAACCGGTTTGGCTCAGTGGATAGAGCATCGGCCTGCGGACTGAAGGGTCCTGGGTTCGATTCCGGTCAAGGGCATGTACATTGGTTGCGGGCACATCCCCAGTGGGAGGTGTGCAGGAGGCAGCTGATCGATGTTTGTCTCTCATCGATGTTTCTAGCTCTCTATCCCTCTCCCTTCCTCTCTGTAAAATATCAATAAAATATATTAAAAAAAAAATAAAATATCAGTAAAATATATTTTTTTTTAAAAAGAAAGATACTTAAAAATAGTAAGAAGATGGGACATAAGCACATTAAAAGATGCTCTGCATCATTAGCCACTGGGGAAATGCAAATCAAATCACAATGAGATACCACTCCACATTCACTAGGATGACTAAAATAAAAAAGACAAGTCATACCGGGCTGGTGTGGCTCAGTGGCTGAGTGTCGACCTATGAACCAAGAGGTCACGGTTTGATTCCTGGTCAGGACACATGCCCAGGTTGTGGACTCAGAGGCAACAAATCAATGATTCTCTCTCATCATTGATGTTTCTCTCTCTCTCTCCCTGTCCCTTCCTCTCTGAAATCAATAAAAATATAAATATATATAAAAAGGCAAGTCATGGAGAGGATGTGGAGAAACTGGATTCCTTCATACACCACTTGTGGTAATGCAAAATGATACAGCCATTTTGGAAAACAGTCTGGAGTTCCTCAAAAAGTTAAAGTTACCAATTATCCAGCAATTCCACTCCTCAGAATTCATTTCCTCTACCCAAAAAAGAAAAAAACATATCCACACAAAGACATATAAGAATGTTTACAGCAGCATTACTCATAAGAGCTAAAAACTAGAAGTCACCCAAATGTCTATTAACTGATAAATTAGAAATATGGTCTATCCATACAATGGAATATTTGGCAATTAAAAATTAAGTATTGATACATGCTACAACATTAATGAACCTTGAAAACATTATGCTAAATGAAAGAGACTACATATTATATAACATTTATATGAAATGTCCAGAATAGGCAAAATCTACTGTAGAAAATAGATTAGCAGGGCTGGCAAAGATGGATGAAGTATGGTATGACTGCTAAAGTACTGGTTTCTCTTTGTAATAATAAAAATGTTCACAATTCTGTAAATATACTAAAAGTCTTGACTTGTACACTTTAAATGGATGATGAATTGTATGGTATGTGAATTGGAGCTCAATAAGGCTATTTAAAAAAAAAAAAAACTTTAAAAAGATACTCTGGGGTTCCGCCATGGCAGCCATTGAGAAGCAGCAGCCACTGAGGAGGAGCAGCCATGGCTCTGTGCTGCCCCATGGCCGTCGGCCTCAACAAGGGCCACAAGGTAACCAAGAACCTGAGCAAGCTGAGGTACAGATGCCGCAGGCGCCTCACCAAGCACACCAAGTTTGTGAGAGACATAACCTGAGAGGTGTGTGGCTTTGCCCCCTAAGAGCATTGCGCCATGGAGCTGCTCAAGGTCTCTAAGGACAAGAGGGCCCTGAATTTCATCAAGAAAAGGGTGGGGACACACATCTGCGCCAAGAGGAAGAAAGAGGAGCTGAGCAATGTCCTTGCAGCCATGAGGAAGGCAGCAGCCAAGAAGGACTGAGCCCCACCCCATCCTATCTAATAAAAGAGTAATATGCAGATTGACCATCACTCCAACACACAAGATGGCTACCCCCATGTGGTCAAAGATGACTGCCCCCATGTGGACACAAGATGGCCACCACAAGGTGGCCAGCAGGGGAGGGCAGTTGGGAGGGACCAGGCCTGCAGGGGAGGGCAGTTGTGGGCGATCAGGCCAGCAGGGGAGGGCAGTTAGGGGTGACCAGGCCAGCAGAGGAGGGAAGTTGGGGGCAATCGGGCCTGCAGGGAAGGTCAGTTGGGGAGACCAGGCCTGCAGGGGAAGACAGTTGGTAGGGACCAGGCCTGCAGGGAGGGCAGTTAGGGGTGACCAGGCCTGCAGTGGAGGGCAGTTAGGCATCAATCAGGCTGGCAGGGGAGTGGTTAGGGGGTGATCAGGCTGGCAGGCAGAAGCGGTTAGGGGCAATCAGGAAGGCAGGCAGGTGAGCAGTTGGGAGCAGGCAGTCCTGGATTGTGAGAGGGATGTCTGACTGCCCGTTTAGGCCCGATCCTGGTAGGATCAGGCCTAAACAGGCAGTCGGACATCCCTTGAGGGGTCCCAGATTGGAGAGGGTGCAGGCTGGGCTGAGCGACAACCGCCCCCCCGTGCACGAATTTCGTGCACCGGGCCTCTACTCTGTGTAATAAAACCTGTTCAGAAAAAAAAAGAAAAATGTGTGTGTGTGTGTGTGTGTGTGTGTGTATGTGTGTGTGTGTAATCTGGTATTTATTGAGGTTCCATTTATCAACATTGTTACTATTCACATTCAATTTAATATTTACTCAATGCTAGATAATGCTCACTTTATTTTACTTCATACTCACAATCAAATAGCCTATTTCAGGTAAGAAACATACAGCTCATAGAAATTAAATTATTTAAGATCTATAGTAAATTCCTAGAGCCAGGAGCTGTTTCTGCATTCACTCTCCAAATCCAGGGCTCTTTCTCACCTCTCTCCCCCTTCTTATTAGCAAGCATAATTAAGACCTAACTATAATACTTACTCATAAGAATTATGAATAGCCCTAACCGGTTTGGCTCCGTGGATAGAGCGTCAGCCTGCAGACTCAAAGGTCCCAGGTTCGATTCCGGTCAAGGGCATGTACCTTGGTTGCGGGCACATACCCATTGGGGAGTGTGCAGGAGGCAGCTGATTGATGTTTCTAACTCTCTATCCCTCTCCCTTCCTCTCTGTAAAAAATCAATAAAACATATTTTTTTAAAAAAGAATTATGAATAAACCAATGACTAAGATCATAAAAACACAGATTTATAATCACAGATTAAGAGAATAATTACCAAAACTGTATATCATAAAATCCTATATCCCTGCATTTATTACTTGTCCGCAGTGCTCTGCTACATGAAAAGATGGAGCTAGATCTAATTCCCAAAGTCACCTATGAGGAGGGAGGGAGGAAGAGAAAAAGAAAAAAAAGAAAGGACATAGCATTCCCCAGCAAACCAATTAGAGTCATAAGCACTTCGGACTGGTCTGCAACTGACCTTGGCTATTCTTGAAACAAGACATCTCAACAACACTACTGAAAAGCACTTACTAAAATGCTAGTTGTAACAATGAAGCTTTGGGGGGTGATGGAATTGTTCTATCTCATGACTGTGGTTGCAGTTACACAAATCTATGCATGTGTTAAAATTCGTAGAATTTTATAACACAAAAAGGACAATTCTAGTGTTGTTAACTTATAAGTAAAATTTAAGAAAACCTGTACGTTAAAAAGTTTTTGTGAATTAAAAGACATTATCATCAAGGCAGTAAAATCTCAGACATCTCACGCAGCAGTATTTTTGCCAATACATCTCTTAGAGCAAGAGAAACAAAGGAAAAAATAAACAAATGGGACCACATCAAACTAAAAGCTTCTGACAACAAAAGAAACCACCAACAAAATGAAAAGGGAACCCAATGTATGGGAGAATGTATTTGCCAATGACACATTTGATAAAGGTTTATTTTCCAAAATATACAAAGAACTTATACAACTAAACAGCAGGAAGATAATCTAATTTAAAAATGGGCAAAGGACCTGAATAGACACTTCTCCATAAAGGACATGCAGATGACCAATAGACATATGAAAAAATGCTCAATGCAAATTAAAACAACAATGAGGTACCACCTCACACCTGTCAATAAATCAACAAACAGTAAGTGTTGACAAGGATGTGGAGAAAAGGGAACCTTAGTACACTGCTGGTGGGAATACAGACTGGTACAGCCACTGTGGAAAACAGTATGAAGTTTCCTCAAAAAATTAAAAATGGAACTGCCATTTGACCCAACGAAACACCAATCAGAAAGAATATATGCACCCCTATGTTCACAGCAGCATTATTTACAATGGTTAAGATTTGGAAACAACCCAAGTGCCCATCAGTAGAGGATTGGATAAAAAAAGCTGTGGTACATTTACACAGAGAAATGCTATGCAGCTGTAAAAAAGAAGGAGTTCTTACTCTTTGCCATGGAGATTATTATGCTAAGTGAAATAAGGCAGTTAGAGAAAGACAAATATCATATGATCTCATTTAGATGTGAAATCTAATGAACAAATTAAACTGACAGAACGAAATATGTCCAGTGGCATGGTTACATGGAATAGACTAACAGATCTCAGAGGGGTAAAAGATGGGGGGAAAAGGGAGGAAAAAAGGGGACATCTGTAATACCATCAGCAATAAAAAAAATTTACTTTTTTTTTTTTAAGGCATTATCAACAGATTTAAAAGGCAACCCACACAGCCCTGGCTGGGTGGCTTAGTTGGTTGGAGTGTTGTCCTGTACACCAAAAGGTGGTGGGTTTGCTTCCCAGTCAGGGCACATACCTAGATTGCAGGTTCAATCCCCAGTCAGGACATGTACAGGAGGCAACCAATCGATGTTTCTCTCTCACAACAATGTTTCTCTTTCTCTCTCTCTCTCTCAAAATCAATAAAATAAAACAAAAAATGTATCTTCAGGTGAGGATAAATAAATAAACGGCAACCCACAAGAATGAGAGAAAATATTTGCAAATCATATATTTTTAATATATTTTTATTGATTTCAGGGAGGAAGAGAGAGGGATATCCTATCTAATAAAAGATATCCGAAACCGGTTTGGCTCAGTGGATAGAGCGTCGGCCTGCAGACTGAAAGGTCCCGGGTTCGATTCCGGTCAAGGGCACGTACATTGGTTGCGGGCACATCCCCAGTAGGAGGTGTGCAGGAGGCAGCTGATCGATGTTTCTCTCTCATCGATGTTTCTAGCTCTCTATTCCTCTCCTCTCTCTTCCTCTCTGTAAAAAATTAATAAAATATATTTTAAAAAAAAAAAAGAGTAAATCAAAATTGACCATACTTCTGCTACACCCACAAGCCACGCCCACCAGCCAATCAGGAGCGAGTATGCAAATTAACCCACCCAAGATGGCTGCAGCCACGGAGAGAGCAGGAGGCTTGGGTTTCCCCGGCAATGGAGGAAGCCAAGCTTTCCACCTGCCCTGGCCAGCCCAGACCTCTGCTCAAAGTTTCAATTATAGAAGATAAATAAATCCCAACAAAAATGGCTGTGGCCACGGAGCAAGCAGGAGGCCTGGCTCTGCTCAAGGCTACAAAGTTTCAATTATAGAAGATAAATAAATCCCAGATACCAGGGCCTCCGCTTGGGTCACCAGGGGGCGTGGCCAGCCTGCAAACCACCACAGGCCCCTCGCCCAGGCCGCCCCACACCCCAAGTGAACCCCCACCCTGATCCGGGACACCCTTCAGGGCAAACCAGCTGGCCCCCTGTGCACCAGGCCTCTATCCTATCTAATCCTATCTAATAAAAGAATAATATGCAAATTGACTGTCACTCCAACACACAAGATGGCTGCCCCCATGTGGTCAAAGATGACTGCCCCCATGTGGACACAAGATGGCCGCCACAAAATGGCCAGCAGGGGAGGACAGTTGGGAGGGACCAGGTCTGCAAGGGAGGGCAGTTGTGGGTGATCAGGCCAGCAGGGGAGGGCAGTTGGGAGGGACCAGGCATGCAAGGGAGGACAGTTGGGGGCGATCAAGTCTGCAGGGGAGGGCAGTTAGGGGTGACCAGGCCGGCAGAGGAGGGAAGTTGGGGACGACAGGGCCTGCAGGGAAGGGCAGTTGGGGGGTACCCAGGCCTGCATGGGAGAGCAGCTGTGGGGGACCAGGCCTGCAGGGGAGGGCAGTTAGGGGTGACCAGGCCTGCAGGGGAGGATAGTTAGGGGCAAACAGGCTGGCAGGGGAGCAGTTAGGCATCAATCAGGCTGGCAGGGGAGTGGTTATGCGGTGATCAGGCTGGCAGGCAGAAGCGGTTAGGGGCAATCAGGAAGGCAGGCAGGTGAGCAGTTGGGAGCCAGCAGTCCTTGATTGTGAGAGGGATGTCTGACTGCCCATTTAGGCCCAATCCTACCGGGGTCGGGCCTATACAGACAGTCGGACATCCCTTGAGTGGTCCCAGATTGGAGAGGGTGTAGGCTGGGCTGAGGGACACAACCCCTGTGCATGAATTTCGTGCACTGGGCCTCTAGTATAATAAATATATTGTTAACTGTATTAAGCCTTGGTCAAATTTATTTTATCTTTTTTTATTTATTGATTAATTAAGACAGAGAAATATCAATTTGTTGTTCCACTTGTTCATTGGTTGCTTCTTGTATGTACCCTGATCAGGGATCAAACCCACAACCTTGGTATATCAGATGACGCTCTAAACAACTAAGCTAGCCCAGCCAGGGCTCACATTTCTTAATTCTCCATATTTCTTTGTAAAAATTTCTTAGCCTTTCCAGGAATTCTAATTCTTTCCTTAAAAGGAATCAGTGATTAAACAAAACAGGCTCACATTAAACCAAACTTAACTAATCACTTATTATGCTTCTGAATTATTTCTTCATAGGAGGTGTTTCATTTCATCCTCAAAAAAGAATCCTTGAGCCCAGCCATGGTGGCTCAGTGGATAAGTGTCCACCTATGAACCAGGAGGACACATGCCTGGATTGTGGGCTCGATCCCAGTGGGGGGCGTGCAGGAAGCAGCTGATCAATGACTCTCTCTCATCATTAATGTTTCTATCTCTCTCCCTCTCCCTTCGTCTCTGAAATCAATAAATATATATTTTTTTAAAAAGAATCCTTGACTTAAGTATTATTGGCTATCACCTTTCCTCATTTATTTTAACCAGTGGAAATCATAGTTAAAATAACTTGCAAAGACTTCACAACTGAAAAAGCAAAGGAGAAAAAAAAGTAGAGGAGCCAGGATTCAAACTCAGACCTTCTATCTCACCTTCTCTGAGTCTCAGTTTCCTCCTCTGAAAAATGGAAATAATATTGTCCATCTTCAAGGGTCAATGTAGAAAGTACTATATGCAAAGCATCAGATCAGTGTCTGCTCCTCAACAAACATTAGTCTTTCCCTTTCTTCCTTCACACTTGAATTGCCTGGTTTGTTGGCTTATTCATTTAAAGTTGACACTGCATTTTTTTCTCAGCTATCTTATAACTATTAGCTCTCATAATGTGTGATGATCCTGGGGTATCTAAGGAGCACTTTTGGCTCATCTAGCAGTTGGGATGTTTGCAGCAGAACTGTTTTTGCTCAGAAACTTGCTGAGTCTACTTCCTCTCCTCTATTCTCTCTCAGACAAGCACACATATACAGGTGGAATTTTTTAAGCCATAATTATCCTAATTAACAGACTAATAGAAATAGAAATAGAAATAGCCACAGTGTTCTAGCCAGGCTGCAGGGCAAACAAGAATTCTCTGGCTGGAAAAGTGAGGGGAGAAAATAGCATCTACTAGGGAGAAAAAGAAATCACAACCACATGGCAGAAACTAAAGAATGTCTAAAATGGATGGTCAGCACCACCTGCCTGAGCCCTCATCCATATTCCCCAAGACGGATTGGATGCCCCTGATTTATCAAACAAGAACTCACTGCAGACAAAAGTCAAATAATGAGCTTCTTGAGGGCTGAAAACTATGACTTTCATCTAGATCCCCAAGGCGCAGAACATGGCACAGACAGGCACTCATATTTGTTGGATATATAAGTAATGGGTAAATTAGTAAAATCAGATTGAAAGAGTTCCTCCATCTCTTCCACAGTGTACCAGCACTACACAAGAGTGCTCTTATCATCACCCATCATGCAATCCATAACTTTTCATAAATACCACATACACAAAAGCATACTGTATCTGCAGGCCATCTCCCCAATGGATTACCTACAACTGCTTCTGAAAAAAAAGTGATAGCAAATCCCAAATAAAACTGTTATACAGCTCCCACTACCTTCAAAATAAAGTCTATACACCTTAATTCGTATCTAAGGCTCTTTTGCAAATTGGCTCTTGCCTTTCTTTTCAAGAACTCTAAGTACCTGCCAAGCATGAACCCGCTGCCCCTTAAATATATTCTGCAATCCTGCTTCAGCATCTCTAGTTGCCACAGTTCCCACAAGATTCATTACTACAAAAATTTGGTTTACTTAAGTTCTATCCACCTCTCCTGGGACAGATAAGGTCATCCATTTTACAAACTCTATGATAACTGTCCCAGAGTAGTGTTCATTTCCCTTCCTGACTTACAGTAATCATGTCCATAGCACTCATTCTACATTCAATGATAGCATGTTATTGTTTTTGTAGGGACTTATGTCCACATACAGCTTAATACAAGGTATGGTATGCTCTTCCAATCAGTAGATCTCATAACACCCTTATGTTACTCTATTGCCAGTGGCTAGAAAATTAGCCTATATCTAGTAAGTGCTGCTTGTTCATTCAAAAATTGAACATTTTTCCATTTTAAAATTCAAGTGCCAACTAATATATATCATTATTATATTTTTAAAAGAAATTATCAACTTACCAGCCTTCTCATCAATTTTATATAGTAATGTTGCCCAGCCGGTATATCTCAGTGGTTGAGAGTCAACCCATGAACCAAGAGTTCACAGATTCAATTCCTGGTCAGGGCACATGCCTGTTATGGGCTCGATCCCCAGTAGGGGGTATGCAGGAGGCAACCAATCAATGTCTCTCTCTCATTGTTGTTTCTATCTCTCTCTCCCTTCCCCTCTAAAATCAATTTTAAAAAACCAAGAACATATATAGTAATGTTGGTGGGGAAAAAACAGCAGCAGGTGTTAGACCAGTGTAGTCAGACCAGTCCTGGGTTCAGCAACCTCGGTACTTGATTTCTAACTAAGAGAATTCAGAGCCTAGACTCAAACTATAAGAGAAAGTTTATTTAGAAAGTCACAGAGGTAAAAATAGTGAGCCATAAAAGAAATGGGCTCAGGAAACAATTTACAAAAGCAAAAGAGGAGCCCTTGGAGCTTAGCAGAAAGAGAGAGGCAAAGGAAAGACGCCTGAGGGAACAGGGTGGAGAAAGGTGCAGGATGGGTGCTGGTCTTGAGGGTTATTTATCTTAAGGTCTCAGGAGAGGATCCCAATTGAATATTCATCAGCTTTCCAGGTGTGTCCTTTCAGGGTCATGGTCTCTACTGATTGGTGGGCATGAGGGCAGGAAGTCATTAGTTAATGCAATTCCTGATGTCAGTCATGGTCTGGCTTGCCTGGTTTTACTGCTTACCTGGGCCTGGAACTGAAACGCAACTGAGGCCTAAAGGCATTTGATGCAGACCAGAACCTCATGGTCTTGGGGGTTTAATGCTTAAGGGCTGTTCTCCGGGCCCCGTTGCTCTTTCCCCCTTCAAGGGGGTCTAACTTGCATGACTAGCAACGTGCCAGGAAGAAAAGGTCAGGGAAGGGTCTGAACCGCATGACCAGCAATATGAAACGTAAGGGGGTAGGGAAGGAAAGGTTACCCTGGGGCAAGGTCCTTGTTTTCCCAGGTGTGCCCATTGCTAGGCACCCAGAGCTATCTGCCCTGCTGACCTGCTGTACCTGGCCAGCCCATCATCCTTGCTCTGCTCATGTTTAACTGCTTACCTCAGTAAGTGCTCTAATAACAAGAAACATTTATTAATTCCTAGGTTTCTTTCTGAATCAAAGATAAGCCTATATTGTGTAGCCCAACCTGCGTGGTTAGTGGTTAAGCGTCGACCTATGAACCAGGAGGTCACGGTTCAATTCCTGGTCAGGGCACATGTCCAGGTTGCAGGCTCGATTCCCAGTGTGGGGCATGTGGGAGGCAGCTGATCAATGATTGTCTATCATCATTGATGTTTCTCTTTCTCTCCCTCTCCCTTCCTCTCTAAAATCAATGAAAAATTAAAACACACACAAAAGACTATATTGTATACAGTGAGGTATTAGGAATAATTACGTTTTATTATATCTTGATTCTTAGAAAACTGTAACCTAGAAATGCTTTAAGGCAGTGATAACTCTTTAAGCTAACATTATGTGACAACCAGGTATATCTACTCATCTTTTTTTTATTTAATGTTTTTACTGATTTCAGAGAGGAAGAGAGGGAGAGAGAAAAACATCAATGATGACAGAGAATTGTTGATCGGCTGCCTCCTGCACGCCCCCTACTGGGGATTGAGCCAGAAACCCTAGCATGTGCCCTGACCGAGAATCGAACTGTGACCTCCTGGTTCATGGGTCAACACTCAACCACTGAACCACATCGGCTGAGCTTCCACTCATCTTTTAAGACTCATAAAGCTATGACACTTTTTAAAAAAATGTATTTTATTGATTTTTTTAACAGAGAGGAAGGGAGAGGGATAGAGAGTTAGAAACATCGATGAGAGAGAAACATCAATCAGCTGCCACCTACACACCCCCTACTTGGGGATGTGCCCACAACCGAGGTACATGCCCTTGACCGGAATCGAACCCAGGACCCTTCAGTCCACAGGCTGACGCTCTATCCACTGAGCCAAACCAGTTAGGGCTATGACACTTTTTTAAATTATTTTCCTCCACTTCCAGGACTAACTAATCTACTTATTCTGGGTTCCTCTTTGCCCCAGATATATCTGACCCAATTCTAGATAGAACCCTAGATATACTTCTATCATAGCACCTGCTACACTTAATTATACTTACTTATTAACATGTCTGTCTCCCTATTGATTTGCCCCTCTAGATCTGTGCTTTCCTGTACAGTAGCCACTAGATATATGTAGCTACTCAAATTCAAATTTATGTTAATTAAATCTAAATAAAATTTAAATTTTAGTTTCTCAGTCTCACTAGCCACATTCCAAGCACTCAAAAGCCACATGTGGCTGGTGACTACCATATTGGACAGCTCAGATACAGAACATTTCTATACTGGATAGTGCTGTGTAATTTGTGTATGTTCCCTTAGGCCAGTGGTTCTCAACCTTTCTAATGCCGCGACCCTTTAATACAGTTCCTCATGTTGTGGTGACCCCCAACCATAAAATTATTTTCGTTGCTACTTCATAACTGTAATTTTGCTACTGTTTATGAATCATAATGTAAGTATCTGTGTTTTCCGATGGTCTTAGGCTCTACAGCAGCGGTTTTCAAAAAACACAGATATTTACATTACGATTCATAACAGTAGCAAAATTACAGTTATGAAGTAGCAACGAAAATAATTTTATGGTTGGGGGTCACCACAACATGAGGAACTGTATTAAAGGGTCGCGGCATTAGAAAGGTTGAGAACCACTGCTAGGCACAAACAGTCTGTCTAGCAGGCATTCTGCAGGAGCTATGCCTAATTTATTTCTTTACCTCAACACTTAGTAATCACCAGTAAATGTCTCTTAGGAATGACACTGGGTAACAGAGAGCTCGTTCTATTTTTCTTGTTACCACACACCACCAGGGCTCTACTCCATCCATATATTCAATGTCCCTTATAAGCTAGAATCAGCATACTAATCTACCTTCATCCCAACTTGTGGAAAGAGGTAGGAACTAAAATAGTTAGAGATACTCAGAAAGCCTTTGCTTGGCCCCTCTCCACAAAACAAATCTCCACTATTATGGAGACATTTCTTTTTCAGGTTTAGCATGTAAATAAACTTTAGGTGATTCTAAAAGGAACTTTTTTTCAAATATTGGAGCAAACAACTCGGCAAAAATAAAAACTGTTAGAAATTTATCACACTTTTTGGGACTCCATAAATTAATATATCCTCAGTATGCTCTTTACATTACAAAAAAGATAGTAATTTGGGACACATTTTCTGAGGACCTATTAAGGGTTAGGAACTAAAGAGAAATAAATAAATTCTAGTGGCAGATAGAAATATAAATTGGAATAATACAAAGCTATAAGTGTTCTATGATAAGAGGAACTATGAAGAGCACAAAGAGAGGCTCAGAACCCATTGGTAAAATGTGGTGGGGGCTATAAGGGGTGGAACCACAGGGAGGTTGATCAGAAATAAGCCCAAGCTGTATCTTAAAGCAGGAGTGGGGAATCCTTTTTCTGCCAAGGGCCACTTGGATATTAATAACATCATTCGCAGACCATACAAAATTATCAACTTAAAAATTAACCTGCTACATTTGGTCAAACATTTTTCACCCTTAATGCCTTGGCAGGGCCAGTCCAAAATGATTCTGTAGGCTTTATACAGCCCAGCGGACCGGACGTTCTTCACCGGTCTTAAAGGGTAATTAAGAGGTTGGGAGATGACGAAAGGGTGGGAGGCTGTCACAAATAGAAACAATGGCATTTATGAAGGTACGGAAATGTCACCTGGACAGTAAATGTCAAATAGTTCAGTCTGACTGGAACAACAGGAGAAAGAAGTAAGATTTGAGACTAATGAGGCAGGCAGAGGCCAAATCATAAAAAAAAACTTTGTAACCTAAACTAAGGCGTTTGCATTTTATCCTCAACACTATAGGAACCTCTGAAGGTTTTAAAGCAGGAACAAGGAGTGCAATATATATTTAACAATGCTCACAGAGAAGCAGTAGGAAGGATAATATGGGGGAGGTGAGACAGGAACAGGGAAATCAGTCAGGAAGTTGCTACACAAAGTAAAAAGACAGTATATTTTACCACAATTAAAAAAAACTGATGAGACAGCGCCCATCTGATGCAAATAGTTTTACACTTGATCTTAGCCAAAAGGCCGAGAAGCGATTGATGCAAATAGTTTTAAACACAACCTATTTTAAATGGGTCTCTCTCCATTAGTCTATGCCTCTACTAGTAAAAGCTATAACACCATGATTTAATTATATAGCACAACTACAAAAGCAACTGTTAAAGTCTATTACATAAGCCCTAAAAAATTACACTGCACTCTAATTCAATAGCCATTCTGGGCTTCAAACTAAAACTGCACATTTTTCTCTTTTCCACTGCACATAATTTTGAAAACATTTCAGCCAGCTGAGCACATCTGTGCAGTGTGCAACAAGTGTAAACAATTGAGCAGGAGTTTAATGAAACACTTCCTATTCCTTATTAGAGGGAAAAAATTAGAATATTCTAACATGGCAACATCAGATTGCAAATTGACATTTTTAAATTAGCTTTTTTTAAAATATGAACATGCCAGTTTTAAAACCCATCTGGTTGCATGGTGCAGCTGTCCTGAATGAATACAGCATTTTCAGTTATTAGGCACTTGGCTAAAGCATTCAGAACTGCCATGTGTCATCAATAGCAAGAGTCTCAAGTGTAATACTTAGGAAGTACCTACATACTCAAGCTTGTATGAGAGAATTTCTAGCAGTGGCCAACCTTTCAGACCTCATGGACCACCAGTGATCTGTGGACCACCAGTTGGCAACCGCTGTAGTCTGTCCTAGAGAGGAGGGACATGGAATGAGCAATCTCACAATTTTAAGAAAGTATCTTTCAGTTTTATTCTCTTAAAGGCAATGGATTCTGATGTCACTGATCCCACAGTTCCTTAGCCTAGAGAGTTTTACCTACCCTCCTGCCTTGTACCAACAAAATCTGAAAAGCCAAGGCTTTGGAATTGGACTAAAACTGGATTCAATTCCAACTCTACCTCTTACAAACTGTATGAATTTAACATATGCTTAACCTTCCTGAGACCATTTCTTCATGTGCAAAATTATAATACCTAACCTAGAACTTAACACGTTGCTTAAAACTCCCTGAGACTATTTCTTCTTGTGTAAAATAATACCTAACCTTGCAGAGTTGTGGTGAGGATGAAAGAAAATGTATATAAAATATATATAAAACATCTGGCATATGTGGGCATTCAATAAACGGTAGCTAGTTTTATACTCTCCTGTGTACCTCACTTGTTTATATAACAGTAATTATGCACCATGTAGCAAAAGCCTTAAAAGTTTATTGTGAGGATTAAATGAAGCAATATAGGTTAAGGATTTAGAACAGTGCCTGGCATGGCAGGCAATCAACTTTAGTTGCTATTGCTGTTACTATTTCATGCCAATATCATAGCATGTTTCACAATGAATTACAATTTATTTGCCATATTCCTCCCATCTAATACTTAGCATAAAACCTCCATAAATATCTGTTAACCAGTTGAATAATGGATGAATGGTTGAGTGAATGAACTGAAGACATCATAGGTCTGTGAAAAGAGGAATACCTCTCTGAATTTATCACACAATCTTCCCATAGTAGCCATGCAATAGGAATGTATTGTTTTGTGCATTGATGTATTCTATCAAGCCTGTGTTGTAAGTTGAAGTATTCTTGAAGGCCTGTTTTACAGATAAGAAGCAGAGTCCCAGAGAGATTAAAGATTAAGATCACTTAGGTAGGACAGGAACTAGAATCCTCTTTGGTCTTTCAGAAACTAGTGCTAGATTTTTTTTCTGCTGGGGCTTGCTCTATCTCCATATTCTAAACATTAACTGTGAGATTGGTCAAGTTTTTCCAAATCTCTGTGATTGCAAGAAAAGACCTCTGAGTCAGAAAGTACTACTAATGAATAATGGAAAGGTGAAAAAAGAAAGTGACTAAATAAGGAGAAAGTCAGTGTCTATTTGAGAAAGAACCAAAGCTCTGATTTTATTTAGCCTGAACATAGAGGAAGCAATTAAATCTGAAACTAACAAGAGGATAAAGCTATGAACAAATAAGGACAGAGGACAGTAAGAGGGTCAAATATGAAAGGTAAAGTGGGGGTTACAGAATATAAAAGGCATATTATCTTTATACAAAAGGATTATGTTAATCTTAGTGAGAACTGACACAACTACAAGGGTGAAACACAAAGAAAAAGCAATAAGGAGGAAATCCAATCAGATTCCCAGGAGGTCACTTTCATTACAGAATGTCTGTCAGCAGCAAAGCCAAGTTCAATGAGTGAAGAAGATGACAGAAACCTAGTGCTGAAGTCTGTGAGTTCCTTGAGAGTATGGAACCTGTCAATTACCATACAGTGTTATAAAGATCATGAAGGAAGGCAGCACAAGAATGTGACAAAATAGTCTAGAGACGTCAGGGACGGTTTCATGGAAGATGACTGATTTCAAAGAGAAAGGCATGAACCTGGAAAAAGGGGAGAAGGGCATTCTAAGAAAAAGGGACAGCCCTGAAAATACAAACAATTTGAGATGTCTGAGGAAATGACATTCATTTCATTGTTGCTAAAGTACAAAGTGCAAGCAGTGGAGAAAGCTGTGGTTGCAGAAGTAAGTCATCAGGGCCTGTCCCCGAGGACCTGAATGCCTCATGTATTGTTAGCCAAGCAGCTGCAGATGAATCAATCAATAAGGGCACCAGAGGAGAAGCAGCTCACTCTAGCAGCATTATGGAAAAGATAAGTGTAGGTGGTTAGCACAGAGAAGGAGCAGCCAATCCAGCCTGGGGCTCATAAAAGACCTCTGAGAGAAGGTGTCAAAGTTGAGACACAAAGGCAAATGGATCTAAGGACAGCGGCATCCAAAACGGTAGCACACTATTGACACCTGGCCTGACACAAACTCTGCAAATCAGGGAAGCTAGTCCCTGACAAGGCTTCCATTCTCATCACCAGAATGTGATCTCCAAAAAATCTCATTTGTTTGGTCACTATGATGTCTCCAATACTAAAAATAGTGACACAAAGAAGCTGCTCTACAGATATTTATGAAGAAAGAGGAAAAGAGAGGGGTCTTGCTGTTATATTAAAAAGCAACTGAGCGTTAGCTGGTTTGGCTCAGTGGATAGAGTATCGAACCTGAAGGGTCCCAAGATTCGATTCCGATCAAGGGCACATGCCCGGGTTGCAAGCTCGATCCCCAGTAGGGGGCGTGCAGGTAGCAGTTGATCAATGATTCTCTCTTTTCTTTGATGTTTCTATCTCTCTCTCCCTCTCTGAAATCAATAAAAATAAAAACATGCAATGGATTTCTCCATTAAAAAAAAAAAAAAGCAATGGGGAATTCACAATCGCCAGAAGGTAGAAAGCAATCCAACCATTCACCAACAGATGAATGAATAAACACAAAAAATGTGGTATATATGTACAGTGGAATATTATTCAGCCTTAAAAAAGGAAACTCTGACACATGGCACAATATGAATAAACTGTGAAGATATTGTGCTAAGTAAAATACGTCAGTCATAAAAGGACAAATACTGTATGATTCTACTCATATGACATACTTATAGTAGTCAAATTCATAATGACAAATAGAATAGTGGTTACTGGGGGCTTGACAGAGAAGGAAATTGGGAGTTGCTGTTTAATGAATACATAGTTTCAGGTGCAAACATGAAAGAAGTTCTGGTGGTGGTTGGTGGTATGGTGGCACAACAATGTGAATGTACTTAATGCCATTGTACTGTTCACTGTAAAATAGCTAAAATGGTAATTTTTATATTTATGTTTACTTAACACTATTTTTTTTTAAGCACACAAAAAAAGTTACTTAGAAAGCAATGGATAAAACAAAAGAAATGGAAAAAGGGACAAAGAAGTAAGAGTGTCACTCTGAAGACTAAGGCCAATCCTTAGGACCTTAGAGCCAAAGGCAGATAGCAATGTCTCCCCTCTCCCTCCTTTCAACTGCCATCTCTATTCACATCCAATTTAGTAATTGTGCATGTAGTTGAGTCCCAATTAAAAAAAATACTGCCCAGCAGGTGTGTCTCAGTTGGTTGAGTGTCAACCCCTACACCAGGAGGTCACCAGTTTGATTCTCAGTATATGCCCAGGTTACAGGCTCAATCCTCAGTAGGGGATGTGCAGAAGGCAGCCAATCCATGTTTCTTTCTCATTGATGTTTCTATATCTCTCTCCCTCTCCCTTCCGTTCTCTGAAATCAATAAAAACATATTTTAAAAAATACTAAGTGTAGAATCCCCAAAGGGTAACAAACAAGCAAATCCATGGGTAATCTGAAAGATGTGTTATGAAAGCACAGTCTGATTTTGTCTCATTATTGCTAGTAACAGCAAAACAACTATAATTTACTTGAATACCTAATATGTGTAGAGCACTATGGTTGGAGCTTTATAATATTATCCTATATAATAAAAGGCTAATATGCAAATTGTCCCCTGGACCGGGAGTTTAACCAGGGGACGGGGCGGGGCCACTGGCCAACGGCCACGGCCCCTCCCCCTGGCCGGCTGCAGCCCCTCCCCCATTCACAGATCTCACCCATGCACAAATTTGTGGACCAGGCCTCTAGTCTTTAATAATAACAGTAATCTTGAAAGGTAAATGTTATATATAATTCTATTTTCATACTAACTTATCTAGGTTGATACAGATATAAATAGTACAGTTGAAATTTGAACCTAGGTACATCTGATTCCAAAAACCTCATGGAGTGATCAATTATCTCAAAACAACTGGCTTGGCTTCTTCTTCCCCAACCAGCTACCTCTCTCTATGCTAATATTGGGGCCTTGATTTGCCCTCCCCTCCAGCTGTGCGACAGAGGTTATCAGCTTGGAGTACCTAAATTGAGTCATTACCAAATACCTTTCTAAGCAATACCTAATGGCCAGAAATGGAGATGCTCTGGACATTAAGCCCCTGCAGAAAGAAAGAGAAGTGGCTCACCACAGGCCTTTCAGACCCAAATTGACCAAGTAGGACATACCAGGATTGGGGAACCTTTTTTATGCCAAGGGCCATTTGGATATTTATAACATCATTTGCAGGCCATACAAAATTATCAACTTAAAAATTAGCCTGCCATATTAGGTCAAATATTTAATTAACTCACCCTTAATGCCTTGGTAGGGCCAGACCAAATGATTTCACAGGCCTTATGTGCCAGAAGTTCTTCACCTCTGACAAAGACACTTAAAACATTTGTAACAATGTTTCTTCCAGGAGGACACTCCACTTGCACTAAGCCTGTGGCTGGCGAGCCACATGCGGCTCTTTGGCCTCTTGAGTGTGGCTCTTCCACAAAATACCATGGCCTGGAAGAGTCTATTTTGAAGAAGTGGCGTTAGAAGAAGTTTAAGTCTAAACAATTTGGCTCTCAAAAGAAATTTCAATCGTTGTACTATTGATATTTGGCTCTGTTGACTAATGAGTTTGCCGACCACTGCACTAAGGTATTACTGCTGCTTAACAATGCTTCATTGATTAACAGTCTTCACAGCCTTGCTCCCTTTCCTCCGGCAGACAATCCCTAGAAATCATTACCAGCCCTGTCCTTCTAGCCCCGTGGTTGGCAAACTGCGGCTCGCAAGCCACATGCGGCTCTTTGGCCCCTTGAGAGTGGCTCTTCCACAAAATACCACGGCTTGGACGAGTCTATTTTGAAGAAGTGGCGTTAGAAGAAGTTTAAAAAATTTGGCTCTCAAAAGAAATTTCAATCGTTGTACTGTTGATATTTGGCTCTGTTGACTAATGAGTTTGCCGACCACTGTTCTAGCCAATTTTCTCTCAACCTCTCCCACTCCCATCTGTACCACTCCCAGAATCACCAACTCCACTGCTCCTTTGCCTAACTTTGCTGACATCAACTATTCAATGAATGAATAACATCTGCACAGTTCTCAGACATTTCCAAATATCCTATATAATAAAAGCCTAATATGCTAAGTGTCCAGTCGTTTGGTCAGCCGTTCAACCAATCAAAGCGCAATATGCTAATAATATGCTAAGTCCACTCAACCGCTCGCTATGACGTGCACTAACCACTAGGGGGCAGTCAACCGGTCGACCAGTCGCTATGACGTGCACTGATCACCAGGGGGCAGATGCTCCGACCGATAGGTTAGCTTGCTGCTGGGGTCCGGTTGTTTGGGACTGAGTGAGACGGGCTAGATGCCCTGGAGTGCTCCCACGGTCCCTTTCCAGCTGGCCAACCTCCCACATCCTTCCCCAGCCCCAATCATGCACTGGTGGGGTTCCTCAGCCTTGCCTGTGCCCTCTCACAATACAGGACCCCTCAGGGGATGTCGGAGAGCTAGGGGACCCCACTGGTGCACGAATTCATGCACCAGGCCTCTAGTTAAATCATATAATCCTTACAACTCTAAAAGACAGGTGTTAGTATCTCCATTTGACCAAACAGGCTCAGTTTAGTCTAAGTAAATGAATAAGTAGCAAAAACTATCCATTAGAAAAAGAGGCTACCTTTCTTGTTTTTTGTTTTGGAGCCAAGAACCTTTGTCAAAAGCCTCCAGTAGCATTCCTGTCATGTCTCTCTGGCTAGACTTTGGGCACATATCCATTCCTAATTCATTAACTGGCATGGGGCATGGAATTACCACGATAATTTACTTAAACTAATTCCTTAAGGTGGGATGAAAATTGGAAAACACACAACCACCACAGTGCCCATCACTTCTAGGATACTAACATGAAACAATGAAGGAAGCAGAGTGCCTCCAGGCCCCTCCTTAGTATGTTTCTTTCATGCCAAAGGGACCCTGAAGATTCAAGGGATCAGAACTGCTGGTCTGGGGAAGAGAGGGCATTACATAGAGTCAAGCTGTGGAGAGCACTCAGGAAGATGATCTAGAGATATCAGTGTTAGTCACAGTACTATACTAGTACTAGTTCTTAACTTAAAGCCTGCTATGCATGCTTTGCTAAGGGACCACCTCTCCTCAACCCTCAGATTCCCCTTCAGTAATAAGAATCTGCATAGATCAGTGTTTTCAAAATGGTGTTCAGAGAACTAAGGGATATCTAAAGGACCAGAAGTAAACAGAAGGGAGATAAGAAGGAGTAGTGTTATAAGCCCCACTTCAACCAGAGCAGCTCCAATTTGATCTCTTTGTATGAAACTTCATATAACATTTGGTAGGAAAAAGTTCTAGTGCTTTAAAAAAAATTCTAATCCACTAAAACAGATGATAATATCCCTTCCAGATTAACATTCTATTTTTCAATGAAACAGATATCAGCTGAACAATCCCCACTAATCACTTTATCATATTTCACTAAAGTTATGAATGACCTTCATGTTGATAAATTCAGTGGACATGTTATGAAATGCTAATAAACAGCATTATTTGTAAGCAAAAACTGGAAGCAACCCAAATGTCCTTCAACAGGTGACTGGTTACATAAACACTGATACATCCTTATAATGAAATTCTATTCAGCAAAAAAGAGAAAAAAATATTGATATATGCAACAATCTGGATGAATCTCAAGGGAATTATGCTTTTTTATTTATTTTTATTTCAGAGAGGAAGGGAGAGGGAGAGATAGAAACATCAATGATGAGAGAGAATCATTCATTCATTGGCTGCCTCTTGCATGCCCCACACCGGGGAATCGAACCGTAACCTCCTGGTTCATAGATCGACGCTCAACCACTGAGCCATGCTGGCTGGGTGGAATTATGCTTAGTGAAGTCAATCTCAAAAAGGTTATACACTAGCCCTAACTGGTTTGGCTCAGTGGATAGAGCATCGGCCTGCGGACTGAAGAGTCCCAGGTTCGATTCCGGTCAAGGACATATGCCCAGGTTGCGAGCTTGATCCCCAGTGGGGGGCATGCGGGAGGCAGCCGATCAATGATTCTCTCTCATCATTGATGTTTTTCTCTCTCTCCCTCTCCCTTCTCTGAAATCAATAAAAATATATATTTTTTTAAAAAGGTTATACGCTATATGATTCCATTTATATATCACTAGAGGCCCGGTGCACGAAATTCGTGCACAGGGGTGTGTGTGTCCCTCAGCCCAGCCTGCACCCTCTCCAATCTGGGACCCCTCGAGGGATGTCTGACTGCCCGTTTAGGCCCGATCCCACTGGGCCTCACAATCCAGGACTGCTGGCTCCCAACTGCTCGCCTGCATACCTTCCTGATTGCTCCTAACCACTTCTGCCTGCCAGCCTGATCACCCCCTAACCACTCCCCTGCCAGCCTTATTGATGCCTAACTGCTCCCCTGCCAACCTGGTCACCCCTAACTGCCCTCCCCTGCCAGCCTGGTCACCCCTAACTGCCCTCCCCTGCAGGCCTGGTCACCCCTAACTGCTCTCCCCTGCAGGCCTGGGTCCCTCCTAACTGCCTTTCCCTGCAGGCCTGCTCGCCCCCAACTGCTCTCGCCTGCCGTCTTGGTCACCCCTAACTGCCCTCCCTTGCAGGCCTGGTCCCTCCCAACTGCCCTCCCTTGCTGGCCATCTTGTGGTGGCCATCTTGTGTCCACATGGGGGCAGGATATTTGACCACATGGGGGCAGCCATCTTGTGTGTTGGAGTGATGGTCAATCTGCATATTACTCTTTTATTAGATAGGATAGAGGCCTGGTGCATGGGTGGGGGCCAGCTGGTTTGCCCTGAAGAGTGTCCTGGATCAGGATGGGGGTTCCCTTGGGGCGTGGGGCGGCCTGGGCGAAGGGCCTGTGGTGGTTTGCAGGCCAGCCACGCCCCCTGGTGACCCAAGCAGAGGCCCTGGTATCTGGGATATATTTATCTTCTACAATTGAAACTTTGTAGCCTGGAGCAGAGCCAAGCCTTCTGCTTGCTCTGTGGAGGCAGCCTTTTTTGGGGGGATTTATGTATCTTCTATAATTGAAACTTCGTAGCCTTAAGCGGAGGCCTGGGCCAGCCAGGGTGTGCGGAAAGCTTGGCTTCCTCCATCACCGGGGACAACCCTAGCCTCCTGCTCTTTCCAGCTCCGTGGCTGCCGCCATTTCTGTTTGGGTTTATGTATCTTCTATCATTGAAACTTTGTAGCCTTGAGTGGAGGCCTAGGCTGGTAAGGGCAGGCGGAAAGCTTGGCTTCCTCCATTGCCAGGGAAACCCAAGCCTCCCTCCTGCTCTCTGTGGCTGTAGCCATCTTGGTTGGGTTTATTTGCATATTCGCTCTGATTGGCTGCTGGGCATGGCTGCTGGGCGTGGCTGGTGGGTGTAGCGCAGTGAGGGTTAATTTGCATATTACTCTTTTATTAGATAGGATTCTCACAGTGGCAAAACTATACAGATGAAGAACAGGTTAGTGATTGCCAGGGGACAGTGAGAAGAGCCGACTGAGAGAGAGAGAGGAAGGTGGGTGTATAAATATATAGGGGGTGGGTAGTACAAAGGATTATCTTTGTGGTGATGGAACAGGTCTGCATCTTGCTTGTGGAGCTATGACACAAATCTATACATGGGATAAAATGGCATAGAACTATACACTCACACAAAGGAATGTATGCATGTAAAACAATAGTGAAAATGAATAAATAAAGTCTATAGTATAGTGAATATATTATACCAATGTCAATTACCTGGTTTTGCTATTTTTCCACATTATATAAAATGTTACCACTGGGGCAAGTTTAAAGGATATACAGCCAGTCTATTTTTTGCAACTTTCTGTTACAATTATTCCAAAATAAAGTTTTTAAAAAAGCAATGCAATTCAACAAACGCTTATTACATATCTACAATGTCAGATACCATTTTGTAATGGAATGTTATTCTTTTAAAAATTATATGTTGTAGTCCTAACCGGTTTGGCTCAGTGGATAGAGCGTCGGCCTGCGGACTGAAGGGCCCCAGGTTCGATTCCAGTCAAGGGCATGTACCTGGGTTGCGGGCACATCCCCAGTAGGGGGCGTGCAGGAGGCAGCTGATCGATGTCTCTCTCTCATCGATGTTTCTAACTCTCTATCCCTCTCTCTTCCTCTCTGTAAAAAATCAATAAAATATATTTTAAAAAAATAAAATAAAATAAAAATCATATGTTGTATAAAACCTTTTTTTTTTTCACTTTTGATATCCCTGGCTTATCCACTTTAAAAATCAAGATACCTTTGCCCTGGCCAGCTGGAGCATACACCGAAAAGGTTGCCGGTTTGACTCCCGGTCAGGGCACATACCTAGGTTGCTAGTTTGGTGCCCAGTCATGGCGCATACAGGAAGGCAACCAATCGATGTTTCTCTCTTACATCAATATTTCTGCCTCTGCCTCTCTCTCTCCCCGGTCCCTCTCTCTCTAAAATCAATAAGCATGACTTCAAGCAAGGTTTAAAAATTATTTTAACTTATTAATTTATTATTAACATACTTATAAAGTCCATTATTGCTTCTACATGCCAAAGCACATTTTTCACCATTAACAAATATATCAAAAGCTCAGAAATGTATCACCAGCTCTCCTTTTCACAGCAAAAAAAAAAAGAGCCGAAACCGGTTTGGCTCAGTGGATAGAGCGTCGGCCTGCAGACTGAAGGGTCCCGGGTTCGATTCCGGTCAAGGGCATGTACCTTGGTTGCGGGCACATCCCCAGTGGGAGGTGTGCAGGAGGCAGCTGATCGATGTTTCTCTCTCATCGATGTTTCTAGCTCTCTATCCCTCTCCCTTCCTCTCTGTAAAATATCAATAAAATATATTTAAAAAAAAAAAAAAAAAAAAAAAAAAGAGCCTGAATGATGCAGAAATGTGTGTGTTGGAAAAAAGTCATTTATGCGAGGAAAAAACACACTGAAAGAAGAGCAAGTATGTTTGAACATATAATAGAATATAAGGAAAAGTAGCTTCCTTAGAATATATCCATCCTGTAAAAAGGGATTAAACCAGACCACAAAGAATAGTCTTGGCAGAAGTGTAACTGGTATAGAGAAATGAGGGGTCTCTGAGTCCCCAGGAAGGAGAAAGAGGCTGAAATCTATCCTGCAACAGGAGTCTCTGGATGCCTATAATGTGTTTGGATGGTCTGGCCTCCTAACAAAGTCCCGATTCCAGCCAAATAGTCCTACGAGTTTCCCCCGCTACCCAAAAGTAGAGCATTCCTCTAAAATCTTTCATAAGACAAAATGGCGTAAAGTGAAGAAACCATTACCATTAATTTACATGAACAATTTTTTGAGCATTTCCAGACCCTGAATTTCGTTCACCACTTCAAAATGCTTAGTTATGTCCAGTTTTATGCTAAGCATTAACAACACCCTTATGAGCTCTCTTAGGTTTTTCTGATACCTTAGCACACATCTTGCTAACAGATGCCAAAAATAAAGTACAGATGCTCATAGACAGAGTTCAAAAACCATGGCAGCTCGGTGCTGGCATACTGAGTGTCGTTCCAGGCAAAGGAGCTTGGCAGTGCCACTCTTGCTGCTCGGGTTTGAGCTGCCTCTGTAACAGCTTGCTGCAAAACAAACACTGAACACTATTTTTGCTTTTCGCTTTTCATCAAAGTAAAAATCCAAAAGAAATCTGGATTTATTTCCTTTAGCAAAAGAGTACTATTACCGGTCCTTCATAAAGTGGGGAGTTATGCAAACTTTTGAAAAGTGGGGATATCTATACATGCTGGACTCCCAATGTACCTATACCTTCCCTGGGAAGTCTCTCCTGGTGACCCAGGCCAAAAAATGGTCTCCCCCTCTTCTGAGCTCCTACAATCACAGAAGTGTAGATTAAGTCCCACCTCTGGGAAGTTACTCAAGACTACTTTAAACTGCAGCTTGTCCATTTTAATCCTTCTCCCCTATAAGTAGGACCTTACAAAAAGGCACTGTTCAAACCAGTATAAAACATGTAAACAAAGAGCATTTGGTTCAGGTTTTATGACAATATAGCTATGTCCATGCTGTTTCCTATGCATGAATGACAAACTCAGTTAAATGTTAAATTGTTTTACTAGCGGAACTGTCTTGTTTTATCCTTTTAAAATCATCCTTGCCCTGGCTGGTGTGGCTCAGTTGGCTGGACGCAGTTCCATACACCAAAAGGTTGCCAGTTTGATTACCAGTTATGACACATGCTGAGGCTGGGGTTGGTCCCCAGAAGGGAGCATACGGGAGGCAGCTGATCGATGTTTCACTCTCACATTGATGTTTCTCTCTCTCTCCCTTTCCCTTTCTCTCTACAAATTAATAAAAATATTTTTAAGTCATCCTTACATCCTAGGTTTCTAGGACATTAAGAGGTCAATTTGTAGCTTGCCTACAGGAAGTGGGGTGACACATATATTATTCTATCCTCATTAAATACTGAACAATTTTCTTTTTCTATTATTTTATTGTTACTGTTGTAAGCTACCCTAAATCCTTTGTGGAACAAATACACCAAAGACCACTATATCCCTAATAAGTGTATTAAAATTATGACATATAATGGGATAGCCATTCACTTTCTTAAAAATCCATAAACCTACATCTTTATCAAGACTCCTACCATTGCTGAATTTATTTTATTGTTATATCCATATCATTTAAGTAAAGGCTAAAAAATGACACTTCACTCACTTTGAACAATAATTTTTTGAATAATTTAAGTATCTTCTATATGATTCTTTTTTTTAAGGGAAGTAAAATGAGCTTTATATTTTTAATTGTTGACACTATTACAGATGTCCCCTATTTTCCCGTTTGCCCACCTCCACCCAGCCCCCGCCCCTCTCCCCTGGCTTTCACCACACTGTTGTGTCCATGGACTATGCATTTATGTTCTCCTATATGATTCTTGATCTTGAGGTTCAATACTGTAATTTTAGGAAGGATTGTGATTTAAAACATTACAGGGGAATATTTACCACTGTATGACTTCTCTTCATCTCTCTGACCCTCATTATAAATGGGGAGAATAATACTTACCCTGAAGGACTCTTTTGGAGGTTATATAAAACAACGTTGTGCAAATCATGTAGCAGATCCTCAGTATCATCTGATTCAGACCTTAGTCTACAATCCAGATATCTTTTTTTTAAAACTACTCTCAACATTTATATATACACACACACACACACACACAGAGGCAGTCCTCAGGTTACGTCGGACTCAGCGTACATCGTTCGTGGTTACCCGCCATCTCCCATTTATTTACTAAAGAAAAAAGTTCCGTCATTTTGACATACGTACATATGTGCTTTATGTTTTTTATTATTTATTTACCACAAGGTCAGGAATTGTTATCTTTCTTTTACATTGTTTTTACTATTTCACTTCATTACTGCTGTGTATGTGCTCCATGTGAGTGATGTAGGTGCTTATGTAGGTGGGTTCTGACTTACAGCAAAAATCGCGTTACATTCGCCATAGGAACGTATCTCCAATGTAACCTGAGGACCTACTGTGTGTGTGTGTGTGTGTGTGTGTGTGTGTGTGTGTGTGTGTGTGTGTGTGTTGTTGTTGTTGTTGTTGTTGTTGTGTTGTTGTTGATTTCAGCGAGAAAAGGAGAGGGAGAGAGATAGAAACATCAATGATGAGAATCATTGATCGGCTGCCTCCTGCACACCCCCTACTGGGGACTGAGCCTGGGGGTTGAGCCTGCCTGCAACCCAGGCATGTGCCCTTGACCGGTATCAAACTCAGGACCCTTCAGTCCACAGGCCGACACTCTATCCACTGAGCCAAACCAGCTGGGGCTACAATCCAGATATCTTACTTCAAAGTGAAAGTGGTTTCTATACTAAAATAAAGTCTATAATGCTAGACTTTTTCCATTTGATTTCTTGCTTAATCTGATTTCTGACTTTAAGGCCCAATAAAGAACTAAAGGTTTCCTACTAAAAGGATGGTTCTGCCAGACTTGGTCAAAACATTCCCTTGGCTACTAGCCAAGCATTAATATATATTAATATTTAATTAAGCAAGATATTAATTCACAAGAGATCCAGAAAAGGAACATTTACTGAGCTATTCAATGGGGCATCACCATACTACACATTACCCTTGTGACCAGAATTTCTAAAGCCACTACTCTCTATATCTTTCATTATTTAATACTGATTCAATGGATTGGTGCAATTAATGAAACTATGGCAAGAAAAGATTCACAGGTGGCTTTTCACGTAATTCCAGACCAAGATTTCATTCCTATCAGATATTTACTTTTATGTTCATTTCTATCATTCACCTAAGCCAGAACCCTCAAATATTCCTAGTACAGGAGGTCCTTGAATAACGTTGTTTCATTGAAGTTGTTTTGTTACAGTGCTGAGATGCTGTGTGAATTTCACTCTTGTTTATATCAATTATCCTATAGTAAACTGGTTTCATTACACATTGTTTCACTTAAAGTTGCAGAACCTATCAACAATGTTAAGTGAGGACTAACTGTATATGCTCTGGAAGGCTCAGTCACATTTATTTTCCATCATAATTCAACCAACAAGGTCAGCTCTCTCACTTGTTAACTGTATAACCTAAAATCTGAAGACAATACTACTTATCCAATAGCTATCTAACAGGTAGTGCTATTAGCTAAGTAAGGTTAAGAGATAGTTTATGGCCGAAACCGGTTTGGCTCAGTGGATAGAGCGTCGGCCTGCGGACTGAGGGGTCCCGGGTTCGATTCCGGTCAAGGGCATGTACCTTGGTTGCGGGCACATCCCCAGTAGGAGGTGTGCAGGAGGCAGCTGATCGATGTTTCTCTCTCATCGATGTTTCTAACTCTCTATCCCTCTCCCTTCCTCTCTGTAAAATATCAATAAAATATATTTAAAAAAAAAAAAAGAGATAGTTTATGTAGAATATCTACACAATGTCTGGCCTGAAGAAAGTATTCAATAAATTGTAGCTGCTAGCCCTGACTGGTGTGGCTCAGTTGGCTGGGCGCCATCCTGCTCCAAAAGGTTGCCAGTCCAATGCCCAGTCAGAGCACATGTCCAGGTTTTAGGGCTAGATCCCGAGTATGGGACATGCAGGAGGCAGCTAGCTGATCGATGTTTCTCTCTCCTTGATGTTTCTATCTCTCAGACAGTAAGGAAGAAGGAAAGAGAGATAGAAACATCAATGATGAGACAGAATGATTACCCACAAGTACAGATGTCTGGTAGAAAAAGGGTTTAGAGGGTACAGTTCCAATGAGAAAGAAACATAATTGCAGTAAAAAATAGTAAGTGCTACAACAGTGGATATGTTAAAGTGTTACAGCACCCATAAATAAAAAGGCACTAAGGCCAACCAGAGAGACTCAGGGAAGTCTTCACAGAGGTGGTAATGACCAAACCCAGTCCTGAAGAGAACAAGTCAAGTAGAAAATCATAACAATCACCCAGCTACAACAGTAGAATCAAGGTTTCTAGATTCCCTGTCAAGAGCTTTTTCCAGCACAGCTGGTGTAGCTCAATGGTTGAGCATCAACCTATGAACCAGGAGGTCACGGTTGGATTCCCAGTCAGGGCACATGCCAGGGTTGCTGACTCGATCCCCAGTAGGAGGTGTGCAGGAGGCGGCCAGTCAGTGATTCTCTTTCATATCTGATGTTTCTATCTCTCTCTCCCTCTCCCTTCCTCACTAAAATCAACAAATATATTCTTTCCTTTTTCTTTTTTTTTTTTAACAGCTTTTTCCACTACTAAGTCCTAATGTAGTAGAGGAAAATGGGTACTGGGCATTAAATGGAGGTGACTGCCACAGAAGCTCATTTAGACCAGCTGTCAAAACTACTCAGCACTTAAATACACTGGAAGGGCCTTGTTCACGCAAGCAGCAGGACCACAATACCCTGCTAACCCTACAGAAAGATGTTTCAGCTAGATACAGTAATAATCCAAACATGAAGCTGGACAATCCGTCATTCCCCAGTACTTTAGCTTCTTCACCTGCTACAGTACTACCTCTTTCCACTATATGTAAAGCTTGAAAGCTCAAAAAGAAAAGCTCAAACATATTTAACTGAGACTACATGTCATAGGACAAGTAAAAGAACAAACACACCCGTAAATGACATTTCTACACATGCAGTTTATCCTCACTGAAACAGCATGATGTACCCAAAAAGGAGGCAGGGTTTGGGGTCTGCAGAGTTTCCACCACTTACTAATTGTGGAACTTCGGGCAAGTCACTCTCCTGACCCTGTTTTCTCACCAGTAAAATAGAAAACATGAGTATAACAACTTTCTACATGAAGTTATTAATATAAAGTAAGGGAAAGCACTTGATCAAATCATAAAGCATCATGTAAACATTAGCTATTATGTTCTTTAACTCTTTGCAGAAAGATGTTTCAAAGTAAATTATATGACTTCCACTTTTATAAAGAGAATACTCAATGCTCCAAAACGCACATTTCCTTTTGGATTTGAAGAAGATCAAAACTGTTTCCAGGGAAGGCTTACAAAAACAATACCACATTAAACATTGGTGATTTGTTTTAAGAGCTGGTATGCAATTAAGAGGATTCCACTGTTTCATCAGGCTCTGTGGCATCCAATTAAGTAATAATGTGAGAAAGGAGCTCTTAATTATGGAAGAAAACTTCCACAAGCCAGTGACAGGTGTGCAGGACTCAAGCTGAGATCAAAATAGTTGGCTACAGCCTTAATACCCCCTTTTCCTTTTTACCAAAGACACTTAAATTTGCATGTAATTAGTTGAAAAGTAAACCAAACCAAATGACTGCCATATTTCAAGCTTTATTACCCTTTATCACATTAACATCCACCAAATGAGTTTTAAAGAATTAACACCAAAACAGATGGGTTTAAACCAGCGGTCGCCAACCGGTGGTCCGCGAACCACTGGTGGTCCGTGAGGTCCGAAAGGCTGGCGACTGCTGGGCCCAAAATAAATAAGCTTCAATGATCAGAAATAATGACCTAGTTGAATTTACACTCAAAAACTAAGATGTTACCATGTCTCCCTAAATTGTGCCTATTGTAAACTGAAGTTATTCCTTTTTTTTAATCTACTTCGTAAATAATTTTAACAAAACCATCTTTATGGAGATGCATTTTTTCTAATTTGCCTACCTTTCCTCCAAAATGTATACATATAGCAAACCTCTTTTGTCCCTTGATTTAATCAATAAAAATTAAAATCAGTCCCACCAGTCTAAGTCAGTGGTTGAGCGTCAACCTATGAACCAGGAGGTCAAGGTTCGATTCTGGTCAGGGCACATGCCGAGGTTGTGGTTGGGGGCCTGATCTCCAGTGGGGGGTGTGCAGGAGGCAGCCGATCAATGACTCTCTCATCACTGATGTTTCTATCTCTCTCTCCCTCTCTCTTCCTATCTCTCCCTCTCTGAAATTAATAAAAAATATATTTTTTAAAAATTAAAGTCAGGCCCTGCTCGATCTGGCTCAATGGCTAGAAACTCGGCCCATGGACCAAAGGGTTGTGGGTTCAATTCCCAGTCAAGGGCACGTACCTCAGTTGCAGGTTCCCCAGCCCCTGTAGGGGCAAGTGCAGGAGGCAACCAATCGATGTGTCTCTCTCAGGTTGATGTTTGTCTTTCTCTCTCCCCCTCCTCTCTCCCTTCTGCTCTCTCTAAAAATCAATGGAAAAAAATATCCTCTGGTGAGGATTTTAAAAAAAATTAAAGACAGGCATCCAACTTTTATTTTGCAAGTTAGAGACAATGGTTTTAGCAATACCTGCATAAAAGCCAAATAAAGCACACACACCCAAAATCCAAATGGAAAAAAAATTTCCCCACAAGTTTGACTATTCTAAGGTAAAAGTATGACATTTCATAGAAATAGACTCTTACAAACTAAACAGTTTATGTGGACTCTAAACACATGACAGGGCAATGATGATGCCATAAAAGCACCCATTTCTTGAAATAGCCTTTTTCAAGCAAAGTTACCCTTTTTTTTTTTAAGATTTTTTAAATTGATTATGAGAGAGAGGAAGGGAGAGGAAGGTGGGGGGAGAGAGAGAGAGCAAGAAACTTTATCAGCTGCCTCCTGCATGCCCCCTACCAGGGATCGAGCCTGCAACCCGGGCATGTGCCCTTACCAGGAATCCAACTGGTATCCAATCAAACCAGCAAACTTATGACACCCAATCAACTGAGCCACACCAGCCAGGGCTCAAGAAGTGTTACTCTTTTTTTTTTTTTAATACATTTTATTGATTTTTTACAGAGAGGAAGGGAGAGGGATAGAGAGTTAGAAACATCGATGAGAGAGAAACATCGATCAGCTGCCTTCTGCACACCCCCTACTGGGGATGTGCCCGCAACCAAGGTACATGCCCTTGACCAGAATCGAACCTGGGACCTTTCAGTCCGCAGTCCGACGCTCTATCCACTGAGCCAAACCGGTTAGGGCAAGAAGTGTTACTCTTGAATGCCAAATAAAAGAGCTCCAGGAAGGTCAGATCTCCAAATGCAGTATTGGGAAGCAATTTCTGAGAAATATGTATACACTCACATAGAATGAGTCGATATGATAAGAAAAACATGGGATTTAGATTCAAGTACCAGTCTGTCACATACTCCAGTTATTCAAGCAATTATAGAGTAGCTGTTCTCTTCCAGGCACCATAAGTGCTGACAGTATAAGGAAGATATAACAAATTAGTACAATAAAGTGACAGGCATCAACACAGGAGAAGCATGAAGAGAAAACAGTCAATTCTACCTAGAAAAGAGAGCAACAGCTTTATAGAGGAAGTGATGTTGGTGCTAGATTTTTTTTTTTTAACAAGGCTGTGTTTGCCAAGTAGAGAAGAGGAACTATTTAAATAGAAGAAACAACATGAGTAAAGGTTTGGCAGTATAAGAGCATATGGTGAATCCCAGAAACTGCAAGTGGTTTGGCAGGTCAGGATGAGAAGCGGAGGTCATTGGAGGTGACCCTGGCAGCAGAAGAAAGAATGGAGGCTACTATCTGGGCAAGAGATGCTGAGAGTCTGAGCTGAGGCAAACAGTTGTGGGGATGGAGAAAAAGGCATAGATTTGAGAAATGTAAGGTGATGGTATCTACACAGCTTAGTGACTGCAGAATTATGGGAACATAAGGAAATCCCAAATACCTAGCTTGGGTTACTGAAAGAATGGTGGTCATTCACTGAGATAAGAAACACAAGGGACGAAGGTAATGAGTTCAGTTGTGAGTAAAACATGTGACTTTAAATCAATCACTTAATATCTCAAAATCAAAATGGTTATAATGTCATCTACCTCAAAGGTTGTGGTGAGTATTAAGTAGAATAATGGATAGGGAAAGGGCTATATTATTAATCACTCTCTACCTATTGACTCTCTGAAGGGACTACTAATAGTATCTGTTTTCCCTTTCTTCCTTTTGGTACAGACACTCTCCTACCTTTGCTTTCTGCCAAAATTTAACTGAGGCACATACAACCCAGCTGGAAACTACATTTCTCAGTGTTACTTACAACTAGGTATACCATGTTTCTAAGTATATATAATGAATGAGATGCCAGGAAAAATGATGTAACCAACTTTCAACTCCCTTTTTTAAGGCAACTATGTGCCCTCTATATTCTCTTTTCTTCCTTCCCATGGACTAGAACGTGGATGTGTTAATAAGCTGTCTTTGAACATGCAGCTGAGGATACCTTCCTGGGAGAGCAACAAGATAAAAGATATCTGGATCCCTGAATGATTTCATGGAGCAGAATCTCCGCCCACCCTGGTTAAAACAGACCTACCTCTTATGTAAGAGATAAACATCTATCTTGTTTGAACCACTTAAGTTTTGAGTCTCTCTGTTTCGGCAGCTACCCTGTACTCTTTTTACCCTCCAAGCTTGTAAAACCAGCAAGAAACTGTGCAAGACAATTTCAGGGCCCTAAAAATCTACTAGATATTGGTAGTACCTTCAAGATCGGAGAGGGGAACATTCATGTGTATATATGCACGTGTGTACTCACAAATGTAAAGTGAGAAAAGAGTTGGATTGATGTGTGCCAAGTGACAGACCAGGACCAGGTCTATAGCTAACTAATCAAGATTAAAATTCTAATTTTTCATTTCATGCAATTTTCACATTAAAACAACTCTTAAAAGATCCAGTAATATGTAGATTACTACCTGACACTCAAATCTGCAATCTGGAACGATGGAATCAATTATGACATTCCTAGGTGAGGGGTAATTTACATAAACATAACAACCATGTCAGACTAATATAAGAAGAGAAGCTTAGAAATTCTCAAACATTTTAAACTAGAATTATATACAAAAATAATGCATGGCAATGTACCTGGAAAACCAAAAAGGCTATATGATATGACTGTAACCAAATAGGCTATGATGTGACTACATTTGAATATATTGTCTAGAAACTAAATGAAGCAAAACTGGCTTCTTCTCAAGGTCTTGGAAGAAGGCTTGATAGGAGGAGCTAGAAGGCTGAAACAAGCTCCTTGATCTGTTTACTATTTGGATGCTCCTATAAAAAAAACCATACTTCTCCCTCCCCACCCCCACCCCCCCCTCTCTCTCGTTCCTTTATTTGCAGGGCAGATGAGCCACAGCACTTTACCTTGTGGCTTTGGCCATGTGACACTCCCTTTAGGTCACTATCGGCTTCAAAATTGCCACAGTTAAGAAAATAGTTTGCAAAAGCAAAAGACTGTGCTGTGGCAAAACAGAGAAACCTAGGTCTAGTCCCAAGTCCTCCATTTTCAAACCATATTGACCTTGAACAAATAAATTGATTTCCTTACCTGAAATACTGGAGAGGGTGAGAGTAAAGCAGATAATGATCTCTTCCAGATCTACTAAATTCCAAAGTTTATAAATCTTCTAATGATAGACTACTGAGTTAGCCTCCTATTACTTTAATGTTAGTATTTCAATGTAAAAAAAAGAAGTCACAATATAGCATCATTTCAATGTATTTAAAATACATACTTTAAGAAAAAAAATCCTGGAAAACTAATTTGTCACTGTTATAGCTTCTTCACAGAAATACAAAAAAGTTGACAAGGCAATCAAAGAGTCCAATACAATTAAGTTCACCCAGACATCCAAAAATTTACTTCAAGTATTACAAATGTGTAACTGCAATCCCTCTCTCATATGAAGGCTCTATTATAAACAGTTACCATATATTGGTTCAGCTATATTAAATGCCACTACAGTATTACTGTAACTGTCAAACATAATCCAATAGTGACCAAGTATGAAACAAACAAGAGAAGCATAGGATATAAAACTAGCAATTTTAGCATCATCACTCTTTAATAACACTAGACTCAGCAAGACAGAGCCCGAGTTTAGTTGTCCGATCTACTGTCAAGGAGTCCTCACAGTCTATCAGGGAATTTTGCTTCTGGTATTGGAAAAAGAAAGACACACAGGTGTTGTTGCTTTTTAAGACTGCCTCTTATCTTCAGTTAGTCTACATAAAGGAATCTATTTTCCATATCTAAAAAGATTATTGTGCATTCCTAAGAAAGTAAACATATAGCTGTTCCAATAGCTATAATCATGATAGAGGGGGAAAACATGGGAGTTGGATCAAGAAACCTGGGATTTGACAGGCAGACCAGTCCAGATTCTTCCACTCAACAAATATATGACCCTATATAACTAGTTCACTTTACTTCCCCTCACCTATAAAATGGATACAACATAAGATCCGCTTCACAGAGTTTTAAGACTCAAAAAAGATAGCTAATACATTTCACATATATCTATATATTCTTACAAGCTGTTTCTAAGAAAATGTTAGTGTAAGAGTTAAGTATGGAGGCTCTGAAGTCAGACTCCATGGGTACTAATCACAGCTGTATCCCTTCATTAGTTGTGAGACTGAACAGGTTACTTCCTTTTGCCGAGTCTCAGTTTTCTCTTCTATAAAATGGGGATGAGAATTAAAACAAATATTGCACTTGGCACAATCCCTGACATACAGCACAGTGTTTACTAGTATCATCACCATTAGCTCTGTGCTGATACAATGAATACAAAGATGAAAAAATACATGGTCCTGCCCCAAAAGAGCTACCATTTTTGTGCAAGAAACAGATCAGTTAAAAAAAAAGTAATAATATAAAATACTTTACAAAAAAAGAATTATGCAGCTATCGATTAACATTATTATAAATAAAGTTAATATGATAAAGGAACTCAAGACTGATTCTGAATGGAGTCTATGGCAATCCATCTCCTACCTAATCACTGCAACACCTTTGTACTAGAAGACAAAAGGGTTGAAGAAACCTAAGAGTGTTCTTATAATCAAATAAAATGGAGACTTTTAAATTGACCTGTACAACAACTATTCTACCCCAATACTCGAGAAGGCAATGATCCAATTACCTAACACAATCACTTGAAGCAAAGAAAAACCGACATCCCCCTGAAAGAAAAATGAATAAAACTGGTGCAGCGCCAAAATTTACAACCAGAAGGCTTTCTTCACATGAAAAAAATCTTTAGCCAATACACTGCAGCATGCAGATACATCAATAATTAAACACATTAAAAATTGTGGTTGATGATCCACTTAGGAAAAATACCATCTGCATTACTGAAATGCTGTAAACAGAACCAATTTTCAGGGAAAGAGATAACCTGGATATGACTGCATAAAATTAAGGTTTCTATCTGTGAAAGCAGACCCCTGCTTGCCAGCCACCTGCACCTCTTTGAATGAAAATGTTTCAATTTAAAAGGCATTTTTACATCCAATATCTCATTTGATCCTCACCACAGATGAGAACATCAGCTCTTACTATCCCAATCCCAGGTCTCAGCCAGAGAAAGTCAGTTGTCCCAAGAAACCCAGCTACTAAACAGGAAAGCTGGAACTTCAAGTTTGTATGATCACAAATCCAATGTCCTTTCCACATACGCACTTACCTTTGACCATGAGGATGTAAACAATGAACAAGCTGTCTAATGTCCCTTAAATAAAATACCTAGTTTAGGCAGTAAGTTCCTAGAGAAAAATGAACTTTGTCAATTTAACAACCTCAACATGAAATGCAGCATAATGGCACTGGAACTTGGCCATCTTTTAATAAATCCTATGACCAATAATGAAATAAGCATCAAATTATCCTAGTAGAGTTAGTCAAGAAGGAAGAAAATCAACATTTATTGATCCCCTACTATGCAACAAATCATATACCAGGCTCTATCACATACATTAATCCTAACATGCTTGTAAAGTGGGCATCAGATCCCTATTTTGCAGATGACCAAAATGAAGCTTATCCAAAAAAGGGTTAGCCAACGAAAGTTAAGAGCTTTATACAAGATCACCCAATAAGTGGCAGGATTTTAAAACTCAGTCCCCAAACTCCAAGTCTGAGGCTATTTCCTGTGACTATACCATGTTTTGGTGCCTTTAAAAGGATTCTCAAACTATGTATATCTGGAACACCTTTAACTTTAGTAAAATAATCAAAATATATTCCATGTACCTTACTTCTGTAATATAAAACTGGATGATATAAAGAACAATCAGATATATACATCTGGTAAGTACTAAGTCATTTATAATTTATTACTGAGCCAATCGCTGTAATATCTAAGAGCATAATAGAAACTTGAATGCATCTTCAGAATGTCTTACACTATAATTGAAAATGTAGTATGAGCTTTAAGTCTGGTAAACTGCCCATCACTTATTAGTTGGGATACCTTAATATAGTTACCTCACTTCTCTGAATTTAAGTTTCTGCATATGAAAATGGAAACAATGCCCATCTCTCAGCGTCCCAATTAAGATTTAGAGACAATGTATGTAAAACAGGTAGGGCAATGTCTAGCATGAGGTAGCTATTATCATTCTTTGCACTCTGTGGATATTGCCAACAAAACCATGAGGATGAAAATTTAAAACTCAAACAAATGATCTTTCAAATGGAATGGAATGTTTGGTACCATGAAAAATAAATATTCGGATGACTTCAATTTTTTTTCATTCAGATATTTTGACATTGGATAGACAAAACCTTTTTAAAAATCCCAGATGACAATCAAAACCAAATTCAGCTATTTTGCTTTGAATCCCTAAGCAGAATTTCTTCCCAGTTCAGAAGATCCTCTAGTTACCTAGTAACCACCTGCCAGCCCCAAACTAAAGAAAATTGGCTGTGCACTGGGCTAATTACCCAACCAGCCAGAACAATCTAAAACGAGTCTGGAATAAAGGGAATTGTCAGCCAGAATGTTAGTGAAATTATCCACAACAGGAGACCTGAGAATCCAAATACCACCGGGCAGTTATTTCCATGAGAATAAAATCACAATTTATGAGCCCTGCAAATTATACCATTATTAAAACAAACATCCCATTGAGGCTACAGCTATCACATAAATGGCTTTATTGTCCCCATTGTTTCATCCACAGCAGCAAAGAGGTGCAAACTGAAAGAGCCTACCAGAAGCAGCAATTTCTAGGAAATTACAATGCAGACCTCCATCTTAAGGCTGCCTTTGTGCTGGGCTGGAAAAGCTCTGGAGGGGAAGAGGGGAACAGAGAATCAACTCTTCTTCACTGCCCCCAACTCACAGACTGTGACAACTTCACAAGCAGAACTCACCAGTTATGCCCACATTTTCTTATTTTGTTCTCTCCCCCTCCCCCCAGCAGCTCATTCCTGGGCTCACCCAGGAGGAAGAATCTGAACTAAACAAATTCACTTTATTCACTAAGAAAGCAATGGTTAGAGCATGAGCCCAAGCACTGAAGGGTCGAGGGTTAGATTCCTGGCCAAGGGCACATTCCGGGGTTGCAGGTTCCCCACTTGACCAGGGCATGTGGGAGGCAACCAATTGATGTGGCTCTCTCACATCAATGTTTCTCTCTCTCTCTCCTCTCTCTCTTCTCCCTTCTACTCTCTCTAGAATCAATGGAAAAAATATTCTCAGATGAGAATTAACAACAACAAAAAGAAAGCATTAGACAATTTTCCAACCCAAACAACCACAAACAGAAGAGACTCCCTGGCTCCCACAATCCAAAGTACCTCCAACTATACCAATGAGAACTAATGAAAAAGTACAAAACCATAGCATTAGCTCCTCCCAGTAGAAAAAAATCCCTTTATAATAACCGTTAGCGTCATAAACCTTGAACTGCATTTTCAGACTAAATGGGAAATCTGAGACACTAACAGCTATCCTGGACCAAACTGCATCATGGAATGGGGAAGGCAAGAGTAATCCTTTCAGTGACAGCTCACTGAACTCCACAAATATGCCAAGTTTGGAAATGGAAGGAAGGAAGGTAGCATCACTGGGTATCTGCTATATAACAACTATGTACACACATTCTTCCTTTTTTTAATATGTTTATTGATTTCAAAGAGGAAGGGAGAGATAGAAACATGAATGCTGAGAGAGAATCACTGGTCAGCTGCCTCCTGCACACTCCCTACCGGGATTGAGCCTGAAACACAGGCATGCCCTGACCAGGAATCAAACTGTGACCTGATTCACAGGTCGATTGATGCTCAACCACTGAGCCACACCAGCTGGGCTGTACACACATTATTTCCTTTTTTTTTTTTTTTTTAATCCTTACCCGAGGATATTTTTCCATTGAGTTTTAGAAAAAAGGAAGGGAGGGGGAGACAAAAAGAGAGAAACATGGATGTGAGAGAGACATATCAATTGGCTGCCTTCCACACACAACCTGACCAGAATCAAATCTGGGACCCTTCAGTCTGCGGGTCTCAGAGCCAAACCGGTTAGTGCCACACACATTATTTCTAATCCTCACAACAACCCTCTGAGGCAGACTAGATATCCCTTTCTGACAAGTGGGAATTTAAGGCTCAAAGAAATTAAATAATTTGTCCAAGGTCACACAACTACTAAATTAAGATTTGAATTAAAGTTTCTCTGAGTTTAAGTTTCTCTGAGTTTAAATTCTAATTACTTCTAACCTTTGATTTTTGCTTTTTTGTGCTACCTATTAGTAGAATCTAATAAAATGTACTTTAAAAAAAACAAAACCCTAAGATATCAAATGTAAATGCTACCTGAACCTTTTGCCAAGTTTTAATGCTACAAGGCAATCATAGGATGATGCAGATGAACTATGACTTCATCATATAATTAATCTTTAAAATTCTCCTTTAATCCTCTCAACAAATTATGAGGTCTGAGCTCCCTGACTTTATATGTGAGAAAACTGAGGCTCAGATTTTATTATCTGCCCAAAGTAGCATGGAAACTAAAACCCAGAATGTTGACTTACAACCTCATTGCTCATGCAGCTTAATCACAATGCCGGACTTAAACATAGCCATAAAGAATTTAAAAATCTGCTATGGCATTCTTTGCTTATTTATGAAGAAACATCTGTTCATAATTAATAGCATGTGGAACACTGGGTTTGGAGTAGGAAAGGAAGGAGTACCAGAAGCCTTTGAGTGCCTCAAGCTACCTAAACCTAACCTTGGTTCTGTTTCAGGAACACTAAAAGCTCATTCACTGAGAGGGGACATGGGGTCTAAGTGATAAAAAGCATTTTGGAGCTCTGACTTCTGGAACACCAACTGAAATCTGGACTGGCAATACTGATTTATAGGGATTGGAGGTCTGTTTTGTGTCAGGCACCCTTATAAGCTTTTTCTATACATTGTTTCTATCTTCCTCATGGTCCTTTGGGAAGGTAAAAGAATCCCTATTTTACAGAGTAGTAAAATAGGCTGAGAGCTGAAATTACTTCTCCAAAATCTCTGAACTAACACAGCGGCAGAGTGGGGATCTGAATCCTGATTGTCTGACTTCAAAAGCACTGTTTAAACTATAATTATAGAAAGCAGACCAATGGTTTCTTGGATGGGGAATCAGGGAGAGCAGGAGCAAAATATTACAGAGGGGTACCAGAAAACTTTTGGGAGCTGATGTATATATTCACTGTCTGAATTCTGGTGATGGTTTCACAGGTGTATAATGTGCAAAAAAATTAGCAAACTAATATTAAATTTGAATCATTTATTGTTTATCAATTTTACCTCAAAAAAGCTGTTTAGAGGGAAAAAACATTGTTCTTTTTACAAACCACTAACAAGGACCCCAGAATACCTGCCCTTCAATTGTGTCTGATCATAGAGAAACCAGGCCAAAGAGTTCTTTTTCAAACCAATTTAGTTCTGAGTTTATATAACTTACTAGAGGCCTGATGCACAAAATTTGTGCAGGGGAGAGAGGGTCACCTCAGCCCAGCCTACACCCTCTTCAATCTGGGACCCCTTGGGGGATGTCCAACTGCAGGGATCGGGCCTAAACCGGAGGTTGGACATCCCTCTCACAATCCGGGACCGCTGGCTCCTATAACTGCTCACCTGCCTGCCTGCCTGCCTGATTGCCCCTAACTGCCCCCCCCTGCCAGCCTGATCACCCCTAACCACCTCTGCCTGCCAGCCTGATTGCCCCTAACTGCCCCCCTCTGCCAGCCTGGTTGCCCCCAACTTCCCCCTCTGCTGGCCTGGTTTGCTCCCCCACTACCCCTCTGCCAGCCTGGTCACCAACTGCCCCCCCACCAGCCTGGTCAGCCCCAAATCCCCCCCCCGCCGGCCTGGTTGCCCCTCACTGCCCCCCTCTGCCAGCCTGGTCATCCCTCACTGCCCCCCTGCTGGCCTGGTCACCCCATGCAGTTTGCTGGTCAGTCATTTGCTTGTCTCTCGCTAACCCCCCTGCCGGCCTGGTCACCCCACGCAGCCTGCTGGTCACTCGTTTGGTCGTCCCTTGCTGACCCCCCTGCCAGCCTGGTCGCCCCAGGCAGCCTGCTGTTCGGTTGTTACTGTGAGGGCGTCATGACCAATTTGCATATTACCCTTTTATTAGTATAGATTAGTAAACATCACTGAAAGTTTTAAATACCTAAGAGTAAGTAACAAATTATTTCCAAACACTCTACAGCACTTCAGAATACATTTCCATACAGATGAAATGCTATTTATAAAAATGTAGTTTATAAAAGGACAGAGCAGCGATTTTTAACCAGTGTGCCACAAGAATTTTTTAAAACATGAAATACCCGACAATTTAGTCAGGGGCACTGACCTCTTTTCCCTTAGATTGTCAAATAAAAAATGACAGCAGCCAACACAATAGCCATCCAGTGTGAATGAATCAAAATTATACTTTTTTCTGTCAGATCAGCAAAAAATATTTTTTTTTGATGTGCCACAAAATATTAGTAAGTAGTTTATGTGAGTCATGAGATGAATAAGATTGAAAATCGTTAGGATAGAATAAAGGCTTTAGCATCACACAAACCTAGATTGAATCCTATCCTTGGGTTCTTTTAAGTGAATCTAGTCAGAGTGCTAAATTTGCATCTAGTTCCTCATTTATAAAACAAAAGTGATAACAATGCTACCATTTACTGAAATCATACTATGTGCCAAACAATCCTCCCAACAACAATGTATTGTAAATACCACTATATCTCCATCTCATAAATGAAAATAAGTTATAGAAAAATTAAGTAACGTTAAGGATCACACAGCCAGTAAGTGCAAGAGCTGGGATTTAAACTCACCTTGCAAAATTATTTGGAGGAATAAATTTGAAGGAGTAAGTAAAATACTCAGTGTTAGTAGAGTAAAAATGAGAATGCCCTCTCTATTTTTGAAAGCAAGCATCTCTAAAGTAGTCTATAATATTTTTAAAAAATATTTTTAAATACTCTAAAAATTAAACTTTTAACTGATTAAAGCTAATTGTGTGCACTTTACCCAATTTACCCCTTATTCTTAATCTACAAAGTAACTATTATTTTTCTCTGTTTTACTGATGGGGAAAACACAATTCTGAAATGTTAAATAAACATCAATGGTGGCACAGACATAAGTCCTCTGACAAGAAGCTCCTTCTAGTTCAGGTGTTGCCATCCAAGCCACTCAGCACCACATTCAATGTTTTTTCAAAGGCCACTCCTTAAACATCTTAAGCATTGTATCTTCCATTATAGCACAGAACTAAAGTATTGTGGTCTCCAGACTTAACTCTTCGCCCTAATTCATGATGTTAGCCCGCCACAAATGACACTATAACCTAATAGACCCAAGCCTTTTCTCTTATTTCTAGTTTGGGTAAAAAAAGAAAGAAAGAAGAAAAAAACACCTGATGCTCTAATCTGTCAAAATATTATTATTAATGAATAATTGAAAACAAAAACCCAGAATATAAAACTTACATAGCATTTTTATGAAGTTCTTTCACATGTGTAAAATCCTTGCAACTTTTAAAAGGCAGATATCAACTTAAAAATTAGCCCACTATTATTTGGTCAAACATTTAATTAACTCACCCCTAATGCTTTGGCAGGGCCAGACCATATGATTCCGCGGGCCTTATATGCCTACGGGCCAGACGTTACCATCTCTGATGTACAAAGACATTGAAACAAGAGGAATGGCACAGCTGGAGAACTATGAATACAGTACAAAGTATGTACACTTCTTTAGGACTAGGCAAAATGTGAAATCTGGGAGGACAGACAAACAATGAATGACACTGGAGAGGGAGTTAAGGAGAGGATACTGAATTGCCTTACATACCATACTAGGGAATCTAGACCTCATCTCAAAGATTTAAGTATTCAAGAGTTACATGCTAACTTCTATCTAGGAGAGAGTGTACCTACAATGACCCTTGGATGAAGGGCAAGCAGGCTTTCAGATATGCTCTTTTAGAATGGATAGGTGGTTTTCCCCTCCATAACTCCACAGCCTAATCAAAATGTACTATCAGCCCTAACAGGTTTGGCTCAGTGGATAGAGAGTCGGCCTGTGGACTGAAGGGTCCCAGGTTCGATTCCAGTCAAGGACATGTACCTTGGTTGCGGGCACATCCCCAGTAGGGGGTGTGCAGGAGGCAGCTGATCGATGTTTCTCTCTCATCAATGTTTCTAACTCTCTATCCCTCTCCCTTCCTCTCTGTATAAAATCAATAAAATATATTTTTTAAATGTACTATCAAAGCCATAAATCTAAAAAATATAGATAATATTACCACCAAAAAAAATAAATGTAGAGAAATTTTAAAGCACACTTCTCCTTTGATTCTGGGGCAGGGTACTATGGAGAAATATTGGATCTTCTCAGCAATGACTAGCATAGTTAGAAAAGATTTAGGAAGAGGTGTTTCTCACATTCACTGACATTTTTAATTTAGAAAAAAGTATCAACCTCCATGAACTGGCCAGAGGACTCCAAACTGTTTCATCTAGACAACCAAGTTTAAAAAGTTGGAGAGTCAAAGGCCATTCCATACCTGCATTGGTTCACCAAGAAATCTGGGCAAACAGCCAAAATTAGAGCTTCATTGCCAGGAAGACCAAGTAAACTACAATCAAAATACAAATCCCAAAATACAAAAACCAATACATTCAGTGCTTTATTTCTCTAAGAAAAATGAGTTAAAAGCCAAAACATTTGTTTTTTCTTCACATGCTCAAAGTCACATTAAATCCCATACTTCATTCAAGAAGGGTAATATGAATAACAGTTACCATTTATTAATTATATATGCCAAACACTATGGAAAATTCTTTATATGCTTATTCATTCCTCACAACTACCTAGGAATTACCTAGTATGTACTGTTATTACTGCCCTTCCCTTTTTAAAGATTTTTTTAAAAACAGAGAGACACAGAAAAGTGAAGTAACTTGCCCAAGGTCTCATTGCTACTGAGGGGAAAACATGGCCAAACAGATATATTAACTATTTCTGATAAGATCATTAATACTCTAAGGAAAACGCATCCCATTAGGTATTTTCAATCCCTAAATATCCAAAATATTTAAATAGTTTCATAGAGTTTATCATTAAGAAGATTGATCCTTTCCCCATAGCAATAGATGGTGACTAGACCCTAGTATGTAACTTTGTAGCACCACTCTACACAGTAGTCCAGAGGAGTTACATTACATCCTACTCTGTAAAAACTGGTTCACTTATTTAGCACTGACTCAATTACTCAACAAAAATGTACTGAGCCCTACTATGTTCCAGGTACACAAATAATCAGTGAGACCATGTCCTTGGAAAACAGCACAGCACGTAGGAAAGAACACTCACAGGCTTCTGAGGCAGAAAACTTTGGAGATAAGCCCAAGCAGGCTCCAGATCTCTGAGCCTAAATGTTCTCACAAATAAATTTAATAATTATGACCACCTTACAGAATAATTTAAATAAGACAGCACATACCTGGCTGCTGTGGCTCAATGGTTGAGCACCAACATATAAACCAGGAGGTTACAGCTCGATTTCCAGTCAGGGCACATGCCCGGGTTGCAAACTCAATCTCCATTGGGGGGCATGCAGAGACAGCCAATCAATGATTCTTTCTCATCACTGATGTTTCTTAACACTCTCTCTCCCTCCCTTACTCTATGAAATCAATAAAAATATATTTTAAATAAGACAGCACACATAAAGGGCCTAGCACAATGTAGGCACACAATGAATGTTAATTCTCCTCCCTCCACAACTAAGGTTTCAGGCTGTCTAAGGGTGCTGGCTGAAAGGTAAAATAATGCTCAGTACTGACTTGTCTAGCCTACCTCCTCCATTCTCCTCTATCCAATCACAGTGAAAAATCAGTCATCACACAAGATTACTTGGCTGTGATTTCACTTGAATTTTTTGCCTACGGTAAATAAATACTCCAGGTTAAGGGTAGGAAGACCCAACAATATACCGAGAGAACCACTTTTATATACAGCTATACACAGTTCCTTAAAGGCCACTTCATGCCTTTCCTTCACCACAAGGTAGTGAAGAATAAGCACCAAGCCCAATGATTTCCTAAAATCATGACAAAGTTGTAAAACTGCTCAACTCTAAAATGTTTTGATTCTACTAAGCCAAGGAAAAATCAACTGAATTCATGCTGGCTTTCAAAACAGTATAACAAAAATCACCTTTTCCTCCATAAGAAATAAGCTAAGTCTTAAAACATAATCATACTAATAAATAAAAATATACCATCTTGTATTGAATCAAAGCAGTGATACCAAACCAAACTGTATTCTTCATAGACACATAAAAAACAAACAAACCTAGTTTCAGTTTCACTAAAGAATGTTCTTCACCGAGACCAAAAAAAAAAACCTAACGGAGTTTATCAGCACCAAACCAGTATCACAAGAAATGTTGTAATTATACTAATAAATAAAAATATATCAGCTTGGCCCTGGCTGGGTAGTTCAATTGGTTAGAGCGTCATACCAGTATGCCAAGGATGAGGTTCAATCCCCAGTCAGAGAACATACAAGAATCAACCAATGAATGCATAAATAAGTGAAATAGCAAATCAAAGTTTCTCTCTCTCTTTCTCTCTAAAATATATATATACCATCTTGTATTGAATCAAAGCAGTGACACCAAACTGCATTCTTCATAAACCCACCAAGAAAAAGAGCTAGTTTCAATTTCACTAAAGAATGTTCTTCATCAAGACAAAAAAAAAAAAAGTGAAAGGAGTTCACCATCACCAAACCAGAATCACAAGAAATGTTAAGAGACTTCTTTAAGAAGCAGCAGCTCTGGCCAGTGTGGCTCAATTGGTTAAGTATTGTCTCATGCACCAAAAGGTCACTGATTCAATTCCCGGCCAGGGCACATGCCCAATTGTGAGTCCAGTCCCTGATTGGGGTGCATCGGGGAGGCAACCAATTGATGTTCTTTCTCTCTCTCTCTCTGCCTTCCTCTCTCTCAAAAAAAAAATCAACAAAAACATATTTTAAAAAAGAAGAAAATAAAGCCCAGCCGGGTGCAGCTCAGCAGCTGAGCATCAACTCAGGAACCAAGAGGTCACTGGCTGGATCCCCAGTCAGGACATATGCCCAGGTTTGGGGTTCGATCCACAGTGTGGGGTGTGCAGGAGGCAGCCGATCAATGATTCTCTCATCATTGATGTTTCTCTTTCTCTCTCTCCCCCTCTTCCTCTCTAAAATCAATAAAATTATATTTTAAAAAAGAAAATAAAGATCAAAAATATAAATGATAAAATGGCAATAACTACATATCTATCAATAATCACTTTAAATGTAGGTAGATTAAATGCTCCAATCAAAAGATATGGGTTGACTAAATGGACAAGAAAACATATGCTGCCCTGAAGAGATCCACTTCAGACTGAAAAACACATAGACTGAAAGTAATGGGATGGAAAAAATTATTTTATGAAAATGAAGAAGAAAAAAAGCTGGGGTAGTGATAGTACTTATTATCAGACGAAATTGACTTTAAAACAAAAGCTGTAACAAGAGACAAAGAAGGACCCAGCAATTCCACTTTTTTTTTAAGTTATATAAATGTCTAATCACTATGCTATATAGCTGAAACTAATATAATATTGAAGGTCAACTGTAATTGAAAATTATTATTTTTAAATAATATAGTTTAAAATGTTTAATTTTATTAAATTTCAATCCTCAACTATACATTTTTTGAATATTCTGTGATACAGGAAGTACACATAAAGTACTTCTGCATACCAAACTACCAAGAGTTGTCTCTAGGAAAAGCACTTGTGCAATTGAGTTGCAAGCTGAACTAGCTGCTCTTTTCATGAAACACCATTTTTACTTGAAAGAATGACTATGATTATTCAGACATAGATATTTGGCAGACATTTTTTCAAAAATGAACAATGTGAGACTGTCACTTCAAGGAAAACAACTGTCAGTATTTGTTCCAATGATAAAATTTGAGCTTTCAAGCAAAAATTTTAAAAGACTTATCTGATGAGATTGGTGGTGAAATTAACAAAAGTGATTTTTTGACATTGTATAATAGAATATGTCAACATACAGTAGATCTGCATAATTCAGTGAATCAATATTTACCAAATGACCAATGCATGATGTTACAATATCATGCAGGGGTAGAAGATCCATTCCAAGTAAAAAAAAAAACACTAAAGGATTTTAATGTAACATAATATGAAACACTCATTGATATGGTTTCAGATTCCATAAGGTAATGGGCCTTTAAGAAACTTCCAGTTGTCAAGTTTTGGTATAGTACCAAAAAGAAAATCCACAATTATTTTAAAAAGCAATAAAACATTCTTTTCTAGCCACATATACATGTAGGACTGCATTTTCTTTATATACTACAAGCAAAACCACAAACTGCAACATATGGAATGTAAAAACAAATATGTATCCAGTCAGACAGTAAAGGTATTTGGAAAAACGTAAAAACATTGCCTGGCCAGTGTCTCAGTGGTTAAGCCTCGACCTATGCACCAAGAGAGGTCACCGGTTTGATTCCTGCCCAGGTTGCGGCCTCAATCCACAGGAGGCAGCTGGTCAATGTTTCTCTGTCATGGATGTTTGTCTCCCTCTCCCTTCCTCTCTAAAATAAATGAAACATTTTTTTAATTTTTTTTTTGATTGATTTCAGAGAGGAAGAGAAAGGGAGAGAGAGATAGAAACATCAATGATGAGAGAGAATCATTGATCGGCTGCCTCCTACACACCCACTGGGGATCAAGCCCGCAACCCAGGCAAGTGCCCTTGACCAGAATCGAACCTGGACCCTTCAGTCCACAGGCTGATGCTTTATCCACTGAGCCAAACCAGCCAGGGCTGAAACATATTTTAAAAAAGAAAAGAAAAATGTAAAATATTATTCTAATTTTTTTTTTTTTTTGCCTGGGATACATATAGTTATTTTCATAAACATGTGCTAACATTTTTATTGATTTTTAGAGAGAGAGGAAGGGAGAAGGATAGATAGAAACATCAATGAGAAAGACACATGATCAGCTGCCTCCTACACAAGGGATCATGCCCACACAACCCAGGCATATGCCCTGACCAGGAATAATCAATCATACCAGCGACCTCTCAGTATATGGGATGATGTTTAATCAACTGAGGCACATTGGGCAGGTCTACATTTCTATATAAACATAAACCCACCCTGGCTGGTTTGGCTCAGTGGATAGAGCGCTGGCCAGGAGCTGAAGGGTCCCGGATTCTATTCCAGTCAGGGGCACATGTCCCGGTTGCAGGCTCAAACCCCAGTGGGGGGCGTGCAGGAGGCAGCCAATCAGTGATCCTCTCTCATCATTGATGTTTCTATCTCTCCCTCTCCTTTCCTCTCTGAAATCAATAAAAATATATATTTTTTAACATATTTTTATTGATTTTTTACAGAGAGGAAGGGAGAGGGATAGAGAGCTAGAAACATCGATGCGAGAAGAAACATCGACCAGCTGCCTCCTGCACACCTCCCACTGGGGATGTGCCCGCAACCAAGGTACATGCCCTTGACCGGAATCGAACCCGGGACCCTTCAGTCCGCAGGCCGACACTCTATCCATTGAGCCAAACCGGTTTCGGCAATAAAAATATATTTTAAAAAACAAAAAAATAGCCGAAACCGGTTTGGCTCAATGGATAGAGCGTCAGCCTGCGGACTGAAGGGTCCCGGGTTCGATTCCGGTCAAGGGCATGTACCTTGGTTGCGGGCACATCCCCAGTGGGAGGTGTGCAGGAGGCAGCTGATCGATGTCTCTCTCTCATCGATGTTTCTAGCTCTCTATCCCTCTCCCTTCCTCTCTGTAAAAAATATCAATAAAATATATATTTTAAAAAAAAATAGCCAAAACCGGTTTGGCTCAGTGGATAGAGCATCAGCCTGCGGACTGAGGGGTCCCGGGTTCGATTCCAGTCAAGGGCACGTAACTTGGTTGCGGGCACATCCCCAGTAGGAGGTGTGCAAGAGGCAGCTGATCGATGTTTCTCTCTCATCGATGTTTCTAACTCTCTATCCCTCTTCCTTCCTCTCTGTAAAAAATCAATAAAATATATTTAAAAAAAAAAAAAAAACATAAACCCATACATATACTTGTCTTACGCTCACCTTCAAAAGTTCTGCTAGCACAGTTCTGTTAGAACTAGAACATGTCATTTTTTTAAAACAAATCTGCAGGTGATTCTGATATATAGCCAAGATATTACTCATAGACAAGAGTTTAAAACCAGGGAGCTTTATATATAGTATAGTAAAAAGAACCAGAGCTTTGAAACAAAGCAGATCAGGTTTCTAATACAAGATTCTCTTTTATTACTAGCTATGTAGCCAAATGCAAACTACTCAATCCCTACAGGCCTCAGTTGCTTCAGTTTCCTCTTCTGTAAAATGGGCACAATGCCCTATATTGTAAATGTGAACATCAAACTACAAAAGAGAGTAAAAGCACCCCGCATATACCCCATCATTCGAATATTATACCCCTTTGTCTTTCCATCCTCATCCTCTACTAATCCTAGGGCCTTAGACAAATTATCCTCTTGAGTCTTGATTACTTCATCCTTAAAATGAAAATAATGCAACATGATAAACTTGTACTCTGTAAATCAAATAAAATGGTATAATTTTATTTGCAGAAGTATAAATAGTGTAACTATATATACAGATAAGGATTTCTGCTATCAACTCAAAATAAAAGAACACATTAGAAAACTAGGATATGTAAGAAAATCATAAAAGAGGCTAGAAAATATGAGCATCAGCAGAAACTGTCAAGATTGAAGGACATGATCAGAAGGCAAATCAAGATCATAACATCAATTCAGCCAGGGATTAATGTTTACTGTGAAAAATATATCATCCCAGTATTCCTTCAAAATGTCTGTATTTAATAAAAGGCACAGTCTATATCATCAGAAAAGCAGGCATATTCTGAAAGGACCCAGATACCTGCCTAAATGGAGGGAGGAGAGAAAGTTGTGTTGGAGCTTAATAAACTAAGCACCTTCATACAGAGATCAAAGACCCTTTAAAAAAAATTTTTTTTTAATTTCAGAGAGGAAGGGCGAGAAAAGAATAGGAAGGGAGAGATAGAAACATCAATGATGAGAGAGAATCATCTATCAGCTGCCTCCTGCATGCCCCCCACTAGGGATGGAGCTTGAAACCCAACCCAGGCATGTGCCCTCACTGGGAATCAAAACATGACCTCCTGGTTCATAGGTGGGGTGTTCAACCACTGAGCAACACTGGCCAGGCCCAATAGCCCTTTTTTAAAAAACGTTAAACTTTTACATAAAGAGAGCAGTTTGACAAAAAAGATTCTGTGCAATTGTTCTCAATACTAAAGTTATGCCTAACTGCCCGAGCAACTAAATTTTATAATAAATAAAACAAGAAATATAAACTTGCTTTAATCTCTTTGCTTATCAATATTCTACAATTTCAAGTTTGATTTCTAATAACATACCAGAGACTGTCAAGCTATGGCATACCCATGGCCTTGTTTTGAATGGCCTGTGAGCTAAAAATAAAACATAAGGAGGAGGGAAAGAGGGGGAAGATGAAGAGAGAAAAAAATGAGAAAATAAATAAATAACAGACTGTATGTGGCCTGCAAAGCCTAAAATATTTTTTCAAAGAAAGCATTTGCCAAACCCTGAGCATACCGTCTTGCTGTCTTGTACTTTTGAACCTTGTGTTATACAACATCATCATTATCAAAGCCTTTATCAATCCAATTAAATTCTAAATTCCATTCTAAATTAAATAAAAATCTATATCTAGAAAAACACATATCACCTTACTCCTTATTAGAATATCATACTACTGGTTTGTCATTTATCCTTACGAAGTTCAGTTCAAAAACTAATCATTCACAATGCACCCTCCAGGAGAAGTTAGGACTATAAAGGTGACTAGGACACTGTCCCTGCCCCCAAGAAACTTACGGTTAAAGTGAAGGAGTGAACAGTTAATTTTCTAATACAGGGTAAGTACTATATAACACAGGCATGCACTGGATGCTCACTGTGAACAAAATGGGGACACTCAGGACAACCTTAAGAGTTCTGAAAGGTTTCTTAGGAGAGATGCACTCAACCCAGAAGGATGAAAAAAAGGAAAAACAGCATGAGCAAAGGTGTGGAACTGCAAGATATCTGTAGAAACTACATGCTGCGTAGTATTGCCAGTAATGGGAGATCAGGCAGAAGGAGTACACAGAGACAGGCCACAGAAGACCTAATATGTCATGGCAAGGAACGTAAGATTTCAAAGCCAATGAAGGAATTTAAGGAGGGGAATGACATAGACATTTATACATGGTTGGGTAGAGATGTTCTGGCTGCTATGCAGACTATGGGTTTACTATATGGGTGATACAGAAACCAGTTAGGAGGCTAGTACACGTGTCCAGGTGAGGTTAGAGTCTGAACTAAGTTGGTAATGATAGGAAAGAGGAGATGAATTGCAGAAATATTTAGATGGATTTATTTTCGACTATGAGAGAGAAGGGAGAAGAGAAGACTAATGACACAGATTCACTTCTTGAATGACTGGATGAATGGTAGTACCTTTAAGTTAGGACAAATCTACAGAAAGAGATGATTCTTACTTTCTGTGTGGGAAAGGGTACAAAATGGGAGACGTCAGAATAAGTAGACGGGGAAAATGAGTTCTGTTTTGCACCTACTGAATTTGAGAATCACTGAAATAGATGCATATGGAGGCCAGTAGCTAGTGAAATATGCAAGTCTGGACTTCAGGAGATAGCTCTGAGCTGGAAACAGAAATGAGAATCATAGTATATAGGTAGCAGAAAAAGCAAATAGAGTGGGCAAGACTACTGAAGGAAAGAATCTTAAAAAGTCCAATGAGCGAAGAAATATCAACATTAACTGAGAAAGCAGAATTAATAAAGATCTCTTCTTAAATTTCTGCTTCAAAAATCTCTTCCTGCTAAACAACAAACTGAAAAGGGCAAAAAGCATGAAATACATTCATTGATACATTTCATCTAATAGACAAAGTAAAGATTAAGGAATTCAACAGGGATCAGGCTTTCCAGGTGCAAGACACGACATATGGAAAAAATAAAAGCATGACAGCACAGCATATTAGGTATTTGCTTATTTGGTTTCTACGGTAGGTGTACATGCTAGAAGGCCTTTAAAAACAGGTACAAACCAAGGCCAACAAAAACACTGGAAGGGAACAATCAAGGAAGACTGTTGTTGACAACCTGAACCATTTAACTTCTCTTTCCCTTAGCACATCCACATACCCTTCAGATCTCAACTCAAGCATTAACTCCTTCAAGCATCTCTCTTTCCTGCTCCCCAAGCAGATCAGGCCATGCCAATCTCCATTCTCCCCATGCACCTTGTCCACTCCCACTGCAGCATATATCACACTATCCTACAATTATCTGTGACATGTCTGTCTCCCCATTAGATTGACTATAAACTATAAGCTCCTTAAGAGCAGGGAATTTTAATTTTTGTATCCCATACTCCCAGCACTCCCATACTATCATCTAATAATCACTCAATAGATATTTGTTGAATAGATGTCTTAGACATATCTGTAACATCTAAGACCACTAGCTCCTTAGCCTTGGACTGCACTGCAGTTATGGATTTATATTCTTTGTTTTGCTTTACTTATGATAATATTAAAATAAAATTATAATACAAATGTAAAATGAGTGAGGGGAGATGTATCGCAGGAAAAGGCTAACAAAAGAATATCCTGAAGGAAAAAATTAGCTCTAAACAATTCATAAGTGAAATAAAAATAATAATTGTAACTACCATATTAAGTACAAACAATGTATGTGCCAGTGAATGTTCCAGGTTCTTTGTTCTTATCTCTTTAATCCACACAACAACCCAAATATGGAATATTATCTCCCTTCTACAATATGCACAAAATATTTTATCTCACTTTACTCTGTCTCTGTATTAAGGTACAGGTAAAAAAAACTAACAAGGAAATGACCATATTTGTTTAAATACTGCATTCTCCACTTCACTAGCTTCAGTTTGAGCTAGTCAATACAATTAATGTGGAAACAGGTCCCATAAATTCCTTAGGAGAAAGTCCTTTAGCACCTTCTCCATCCCACTATATCCAACAATCTTCAAGTTTCAAGGGAGAAACTGTGAACTGACCATGTACTCCCTCCTCTACTGGCAAAACCCTTCAGAAAGGCAATAAACCAAACATGGCAGGCTTTTTACCTGTGTGGGGTGCCCTCCTGATTTGTTTTGTAAAGTAAGAGGGGGGAAAAAACAACTAACATTTATATAGTCCTTTACAGTTTAAGACGTATTTTCACATTTATCTCATCTGAGCCTGATTTTACAGATAAGTAAACTGAAGTTCCAACAGATAATGAATTTGGATTTCAAACCTCTTAGACAAAAAAAAAATTCTTGGTGTTTAGGTTGCCAAGCTTCTAATATATGTAACTGATATGTATACTATGTATCCTATTCATGGTACTCTGTACAGCAGATAACAGACCCTCCTGCACAGACAATAATCAATGTACCAGACTATTTTTCTGCAAAAAGAAAGATACACAAAAATTCTGACCAAAAGACTTATGAAAAGCCCTAAATGGTTTGGCTCAGTGGATAGAGCGTCGGCCTGCGGACTGAAGAGTGCCAGGTTCGATTCTGGTTGCGGGCACATCCCCAATATAGGGGGTGTGCAGGAGGCAGCTGATCGGTATTTCTCTCTCATCGATGTTTCTAACTATCCCTCTTCCTTCCTCTATGTAAAAAATCAATAAAAATACTTTTTTTTTTTTTTTAAAGACCTATGAAGAGGGGAAACCAAGATGGCGGCATAGGTAAACACCTAAACTGCTGCCTCGCACAACAATTTCAAAACTACAACTAAAAGACAAAACGGACACCATCCAGAACCACAGGAAAGCTGGCTGAGTGGAAATTCTACAACTAGAAGGAAAGAGAAAAGCTCACAGAGAATTGGAGGTACGGCAAAGGGTCTTTGTGCGCGCAGAGAGGAAGGGCAGCTGAGAGCCTGGCTGACTTTCTGTGGCGGAAGGGGGAAGGAAGCCCCCGACCGCACTGAACCCCAGTTCTGACTGCACTGAACCCCAGTTCCGGGCGAGCCCCTGGGGACCCACGCTCTTACGGTGGGGAGTCTGGACTCTCGGGCGGAGACTCGGGAGCCGGGAAGGTGGAGGACTGAAGGCGCGCGCATGCCAGTGCGCACAAAGGTTGCGGAGGTTGCCACAGGCTTTCCCTAGTGGAAGGGAGTCGGAGGCTCCTGACTGCACTGGGCCCCAGTTCTGACTGCACTGAACCCCGGTTCCAGGCGAGCCCCTGGGGACCCACGCTCTTGTGGGGGGAGTCTGGACTCTCGGGCGGAGACTTGGGAGCCGGGGAAGGCAGAGGTCTGCACATGCGCACAAGGGCAAGGCTGCCGGGAAGCCAAGACTGTCTGCTCCGCCCTGAGACTCCACCCCATCCAAGCCGAGCACAGAGGCTATTGCAATTTGGCAAGTCTAATCCTATAAGGCTGTCTCCAGCACCGAACTCCTCCCAGGATAGACGCAGCTGATCCTTACAGCCAACTGGCCTGAAGGTCAATTCCTCCCAGTGATACCAACAACAATCAAGATTTAACTACAACAAGGCTGTACACACAGTCCACAAAGGAGTGCACCAAGAGTGTCCACCTCAGGTTAACTGGGGAGGCCGACCCACTGGGCCATATAGGAAACCTAGCACACAAATTTACCCTACCAACTCAGGGAAGCAGTGAAAATGCGGCGTCAAAGAAACAGATCACAAACGAAAGAAATGAAGGAAAACAAAAGACTGGATATAGAATTCAAAACCACGATTATAAGGCTTTTCAAGAATATCCTAGAAAAGGCCGATAAATATAACGAGACCCTCGAAGATATGAAAAAGGACCAACTAGAAATTAAACATACACTGACTGAAATAAAAAATATTATACAGAGACCCAAAAACAGACTAGAGGAACACAAGAATCAAGTCAAAGAATTGAAATACAAAGAAGCAAAAAACACTCAACCGAAAAAGCAAAAAGAAAAAAAAAAAATCCAAAAAGTTGAAGATAGTGTAAGAAGACTCTGGGACAACTTCAAGCGTACCAACATTAGAATTATGGGGGTGCCAGAAGAAGAGAGAGAGCAAGATACTGAAAACCTATTTGAAGAAATAATGACCGAAAACTTCCCCCACCTGGTGAAAGAAATAGACTTACAAGTCCAGGAAGCGCACAGAACCCCAAACAAAAGGAATCCAAAGAGGACCACACCAAGACACATCATAATTAAAATGCCAAGACCAAAAGACAAAGAGAGAATATTAAAAGCAGCAAGAGAAAAACAGTTAGTTACCTACAAGGGAGCACCCATACGATTGTCAGCTGATTTCTCAACAGAAACTATGCAGGCCAGACGGGAGTGGCAAGAAATTTTCAATGTGATGAATAGCAAGAACCTACAACCAAGATTACTCTACCCAGCAAAGCTATCATTCAGAATTGAAGGGCAGATAAAGAGCTTCACAGATAAGAAAAAGCTAAAGGAGTTCATCACCGCCAAACCAGTATTATATGAAATGCTGAAAGGTATTCTTAAAGAAGAGGAAGAAGAAAAAAGTAAAGATAAAAATTATGAACAACAAATACATATCTACCAATAAGTGAACCTAAAAATCAAGTGAATTAAAAACCTGAGGAACAGAATAATCTGGTGAATATAATAGAATCAGGGGCATAGAAAGGGAGTGGACTGATAATTCTCAGGGGGAAAGGGGTATGGGGGGTTCATGAAGAGACTGGACAAAAATCATACACCTATGGATGAGGACAGTGTGGGGGAGGTAAGGGCAGAAGGTGGGGTGGGAACTGGGTGGAGGGGAGCTATGGGGGGAAAAAGGAGAAACAATTGTAATAATCTGAATAAAGATTTATTTAAAAAAATAAAAAAATAAAAAAAAATAAAAGACCTATGAAAACATGATGTGAAACTCTAAACTGGTATAACAAAGAATTAGTCTCTAGCAAATAAAGAACTCCTGCCAATGAGAACTCCTGCTATTTCACAGCTCACAAAGGCTGCTACTACTCCCTCCGATTCCTATTTCCAAGTATGATTGATCCATACCTGGATAACCCAATCATCCATAAATTCAAACTGGCTTCCTCTTGCCATCTGGATTAAGAATTATTGCTGGGTAATGGGATTACAGACAATAATTTTGCTCCCTTTTACTTTTTTGTAATTTCCAATTTCAACCATGAGCATATGTTATTTTAATAATGGAAGAAATAAAACTCTTTTAAAGTTAAAACAAATAATAAAGCAAGTCATAAAAGAATACTTACACTATAATTCTATTTACATATAAATGCTAAGGTAAAAAATATATTTTTTATGACATGTATTTGTTTGGTAAAACTATAGAAAAGCAGAGATTGATCTAGAGACAAATGGTAGCAGAGGGGAGGGGGTTTGAGAGCAACCAAAGGACTTATATGCATGCATATTAAGCATAACCAATGGACATAGACACTGGGGTGGTGGGGGCTTGCCCAGGCTGGGAAGAGATGGGGAGGGGGTCAATTGGGGGAAAAGGAGACATATGTAAAACTTTAGACAATAAAAAAAATAATAATTTTTTAAAAAGAAAAGCAGAGAATAGTTTACACAAAATTCAGGAAACTAGCTACTTCTGAGGGAGAAAGAGAGAGGGAGACTCCATCAGGCAGGGAATTGCAAAAGGCTTTAAAAGTACTAGAAATCTTCCTTTTGTTAAGCTAGTAACAAAAAGAGGCCTTCAATTTATCATTTGTTAAGTTGAAGATGTATGTTATATGCACTTTTTTTAAAAAATATATTTTATTGATATTTTTACAGAGAGGAAGGGAGAGGGATAGAGAGTTAGAAACATCGATGAGAGAGAAACATCGATCAGCTGCCTCCTGCACACCTCCCACTGGGGATGTGCCCGCAACCAAGGTACGTGCCCTTGACCGGAATCGAACCCGGGACCCCTCAGTCCGCAGGCTGACGCTCTATCCACTGAGCCAAACCGGTTTCGGCTGTTATATGCACTTTTATACAGATGGCTTGTTTCACGATTTAAACAAGAAGACTAAACAGGGCTGAAGAATCAGAATTTGGGGAATGTAACCCAGACTCTTCCACTTGCTGACTATAACCTTAAGCAAGTCATTTACTAGAAACCTCTCAGAGGAGTTTTTTCTCCTTATTTTAAACATGAAGAAGCTAACAGCTATCGTATGTTTAGCACTTTACTGTTTCAAGTTCCTAGACTACAGTACAAACTACAGTGCAAATATGTAGGTGAACTATGAATGAAATGATAATTCCAAGTAATGCCTCCTTATTAAATAGAACATAACACTAAGAACTCAATGTGAGGACATACAAGGCTATTCACATTCTAGTCTTCCTATCTAATAATTGGCAACTACTAATATTTATAAAACACTGTGTTAAATGCTTTCTATAGATTATTCTGTTTAATCCTCCAAAAAAACTTTATGAGATTAGGTCTCTTATGCCTGTTTTACAGATGAGACCATTGTGCCCAAGGTCATACAACTAATAAATGGTGGACAGACCTCAGAATCCACACTCTTCACGACCACATTAGTTTTGCCTCACTTCTCGCACTATATTTAAATCGTCTGTCTCTCCCACTACACTGAAAGCTGTTTTTTGTTCATTTTCATTTCCCCTGGCACTTAGCAGGCAATAAGTAAATAAATACTGAGCAAATATTTCATATATGCACAGTGTTTTCAGGACACAAAGTTATTTCAGGACATGAACTGATTTGTTCCCCTTGACAGCTTTGTGAAGCACGAAAGTTTTTTTAAAAACCATTTTAACCATATTTAAGTGTACAATTCAGTAGAAGTATATTCACACTGTTGTATAACCATTACTACTAAGTATGAAAGGTTTTTAATAACTACTGAAATCACTCAACTATCAAATTGTAGAATGGGGATTTGAACCCAGGACTCTTGACCCCTAAATTTACAAGCTACTCATTCTACCAAGGTACCTGTCTATTAATACCTCCTTCTGCTCTCCCCTTCACACCAGAATTCTGTAAGAACCAAATGAGGTAAAGTGCCCTGGCCGGTGTTGCTCAGTAGTAAAAGCATTGGCCTGTGCACCCAAGGGTCTTGTGTGGGAGGCAACCAGTCCATGAGTCTCTCTCTTTCTCTCCCCTCCCTACTTCCCATCCGTTCTCTCTGAAAAGCAATGGGGAGAAAATATCCTCAGGTGAAGATTAACAAAATGAGGTAAAGAGACTAAAACACTTTACATGCATTTCTATAGCACAGGTGATCACAGTTGGAGGAAGGGGATGGTAATCCACCAAGATATTTCTTCCAGGTGATTACTTTTCATTTAGAGCTTTCAAAAGCTAGCTAGGGCTTTAAAAATATAAATATCCCATTCTACATCAAGCTCACAGATCCACAAAAGCAATGTCAGCATCCCAAAGTGAACTTATGAGGAGAAAAGATTGCATTAATTCAACTACACTGTCATCAAATGAACAGGTAATTGCTCAAACCTGATTTTTATTGTAATAAAGCTTCCTCATTAAAAAAAAAATACACTTTCATTCTAAGGATTAAATCTAACCTTCCATCATTCTACCCATTTTGGAACTACAGAAAAAAAAGAAAAGCATTCTAAATATTGGGTATTTTAATATGCTCAACTGTGAAAGCCAAGGAAAATGATTTGCTTGTGAGATGAACTCTGAGACTTAACTAAAAAAGAATGATTTTGATTCATTGGTGCCAATTTTAGTCTTTTTACATCCCTCCCTATTTTTTTCCTCAGTTTGAGCTCTAAAATCAACAGCCACTTGTTTAACATATCATAGTTGATGCAATTAAGCCCAGAAAACTGTTTCCCTAAAGATGTTTCTTCCATGCACACCCCTCTACTTCCCAGCATCATCATTCTGCCATGAGAATAATTATGAAGCTTTAAATAAAATTGGAGATATTGTTTCTGTAGCTATTGTAATGTGTCTACATCAATGCCATCCCCTAAAAAATAAAAAATTCTACATGATTTATCCATATCTGATAGAATTCTTACCACCTGAGTTCCTTCAGAAGAAAATTCAATCTATAGAAATATAGTCCAATTATTATAAATCTTATCAAGTAATGTCAGAAGAGAATCAAATGAAAAACTCCATTAATACCAAACCATCTTACCAATGAATATTTATGACATTTCCATATTTTCTGTCCTCTCTGTTTACATAAAGCAGTGGTGCCAAGATTCATCTCAGGATTATTAGCCTGCAATACAATGATGGGCCTAATTGCCTTGCAAACCAGGACACCAATAAATGGAGTCTTCAAGCAATCAATTTTAAGAAGAAAAAAAGGCCTAAGCTCTTTCTGCATACATGCACGCTCCCTGACTGGGAAATAAATTCAGCCTCATATTTTTCAATCTCATTCACCAGTTCTCAAGCAAAGAATGCTACCTCACGCCCATCAAATCTATTTAATTCCAAATTCCAGGACTAATTTTTAATGCACCATGGGGGAGGGTGGAGAAGAGAAGGCAGAGACATCTTATAGAAAGATACCTGCCACATTCCATCTTTATCTTCTCCACCTTTTATTTGGGATTGGATTTTTTTCTCCTAACCTTCTTGTTATATGAACACAGATATACCTCATTTTATTGCACTTTGCTTTATTGCCATTCACAGGTGTTGCAATTTTTACAAATTTAAGGCAAGACTTTCCACCAGCAATAAGACCACAACTCGGTTGATTGCAATACTCATTTATTACAGAGGTCTGGATCCAAACTGCACTGTCTCCAAGGTGTATGCCTGTATTAGAAGACACTTTCACCTTCTTAATTCTACCTTAACTGAAGCCCCTCTCAACTTCACCCTTTGGGCTGATCCAAATATGATACTAACAGAAATGAAAAAAATAAAAAGATTAAACTAACAGCTTAAGACGTCTTCTAGGAAAGAGAATCTTTCCTGTGCCTTCTCTCTCCCCTACAAAGTCCCCTCTGATTACTGTCTCTCTCCAAACCACAGCCTCCAAAGATGTCCATTTAAGTCCACCCCTTAACCCTCTTCTGTCGCTTGGAGGACATCCGAATCCTTCCTTTTCATCCAATCCACCTCTTCCCAGCACGGTTCACTGCCCCTCTCCATCCGCTCTGCCCCATCCACACCAACTCCATGTCTCCTCTCCTTAAGTAACCCCTCTGCCACCGCACCATCACAACCACCCCTCCTGTCCTACCAGTTCATCTCAGACACTCTCCCTCTGCCACCTTGACCAAGGGACATTTTCTTCAAGATACCATCCCCCAACCTTGCTCACCACCTGCCACTATTCTTTCATGAGTCCAGCTCAGCAGCGTCTGCGGTGCCCTCTGCCTCGACCCTGCACCCAAGGACCCACCACCAATGCCCCTTCCGGTGGTTCTAAGATCACCCTAAATCCCATCCCACTGTGCCCCCTCCCAATTTCAATCCTGGTCCACCCATTTGGGGCCTAATTTCTAATTTACCCCCCTCCTGCCAGCTCACTATCACACTCCCCTCATTGAAAGTCCTATCCCCACCAGCTCCTATTCCAACCTCCGTAAACATTCCCCAGGAAAACCCCAAATTCTACCTCCTCTGCTCTCCTAACCCACGCTATTCATTAAGTCTCCACAAATTCCATCACCCCTAGATGGCAAACGCCTACTTCAAGCCCAGGTCTCAACCCATGCCAAGCCCCTCACCCCCAGTTCCTACCACCCCTATCAGCCTGCCCTAGGTCCACCCCAAATTCCACCCGCCTGCATTAACACTCCACAAGGGTCCTATCCAACCCTGCAATCCCACTCTCTGGAAATTACCCCCCAACCCCGCGCTCCAGCTCGGATCCCAAACTGTCAATTGCTCGGATCCCAAATCCACCACCCTCCTTCAGTCCCCTCCCCCACTAAAAGCCACCCCACTCTAGTCTCATCACCCAGCTCGCCCAAATTCCACCCCAACCCCACGCTCCGGTGTCGGGTCCAGTTATTCCCCACTGAAAGTCCTCTTCCCCTGTCGCCCCCTCCCCCCCAAAAAAAAAACCTGCGTGGGTCCCACCCTCACCCCACCCCCAGCCTAGCCCCAGCCCGCGCCTGGACAAGTCTCCCTGCCAGCCCGCCGTTCCATCGCGACCTCAGCCCCTTCCCCCAGCCCGCGTTCCGCAGCCCCCGCTCCCATTCTCCCCAGCACCACCGGCCCAGGCTCCGGGCGAGCGGACCGGGGAGGGGGGGTCTCCTTACCGGCGAGCCGCTGCAGGCGAAAACGGCGGCGGCGGGGGCTGAGGCGACGATGCCCTTGTCTTCTCTGGAGGCTACGGAGGCGACGCTCTCGCTCCCTCGCCTGTGTCCAGTAAGGTGGCGGATGGCGCGCAGGGACCGGGAGCCTCCTCCTCCTCAGCGACTCGGCTCTGAATCCTCTGCAGTAGCTGCCGAGAAGCCCGACGGGTGGGGGAGGGGACGCTCCGCTGCGGGCGAGGGAGGAGGAGGCGAGGGGGGGGAGCGGGGGACCTATAAGAAGGGCGGGGAAGGAGGAGCCGGCGCCGCGCCGCGACACGTCCCACAGCCTCTGCGAGAGCAGGGACCACAACTCCCGGCATGCCTCGCGCCGGCCCGCGCGCGGCCTGCGCTGGCCGCCCCGCGCCCGGGGCTGAGGGGCTGCGCCCTCCGGGGTCCTGGACAATGGGATGAAGCCAACCCTCGGCGGCGGCTTTTGTAGACTCCAAAGACCACATGTGCGAGTCGTTAGGACGCCCTGCGGCCCCATCCCCAGGTGGCGATGTTCTCAGTATCTCCAACTTCTTCAGGCGCGCGCGCGAACACACAAACACACACGCACACACACACACACACACGCCGCCGCCTTGCTGCTGGACTACATTTTCCAGCATGCGCCACCGTCTCCAGCCTTCCTTCTCCGGTCCCTGCGAAATGCTGGCAAACGCAGTTCACAGTCCTGCCTCCATGTTAAGAAAAAGAAGTGAAGGAGAGAAAAAAGGAAAGGAATGTGCCGGCCGACCGAGGACAGGCCGAAGTGGATTAGATCACCGGGGAGACTGCGCTCTCTTCGCCATCCCCGTGGCCACGATCTCACAAAACTAATGCAGCAGCTTCCTCCCGGCCTCCCTGTAAACCGAGGATGAAACTTGAGTCCAAATGTAAAAAGGACATAATTCTTGACCCAGCTCTATTACTTTTTGCAGTTTACCTTAAAAAGGCCATCGGACAATTTGGAAAAAAAGGAATGCGAGAGGTTGTTACAGAAGATTGTCGATAATGGGGGTTGGGGGGAGGAACGCACATGTTCATCAACAGGGGCTGATTATACAAACAATGCAGTACTAAGCAGCCATTTAAAATAATGATATAGATCTATGTATTGGCATAAGAAGCTATTCACATTTTGTTCTCGAGGGGGAAAAATTGATTACACAACAGCATGTTTAGAATGGTCCAACTTATAGGAAGTTTGAGACAATATTCTATAAACATAGAAAGATTTCAAGAAAGAGGTTCCCCAAAATATCAGTGATTATCTTGGAGGAAAGGGTGTCAGATTTTAAGTAATTTTAATTTTCATATTGCCTGAATGTGTAAAAGGAATACAATTTTTTAAGCTATAAGACTATTTTCAAAAATACAATTTCCTTACACAACAACCATATCTTTGCTGCCTAAAAGCTTTTTGTGGTTTCCTATTGCTCCAGGGCTAGGCCTGTCTGGTTTTTCTGGGAGCTCAACACTACTATTAAAACAAGTAGCGTTGTCCACTTAAAATCATAAAACAACATTACATTAGTAGGAGGATTTTCTCTATTTTCATTGTCTCTTCTCAAAGTTTTTCTTCTTCTGGTCTTTCTAAACCCTTATCTCCTACTGAATCTTAAAGCTCTGGACAAAACCCTGCCTCCCCTAGAACATATTTTAGGCACACTGATTTTCCTTACATCTGAGTTCTTATAGCAGTGGTTTCTAATCTGTGGACCAGAGATCACTGTGGGGAGAGGGAGTGAGGCTGGAGGAACAGTTATTGTAAAGGCTCTACAAAGCTCTACTTAAACAAAGCATTCTCTATAGACTGAATAAATGTCTTACTCTTAAAACGATTTTTTTCTTTCTGTGTCCGGTTCTCCTAGAATATAAAATGGGGTGTCAGATAATCTCTGATTTAGCATAATCTTGTATTCAATTACAGTATTTTAGATTTCATGTCATTATTCTGCACTGTTGTACAAGAAATACCAGAACATTTGAGCCCCACTAGCCAGCCCACAGGAGGACGGCAGGCCTACCAGAGAAAGCCCATGTTGCCTAGGTCAGAGTTTAACAGTCCTGCTGCAGCCGATCCATCAGCTTCACCCCACCTCAATCTAGTTACACCCCTATCCTTAGGAATCCCTTTCCCAAAACACATCAGGCACTTTCTTTTTTCAAACTTCGTATCTCATTTTTCATCCTATTCTCCCAGCCTTAAAATTCCACCCCCGCCTCCAAAAAACATCCTATTCTACTGTTCTCTTAGAATAGTAAGAAAAGTGCCTAGGACGTGTTGACTATGTCCTTTCCCCTCTCTGAATTGCTTAGACCATCCTCTCTTCTAAACCCTTTTCACTCCTCCTTTTCCCTACTTCTCCAAATGGCAGAAAGTGGGGGCTGGGTGATGAAAATTAGAAGGAATCTGCTGTGTCCTGTGAGTAAAGGTTCATGTGAGTTAGGGGAATCAGTATGCGGAAGCTTACTGGACTAGGACTCTGGGAATCAGATCCTGAATTAGACTTTGCCATGAACATGCTGGGAGACCTTTAGTAAATCCTTTTCTGAACCTCAGTGTTTATATCTGTAAATGGAAAGAAAGTTCCTATCCTCTCACCTCATAAGATTATTAGAAGAATCCAATGAAACAATATGTATGAAAGTATATTGAATATTGTAAAGTGCCATTTATAGTCCAAACCCTTCATCTAATTTGAGAATTATCTCTCCAAATCCCTGCCAAGTCTTGGCATATATACTCTTTACTCAGAATTATTATTAATGAATGTATTAAAGTATTTAAAGAATTAACTCTATTAAGCCAATTTAATTCCTTGGTAAATTTTCTATATAGCACATGTTAGGGTCGCCAAAGGAGGAATGCATGAGGCCAGAGTGCTGAGGGATTATGAATTTATTAGGGCATCTGGATACCAGATGGGCTGAGCCCCAAAATGGCACCAGCACCCAAAGACAGGAGTCAGAGGTTTTTAAAGGACTCTAGGCGGGCTTTTTCTGGGCGGAGAATTGTTCGTGCAGGTCCGGATCCTGGGAGGTCTCAGGGGAGAGAGAATGGTCTTAGCACGTGGGATATGGTCTTAGCAAGTGGAATGTGGTCTAAGCAAAAGGGGATGTTCGTTGTGAAGTGGCCTAAAGGTCATTTCCTAGAGGAGGGGTATCAATTCAATTATACCTTAACAGCATAATTGATCAAACTTAACAGCACAGTTAAACAATTTCTAACTTTTCTAGATTTTTATTTTATTTATTTTTATACTTTTATTGATTTCAGAGAGGAAGGGAGAGGGAGAGAGAGAAACATCTATAATAATAAAAGCATAATACGCTAATTAGACCAGATGTCCTTCGGACAAAGCTGGGGCTGGCGGGGGTGGAGGCAGAGGCAGCCGCAGGAGGCAGTGGCAGGAGGCAGTGGCAGGGCTGAGCCCCTTGCACGAATTTTGTGCATTGTGCCTCTGGTCAGTGATAAGAAAGAATCATTGATTGGCTGCCTCCTGCACATCCCACACTGGGGTCAAGCCTGCAACTGAGTATATGCCCTGACTGGGAATCAAACCATGACCTCCTGGTTCATAGGTTGATGCTCAACCACTAAACCATGCCAGCCGGGCTAGGTTTTTCTATATTGAATTTTCATCAAAATATATGCTTTTCTCTGTCACTTTTACAAGAAAGATTTGATTAATCAAATAGCTACCTTTATCAATTTTTACTGATTATCACTTCAGCCATTATGAAATTTCTAGTCATTATTTCCACCATCTCCACCTTTTCCTGGGAGCAATTTGAGCCATTGTCAGTTTTATTTTGTGTTGATTATTTCTACCAAGTGGAATTTTCCCAGGGGTCAACTTTGCAATGTTCAATGCCATCAACAAAGATGGGATCATTCAGTTTGCTTTTCCATCCATAATAAATTTTTGCCACATGTAGTTTTAGCCATTGTCAGTTTTATTTTGTGTTGATTATTTCTACCACATCCAATTTTTTTCTGCAACCGAACTGTAACAAACTCCGGGGCAAAATGACAGCGTCAAAACACTAACCTCTGCCTGTTATTATCTGATTAACGATGACTGTGAGATAGTTTTATCGCAGCTATGTTAATGAGCTGGCTTTCAACTCTCTCTCTCAAAGCATCTCTTTAGGAACCTTGGCACAAGTGTGGACTGGAGTATTACTTTAAGAATTGCAGGAAAATGGACGACAGAGACCATGTTAGGAGAACCAAACAGGTGCTGTGCTGGTGTCTAAGATCCATTATCTCATTTAACCCTTCAGCCTAAATGTCCTTCACGTGACCCTTTTATAGTAGAGGAAATTGAGACCCAGAGAGAGGAAGGGATTGGCCAAGTTAGGAACAGAAACCAGACCCCAGTTTAATTCTCAGTTAGTGCAATTTGAATAATCCTAAATTCCAAAGTTACCTAATTTAATTTTTGAACTTTTGCTATAATCTTGTTGGAAAATTTAATTATAATATTTAAGTTTAGCTAACCTATGAAATAAGAAAAATATTTGCATGTAAACAAAGCATTCTCAAAGAGCTTTTTGTAACAGCAAATGATACAAAGAGTGTGAACATGTTTTGTAAATGACCCAACACTGGTCAAATGGACATTACTGCCATTTGTGATGAGGGCTGTTAAATAAACCTGCTATGCTAGCTTGACAAGAGTGCTAGAAAACTAGTAACACACCACTAGCATTTATAGGTGGGTATCAAAAGCCCAGCCTAATATTCAATTCTAATAACCAACATTAAAGGGATAAGATTGCATTGTGCCTATCCTTTAAGACCTACTAGTAAATCGGTCGTCAGGAAGCCTCTCCTGACCCCTGCTTAGGTTAGGAGCCCACTTAGCTCCCACTGCCTGCTCACACTATCACGTTAATTGTCTATTTACTGCCCTCAAGGACGAGGACAAAGGTGATTTGGTTCATCTCTGTGGCCAGCGCTCAGTTCAGCCCAGAGATTCTCACTGTGTAAGGTTTTAGTAAATGGAGGTTGAATTAATGAATCAATCAATTAACATGACAAGTACACAGACTACATATACTTATCAATTACATTCCTTGTCAATTAAAATGACAAGGAAAATGTCCCAATAAATCTGAAAAAAAAAATGTAAGTCACATGGGCAAAATGAACATTAAGTAAAGAGCAAAAGTAAATCACAAACAAATCTGCATGAACTGATTGCAGCTATCTAGGCTCCCACACAGCCGCAGAAGGAAAGAGCCTTGCATCCTTAGGTTCAAATCCTATCTCAGAAGCGATTGGGTGTCCTCGGTCAAGTCAGTTCTTCTCCTGTACCTGTTTCCTTATCCATAAAATGACTGACCTTGCAGAACTCCCAAGGCAGATGAGAGAGGTCATTAGAGTATCAGATGCTTTTCGTGCTATAAGAGCTGACAGACGTGAAGGTTGTTTCTAACAAAGGTCAGAAGATAATTGAGAGAGAAGTTTCCTGTTAGGAGGATCCTTTATATAAATTATGCTGCTCAAGTTCATAAACTTAAAAAAACACACATACCAAATATAGTGGGTTGAATTGTGTCCCCCAGAAAGATACAGGCATACCTCATTTCATTGCCCTTCACTTTACTGTATTCCACAGATGTTGCACTTTTACAAGTTGAAGACAACACCCTCCACCAGCAAAAAAATTATAACTAACTTTATTGTGATGGCATACCCTCAATATATCCGGGCTATGCCTGTATGTCCAAGTTCTAACACCTATACCTGTGAATGTGACCTTATTTGGAAGTAGGATCTTAGCAGTTAAGAATCTCAAAATGACATCACTCCTGGATTTAGGTGGGCCCTTTATCCAATGAGGGGTGTCTTCATAAGGGAAGGAAGAGGAGGATTTGAGATGAAGAGACACCAAGGGGAAGGCCATGTGAGAAGAGAAAAGCAGAAGGTAATCATGTACCCCAAGCCAAAGAACATCAGGGATTGCCAGTAGTCTCTAGGACAGGGGTGGGCAAACTTTTTGACTCGAGGGCCACAATGGGTTCTTAAACTGGACCGGAGAGCCGGAACAAAAGCATGGATGGAGTGTTTGTGTGAACTAATATAAATTCAAAGTAAACATCATTACATAAAAGGGTACGGTCTTTTATTTCAATAGTTTTATTCATTTCAAACATTTTAACAAGAAGAATGTAAACACTAATTATTATAATTTGAAACTTCAAAAAATGGAGGAATCATAGCACAATAACATACCTTATATTGAAGATGGCAAAGGCAAAATAAAATTGCCTAACAAAGGAAAGGTACAAAAGCCTTTCAAATTAAACTTAAATATAATAAAATAATTTAAAACTAAAACAAATAGAAAAGAACAAAATGTGTAAACAGTAAATTAAACATTTTCTTTAGTGCAACTTCCAAATTATGCCCGGGACGTAGATGTAGATGGCAATGTAGACTGGGTTGAAAGGTTTTTGGTCTTTAAAACATCAACTTCAGTGGGAACAGTGTTGTTGGTCTCCTTTTTAGCTAATGCTCTGATACTGTGCTCTCCAGGGGCGTGTCTCCCTCCATCACCACGATAACGTGTCTACGCATTCCCAGGGTGATGTCGGGGGACGCGTCCGCGGGCATTACAAGGAGCCTCTGGAAGATTGAGAGGTTGTTCCTTCTACTGAATGGGCGGATATAAATCCGCCCACTCAGAAGAAGGAGCTGAGGCCGTGTTTCCCCACGTTGCCATGTTAACACTGCTGCTGGTGAAGGAGCGGAGGTGAGAGCAAGAGAACCCTCCGCTCTTTCGGCTCCACGGGCCGGGTAGAACAGCCGAACGGGCCGGATTCGGCCCGCGGGCCGTAGTTTGCCCATGGCTGCTCTAGGAGCTAGGAGAGAGAAATGGAGGGATTCTCCCTCAGAGCCTCCAGAAGGAACAATCCTGCCAATGCCTTCATTTCAGATTTCTGGCCTCCACAACTGGGAAAGAACAAATTTCTATTGTATGAAGCCACCCAGTTTGTGGCAATTTGTTAAGGTAGCCCCAGGAAACTAATACAGCAATTAAGCTGGAAACCCAAGAAATTAAGTCATTAGCAAATATTTTAAGTCCTCCAAACAGATTCAAAGGAGCCTATTTCAGGAAATGTTTATCAGTTCCATTTCATTTATCATCTCTAATAGCAGCTCTGGAAAATTAGTGTTAACATCCATTGGCTTTAAATCTGTGCCTTTTATCTTTTTAACACTTATTGCATTCTTAGTTCTTGCCCTGTCTCCTGAGATAGCTCATACTTCAAATCAATGTGAAGAACTTCGATGTCATACAAAGTACACAGACATGAGGAAGCCAGATCTGGATTCATATCCCAGCTCAGTCACTTAGAGGCTGCAACATTGGGGAAATCATTTCTGCTCACTTTACTGCCATGTCCTCAATTGGAAACATTCATTTTAGGGTTTGGGGCTTGGACATGCGTGTGGCTTGTTCTCTGGAAGTGAAGAGGAGTAGGATATGGTAGACAGAAGTACATTGGTATCTACTAACCATAAAAAGGGACTCCCCAAATATTTTTTTTCTACATAATACCCTAGCTCCTTTGCAAGGGAAGGATCCCAAATAATGACCAGGATGTAAGCTGGACTTAATTTGATTTAAATTCAATAAAGTAATATGTCATTTCTTACTCGCCTAAGTTTGTGGAGTAAGATTCATACCCACTACATAATCAAAAGAAAAAATGAAACTGACAACAGGTAAATTGTACACAGTGAAATTACTTATTGACTAAAAATTGATGGAAAAATAAAACAAATCTTTTAGACAAAATGTAGATTCGTAAAATTTGTCCCAGGAAAAGTGGACTTGATAGGACATAGAAATAACAACCGTAAAAGATAACTTATAATGACAGAAGCTTTAATTATTAAACTGTGATACGGATTTTTATAATTGACTGACAATTCAAATCATCATAATAAAATTTATACAGAAGGTTATTTTTCAGATGAAAATAATTATAGCTCAATTTTAAGTGAAAATGGATTAGCTGGAAATAGATTTAATAGGCTATATAGAAAATCAAAGTTATTGGACTGACTCAATGGCATTTGTTCTGGGAAACACTTTCTCAGTGCAGTGAAAAGTAATCAATCTGATATAACTCCATCTAAAAATTTGTATTCACAAGACAAAATCATCCTTAGGGTCAAAACAGGAGACCAAATATCCTGGCTTCTCTGCTGAAGCTCCTAGAGAGAAAATAGAAATGGAGGCAGGCCAAATCTTTGCTGATCTACATTTTACCAAGAATATTTCTCTGAATTTTCCATCAATAAAAAATTTCACTGTGTGCAATTTTACTGCCATAGTTTTATTTGTTGTTGTTGTTGTTGTTGATCATGTAATGGTCATTGCCCATGTAGTGAAGGCCCCTGCCTTGGGGTCTCACTACTTAACTTTCTCTTTGTCCATCCATTGCTCCATCTGTCCACTCAGCAGTTATCCACCAAACACTTACTCTGTAGCAGGCCATGGCAGAAGAATCAGGCCAAGCCCCTGTCCTCATATAATGGCACTTTTACTTCTTTTTCCTAATTTACATTTTTTCTTGTTATTTCACTGGTGAGGCCCTCTAGTACAATCTTGAATAGAAGTGGTGATAATGAGAACCCTATTTTTATATTTCACCAGTAAAAATGATACTTGACATGGGTTTTTGTGTGTGTATGTGTGTGTATGTGTGTGCATGCTCTTTTTCAGATAAAGTTCCCTTCTATTTAGTTTGAAAATGATTTTATCATAAATGGATGGTGACTTTTATCAAAGGATTTTTCTACATCTCTTGAGATGATCCTATGATTTTTTTAAAAACTTATTCTGTAAGTAAAGTAAATAGTGTTGATTAATTTTCAAATGTGTAATCGACTTGTATTTCTGGAATAAACACAACTTGGTTGTATAGTATTATACTATTTATAGGTCTTTGGATTTGTGGCTGATTTTTTTTTTTCTTTTAGAGTTTTTGCATCTTTGTTTGGCCTATAATTACCCTTCCTGATAATGTCCTTGTTAAGTTTTTGAATCTAGGAATTGCTGATCACATAAAATAAGTTGAGAAGTAGTTCCACTTTTTCTATTCACTGGAAGCATCTGAACCTGGAGTTTTCTTTGTGAGGAAATTTTTTAAATAAAACATATCAATTTCTTTAATAGAAACAGGACTGCTCAGTTTTTCTATTCTTTTTGTGTCAGTTCTAGTAGGCTGTGTTTTTCTAAAAATGTGTCCATTTCATCTTTTCATCTGAATTTTCAAGTTTGTTGGAATGTAATTATTTATAATATCCTTTCATTATCTTTTTGATGAATATTGGATCTGTAGTGATGGTTCTCTTCATTTCTGAAGTAATAGTGTATCTCCTCTTTTTTTAACTTCATCAGTCTTGCCAGAAGTTTATTAATGTTAGTAGCTTAATTGGTTCTTTTGATCACTCTTTCATGTCTTTGTTTTCTATTTTATTAACTTATTCTATTTTTTTCTTCCTTAACTTTATTTGGATTTAATTTCTGGATGTTTTTCTCTAACTCCTTGAAGCTGATATTTAGATCATTGAATTTCAGCCATTTTTTCTTTCTAATATATACATTTAAAGCCATAAATTTCACTTTAAGCATGGTTTTATTTTCATTTAATTAAAATATTTCCAATGTCTATAATCAGTGTTCTTTTTACCTGAGAGAGAGGCAGGGAGGGAGAGAAAAGGAAAAACATTGATGTGAGAGAGAAACACACACACACACACACACACACACACACACACACACATACACACACACACCCTACGCACCCTGATTCCTGCAACCTGGGCACATGCCCTAACCAGGAATTGAACCACCACCTTCCTGTGTACAGGACAGCACTCCAACCAACTGAGCCATAGTGTTGTTGTTGTTATTGTTTAAATCCATGGATTATTTAGCAGTGTATTATTCAATTTCCAAAAAAAGTTAGGGTATTTCTAGTTTTCTTTTTGTTTTTTATTTCTAGTATAACCCAATAGTGATTATTGAGATCCCTATATAATTTCAGTTCTTTGAAATTTGGTTAGATTTACATTTATACCCCAGAATATCAATAAGTATTCCCTATGCGCTGTCATACTGAACTCCTGGAAGTTCCCAGATTTTGTTTTTCCCTACATGACCTTTTTGTCTAAACCATGTGTGACGAACTCAAATGCCTACATTTGAAAGGGACAGAAACAATATAAAATAAAAAGAAGGTTTTAGACTCCTAAACTTAAACAAACAGAAAATTGACTGGAAAAACTACACAGCTGCAAACATTGGCTACCTTTCATGAAAAAGGAAGGATGGCTCAGAGGCAGAAGCAATACTCAAGAGAAGTATTCCCAAGTGTGGGCTGAATCATGGAACTGCTCAATTTCAAAATCAATGTGTGCCCTGCTTGATTTCAGAATTGCTATGGACCAGTGACTCCTGTGTGCCTCCTGTTTCCTCCCTCTGTGAGTAAGAGGGTTTATCGTGGTTATCCTAGACCTGTGCTACCATGGTATGTTGGGTGGGTCACTCATTTGTAGATGTTCAGATAAAGCACAACTATACTTGATGAGATTACTGAAGGAACTGTACCCAAGGAGGTTCATTTACATCTAAACTTGGCTGAAATAATAAAATTCTGAATCTCAAGTTGGTGCTGTAATGAGATAAGACTTTTGAGGGACTTGGGGGTGGAGGAGGGTATTTTGCCTTGGGGTCAAGAAGCAGATTATGTTAGCCAGCCTTCAAGATGTCCCCCAATAATTTTTACCTCCTGATATTCACACCCCTGACAGAGTGTGACTTCTGAAATTAGGTAAGAAAAAGCTTTGTGGTTTCAGCCTTGCTCTTTCTTGATCACTTGTTTCAGTGGAAGCCAGCTTCCATGTCATGAGAACAAATTCACACCATGAGGAACTGAGACCACCTGCCAACAACCAAGCTTCCTGTCAAGTCCTGCAGATGACTGCAGCTCTGGCTGACGTCTTGACTGCAACCTAATGAGAACCTTAATCCAGAATTCTTAGTTATGCCACTTCCAAATACTTAACCACTGAAAACATGTGAGACGATATCTATTGTTTTAGGCCACTAAGTTTTGGGATAACTTTTTATGCAGAAATAGATAATTTATACTCCCATTTGGACTGCTTACACTTGAACTGTTAAAGAAGATCTTTAAAAAAAAAAAAAGATCTATTTAGGTCATGTGAGATCATCATTATAGCAATTGAACTTATATCCTCAGTAATACAAAGCTGTTCCTCTTTCCTCTAAGACATAGACATTTGTGTGTTTTTTTTCTTTCTTTCTTTCTTTTTTTGTTAATCCTCACCTGAGAATTTTTTTTTCCAATTGCTTGTCAGAGAGAGTGGAAGGGAGGGAGGGGTAAAGAGAAAGAGAGTAAGAGAAACATTGATGTGAGAGAGTCACATCTACTGGTTGCCTTCCACACGCGCCCCAACTGATGGCAGAGAGCAAACTGGAACCCTTTGGTGCGCTGGGGGTGGGGGGCTGATGCTCTAACCACTGAGAAACATTGCCCAGACAACTGAGACATTTATTGAGCACCACAACATGCCCCGCCCCTTCACCTGGCTATCTCCTGCTCATCCTCTGGGACTTACCTCTGCCATCTCCATCTCTGAGAGGCCTCCTGTTCCTACGGACAGAGCCCTTCCGTTTTCCTCTGCAGCAGCACTGATTACTATAAGCAATAACAGGCTATGTCCACGTCAGCCTTCTGTAGCAGGTGATGAACTCCTTGAAGGCAGGACCCCAGGCCCAGAGCCAGGCACACGATGGGTAGGGAGAGTCAGTGAGTGTTTACTGAGGATTGAATTAGTAAATGCTAGCGAGGGCCTTAGTGACTTTGGAGGGTCTTTGTGAAAGAAACTCCTGTACCCATGGAGTCTTCAGGGACCTTTGAGGAGGACTCAGCAGACCCTTACAGAACTCCTTTGTTAGGCCCACAATGAATTTAGAGGACAGACAACTCTCACGGAGACTTTCATGATAGATTCAGAGATTTGTAGTTGTAAGCCACAAAAACATAACAGAAAATTCTGGCTGATTTAAGAGGAGGAATTTATTAAAAGAATATGGGAATAGGGTCAATTGGGGGAAAAGGAGACATGTAAAACTTTAGACAATACATTTTTTTAAAAGGCGGGGGAAAATGATGATAAAAAAAGAATATGGGAATAAGCACATGAAAAGATGTTCAACATCATTAGTAATCAGAGAAATACAAATCAAAACCACAATGAGATACCACTTCAAACTCACTAGGGTGGCTAATAATTAAAAAAACAGATAATAACAAGTGTTCAAAAGGATGTGGAGAAATTGGAATTTTACATTCCACTGTTGGTAGGGATGTAAAAGGGTGTAGGTGCTCTGGAAAACAGTTTGTCAGGTCCTCATAAAGTTAAATGTAGAGTTATCATTCCACTACTAGGTATATACCCAAGAAAACAAAAACATATGTACACACAAAAATGTGTACATAAATGTTCACAATGCCACTATTCATAACAGCCAGAGTGGAAACAACTCAAATGTCCATCAACTAATGAATGAATAAACAAAATGTGATATATCCATACTATGGAATTTTTTTTAATATATTTTATTGATTTTTTAAAATATATTTTATTGATTTTTTACAGAGAGGAAGGGAGAGGGATAGAGAGTTAGAAACATCGATGAGAGAGAAACATCGATCAGCTGCCTCCTGCACACCCCCCACTGGGGACGTGCCCACAACCAAGGTACATGCCCTTGACCGGAATCGAACCTGGGACCTTTCAGTCCGCAGGCCGACGCTCTATCCACTGAGCCAAACCGGTTTTAGCCATACTATGGAATTTTTTAAATAAAGATATCTCTTTTCAAATTTTTATTTATTGATTGATTTTAGAGAGAGAGGGGAAAGAGAGACAGAGAGAGAAAGAGACAGAGAGAGAGATAGAAACATCCATTTGTTGTTCCACCCACTTATAGTATACACTTACTAGAGGCCTGGTGCATGAATCCATGCACGGGTGTGGTCCCTCGGCCTGGCTGGCGATCAGGGCCAATCAGGGCCCTCTTGCCCAGTCCTAATCAGGGCCAATCAGGGCCGGGCGGCCAGGGGGAGGGACCGTGAGAGGTAGGCCAGCCACGGGAGGTTGGCTGTGGGATCACACTGACCACCAGGGGACAGCTCCTGCATTGAGTGTCTGTCCCCAGGTGGTCAATGCACATCATAGCTACCGTCTGGTCATCCGGTCATAATGGTTGCTTAGGATTTTATATATATAGATTGGTTGTCCTGACAGGGGATCGAACCCACAACCTTGGCATATCAGACGGATGACACTTTAAACTGAACTACCCAGCCAGGGCCGTACTATGGAATGTTATTTGGAATAAAATGAAGTGAAGTATTGATACAATATGCTACAACATAGATGAACCTTAAAACTTTATGCTATTTGAGAGAAGCTAGTCAGAAAAGACTACATATTATTATTATTTTTTAAATATATTTTATTGATTTTTTACAGAGAGGAAGGGAGAGGGATAGAAAGTTAGAAACATCAATGAGAGAGAAACATCAATCAGCTGCCTCCTGCACACCCCCTACTGGGGATGTGCCCGCAACCAAGGTACAAGCCCTTGACCGGAATGGAACCCAGGACCCTTCCGTCTGCAGGCCAATGCTCTATCCACTGAGCCGAACCGGTTAGGGCAAAGACTACATATTATATAATTACACTTATATGAAATATCCATAGGTAAATCCATAAATGGGCAGTAGGTTAGTGGTTGCCTAGGGATGAGAGGGTGTTGCAAGTTGAATTATGTCCCCCCCCCCGCCCCGCCCAAAGATATGTTAAAGTCCACCCCTACCTGTAAATGTGACCTTATAAGGATTCTTGCAGGTATAATTACGATATAAATATGTGATGCACCTACAAGCCAAGGAACACCAAGAATTGCCGGCAACTTGAGTGGCTCAGAGAAAAGCATAGAACAGGTTCTCCTGCAGAGCCTAGAGAGAGAGCATCGTCCTGCCAGCACCTTGATTTTGGATGACTCCTAGTCTCCACAACTGAGAGAGAATTTCTGTTGCTTTAAGCCACCCAGTTTGTAGTACTTTGTTATGGCAGCCCTAGCAAACTAATATGGGGGACTAGGGAGAAATGGGAGTGACTGCTAAAGGGTATGAGCTTTTTTCCTGGAGTGATGAAAATGTTCTAAAATTTATTGTGATGATGGCTGTGCACTCTGTGAACATACTCAAAACTACTGAATCTGAAACCTGTTATAATAATAATAATAAAAAACAAATACTATTGGGTAGTTAATAGAATTAACAAGAAACCTAGAGAACCAGGTATAGAGTCAGTAACATCACCCTAAATCTTATAAACTGGTCTGGGAAGGACCCACCGTTGCTTTCTCAAACACTGGCCTCTTCATACTTTTAAATATGAAATGAAGCCGGTGCCCCTTTTTAAAATATCAACCTGATATATAATTTACAACCAATAAACTGCACTTATTTAAAGCGTATAGTTTGGTGAGTTCTGACAAGCATATACATCCCAGGTAGCCACCATCACAGTCAAGATACAAAGTATTTCCATCACCCGAAAGCATTTCTTTGTGTCCGTTTACAGGGAATCCCCCTCCATCTTCAGCCCCAGGCAAGTACTGATCCTGCATCCACTTCCTGAGCCTGGTTCTCCAACCCTCCCGTCAATTCTGTGAACCATCCAACACCTTTCCAATAAACTCCTTTCCTTTAAGTGAGCCGGGATTGGTGTCTGTGTTCACAGCCAAGCATCCTGATAAAATAGGGAGAGAGCAGGTAAGGAGGAGGCCAGAGAAAAGTACCTCAGAGAAAACATGTTTACTCTGAATCCATGTATACAAAGTTCCAAGACAGAAGAAAACAACTGATATATTACTTAGGGATACGCTCCTATTGGGTAAAACCATGAAGAAAACCAAAGGCATGTCTGTGATCGTCTGGATTATGGTTTAGCAAATATTCACTATACCTCCCTCCACTCTGAAGGGACTGCACTTCCTGCCCCATTGAGGTTGGGTGTGACCATATGACTTGGTTTGGCCAGTAGAATGTTAGCAGACATGACACGAGGCGTACCGTAAATGTGTTTGTGCTGCTTGATGTGGCTGTCAGGCTTCACTGAGCTTCGGAAAGAAGACTGTGCCCCAGGTAGACTCTGATCCAAGCAGGATGGGAGACACGTGGAGCAGATCTGGATCCAGTCTGCAGCCTGGAGCCAGCCCAGCCAACCCACCCACCAAGCCCAGCCCAGATTAGTGCAAAGCAGTTAACTTACCGACCATGAACATGAGATAAATGTTCACGGAGTGTTGAGGCAAGACATGGCATTTTTACAGCAACAACTGACTAATACAGTAAGCAATAGCAAATTCAGGAAGAGAAGGGGGTGGGTGTGATCAGGGCCTCAAAGTATTAGTAATGCTTTCTTTTTTGAGCTGAAAGGTAATTCACTAGTGTTTGTTTCATCATTATTCTTTAAACTACATGCATCCATTATACACACACTGTTATTTCTGTGTGTTTTTTTTTCTTTTTTTTTTATATATTTTATTGATTTTTTACAGAGAAGAAAAAAGAGGGATAGAGAGTTAGAAACATCAATGAGAGAGAAACATCGATCAGCTGCCTCTTGCACACCTCCCACTGGGGATGTGCCCGCAACCAAGTTACGTGCCCTTGACCGGAATCGGACCTGGGACCCTTCAGTCTGCAGGCTGATGCTCTATCCACTGAGCCAAACCGGTTTTGGCTGTGTGTGTTTTTTTCAAAGTTAAAGAAAAAAAAGAGTGAGGAAGAGTTTGGGGCCTTGGCCCACAACAAAATCTTATGTGCTTGAGAGTGGGGTGGGCAGCTTTAAAGGGCCGGTGCAAAAGGAGGGTAGAGGGGGCAGGGGGAGGAGTGCAGTGCGAGATGGATAACACAAGGGCAAAATAGTTGGATTTGGGTGGCAGAACATTAGGAGATTTTAGTTTCTTCTTTATCCTTCTCTGGATTTTCCACATTTTCTGCAATGAACATATATGACTTTTGTAATCAAAGAAAAGAACCAAAACGTATAATGGCAGGTACAAGTGGTCACTTCCCAGCAGGCCTCTCTCTTTCTTCCCTGTTGATAGGATGAATCGTGACTTTCTCAAGCCAGCCATGGTAGCAGTCCTCATCCCCTGCCTGTGCGCCCAGTTCTGACAAGTGCGATGAAAGGGGAAGTCTCCTGGCTTCGGGTGGGGGCAGAATTTTAAGAAAAAGTCCCCTCCCTAATACAAAAGAAGAGAGAGACAAGGGGAGAAGATTTTGTACATTGTCCTGTAAATGGTGTGGCATTTGGATCTCCAGCAGCCATCCTGTAACCTTGAGGGAAGATGTTGCCTGCCAGAAGCCAATTCCAGCATGTCATAATTGCAAGAGTTTCATCAAAAGGTTGTTGGAACTTGGGGACTCAACAAGGGCTGAGTCACATATGTAATCACCTGTTGGAATGGCTAAATGCACTTCTCCCAAAACTGAATAGGATGGCTGTTTGCTGGAAAGACAGCTCAGTGCATCTTAATCAACATGTTATTGCCTCCTGTTGGCCAAACACCTGAACAGCCATAGGCTATTCCCCAATCTGACAATGCTTCTGTACGAAACCCTACCCTTTGAAGTGTATGTTTCCACCTTGCCCTAGGACAATTTGTGTTAATAAAAAGCAAGGGGTCCTGAGACAAGGACAACTTAAAACTTAGCTCCTTCAGCTAGGCTCCTCTGACCCCCAATGCCTTTCAAAATCATCTTTTGTCTCTGGACTCCTACTTAATCTATGCACAGTCTTTCTCCAGATTGTTGAACACTTCTTAATGCTGGAACCAGAACCCTGGCAGTTGCCCAGGAGGGTGGCCAAGGGGAGAGATGGCAAGGTCCTGGGTGACAGGCTAAGCCACTGAGCCAATCTAGGGACAGTTCTGCTGATGTCCTGTTAAGGGAGATTATAGCATTTCTATGGCTTAAGTCACTTTCAGTTAAGAAGACTCAGTTACAGCTAAAAGCATCCTCATTGTCACAGAATATTTAAGTGTGAGAAGAGACATATCTGAATGGCCTTAGAGACTCATTTCCTCGCCCTAGATAGCCCGCTCGCCACATCTCAATTGGCCCAATGGTATCAGCCACTGGGTCCTAGGGGCTCCCCTTTCTAACTAGACCACTTCCTCAACAGGGGGCTTTCCAATGTGACATAGTCACACAGCTGCTACCTCCCCATATGCACTCGATTTTAAAGTTCCTTTGTAAGTTATATAAATTTCTAATCACTAGGTTGCACACCTGAAACTAATACAATATTGTATGTCAACTGTAATTTTAAAAAAATTTTAAAGAAATAAAAACTTCCTTCTTTTAAAATCATTCATGTCAGCAAAACATTTTCCTTCTTCATTTCAGCACTACTGGAATAGCGCCCTTTCTGCTGGGACTCTGGCCACAGTGGGGTAATGAGAGTTCTAAGGACTGCTTGTGCCCTACTTCTCTGCTTGTATGCTCCCCCCTATTATACCCTACTAGAGGCCCGGTGCACGAAATTTGTGCATGGGGGGGGTGGTGGTCCCTCAGCCCGGCCTACACCCTCTCGCAATCCAGGACCGCTGTCTTCTAACTGCTCACCTGCCTACCTGCGTGATCGCCTCTAACCACTCTGCCTGCCTGCCTGCCTGATCTCCTCTAACCACTCTGCCTGCCTGCCTGATCACCTCTAACCACTGTGAATGCCTGCCTGATTGCCCCTAACCACTGGCCTGCCTGCCTGATCACCCCTAACCACTCTGCTTGCCTGCTTGATCACCCCTGACTGCTGACTGATTGCCTGCCTGCCTGATCACCCCTAACCGCCTCTGCCTTGGCCCCCGCCACCATGGCTTCGTCCGGAAGGTTGTCTGGAAGGACGTCCAGAATGACGTCCGGAAGGTCATTCAGCTGTCTGGTCTAATTAGCATATTATGCTTTTACTAGAGGCCCGGTGCATGAAATTCGTGCACGGTGGAGGGGGTCCCTCAGCCCAGCCTGCACCCTCTGCAATCTGGGACCCCTCTCACAATCCAGGACTGCTGGCTCCCAACCACTTGCCTGCCTGCCTGCCTGATTGCCCCTAACCGCTTCTGCCTGCCAGCCTAATCGCCCCCTAACCACTCCCCTGCCAGCCTGATTGCCCCTAACTGCCCTCCCCTGCCAGCCTGATTGCCCCTAACTGCCCTCCCCTGCCGACCTGGTCACCCCTAAATGCTCTCCCCTGCTGGCCTGGTCACCCCCAACTGCCCTCCCCTGCAGGCCTGGTTCCCCCAACTGTCCTCTCCTGCAGGCCTGGTCCCCCCCAGCTGCCCTCCTCTGCAGGCCTGGTCACCCCTAACTGCCCTCCCTACAGGCCCGATTGCCCCCAACTGCCTTCCCCTGCAGGCCTGGTTCCCCCCAACTGCTCTCCCCTGCAGGCCTGGTCCCCCGCAACTGCCCTCCCCTGCAGGCCTGGTCCCCCCCAATTACTCTCCTCTGCAGGCCTGGTTCCCCCCAGCTGCCCTCCTCTGCAGGCCTGGTCACCCCTAACTGCCCTCCCCTGCAGGCCCGATCGCCCCCAACTGCCTTCTCTTGCAGGCCTGGTCCCTCCCAACTGCCCTCCCCTGCTGGCCATCTTGTGTCCACATGGGGGTGGCCATCTTTAACCACATAGGGGTGGCCATCTTGTGTGTTGTAGTGATGGTCAATTTGCATATTACTTCTTTATTATATAGGATTATTATAGATTTTATATTTGCACTGCTGAGTGGGGCTAGTGGTGTGTGTCCCATAGCCTCTTTGCATGACAAAGCATCAAGCCAAGAGAAAACCTTAGGATAGTGGCAGTAGGGTAGATATAAACTAGAATTGACCAATGTCAATATTTACCGATTGCAACTGGCTCTGTCCTCTCAACCAGACTTGCTCCTCAAGCCTCATACAAGGGAAGGCCCAGGTGTGAGAGGTGGGAGGTAATGCCTGCAGCTTCACCCGCCCCAGTGGATCCACTTTCCATGGCCCTTCACTTACCAGGTCTCATCTCAAGAAATCACCAGTTCCTCTCATCTCCCCCAAAGAGTGAGCTTTTACACAAGTCACATCATTTCTTTGTTGAAGCCTCTCCACTGCTTTCCACCTCACTCAGGATGCGTTCACTCCTGTCTTCCTTTCTGAGCCTGTCACCCGAGTAGAAGGGAGACGCTCCGAAGAAGCAAGGCCACAGGATTTCTGCTATGTAGACACACCCAAGGTCCTGCCAAACACTGTGTTCTGAGAATGCGAAAGCCACGATCTCTAGCAGCTGGTTGTTCTTCAGGAGGAAACTTCAGCAGCCCTGCCCCACTCCCATTCTAACCCATCTCTGCCCCATGAAGGACAGGCTGCTGGTAACTTTATAGGTGCTACCCAAGCCAGGACTTTCAGGTCACCTCGTCTGGAAGGGTTGCTCGAAAATGCCAGCTCACAACTGAATCCAATTTACCTAGTTCTTCACTTTGGCTAAAGCTTTGGAAAGCCCTGTATTGACCTGGGCACGAAGTTTGGGTGCAGCAACCAAATGTAGCCACTAGGGGGCAGTCATGTGTTTTCTCAACTGCAGGGATTTGGCTTCAATCAGGAACAGCTGGAGATGTCTGATCACAAGCAGAAATGCCAGCGGGAGATCTGCAGGTGCTCTGGGGAAGGCAAATAACTTGATGTGCTTTTAAAATGACATTCTTTAAATACTTGTCCAACTATATTTAGTGGGATAAAAATAAACCATTTTTTACAAATTTAATGTTTTAATGAGATATAATGACATATAATATTGTTTTTAGGACCTAGACAGTTTGGCTCAGTGGATAGTGTCAGCCTGCAGACCAAAGGGTCCCCAGTTTGATTCCGGTCAAGGGCACATACTTGGTTGCAAACTCTCGTGCAGGAGGCAACCAATCGATGTGTTTCTCTCACATCTATATTTCTGTCTCTCTCTCCTCCTCAGGTGAGGATTAAAATAATAATAATAATAATAATAATATTGTGTTTAGTTTTAGATGTACAACATAGTGGGTTTTAAAAAAGAAACAATTTTTAAAAATATATTTTTATTAATTTCAGAGAGGAAGGAAGAGGGAGAGAGAGATAGAAACATCAATGATGAGAGAAAATCATTGATCGGCTGCCTCCTGCATGCCCCCTACTGGGGTTTGAGCACAAAACCCGGGCATGTGCCCTTGCCTGGAATCGAACTCGGGACCCTTAAGTCCACAGGCCAACGCTCTATCCACTGAGCCAAACCAGCTAGGGCTCCCATGGGATTTCTTATTTAGCCTTCAAGAAATATTTTATACATATTTAAACAAATATATATGTTCAAGTATGTATAATATATCCTCCACTTCAAGTTAGAAACCTGAGAGCCTTTTCTAAATTTTTGCTCTCCTTTTTATTTTTATTTTTTGGATTTCTAATGACTGAAACAAAAAAGTTCTAAAACTGCAGCTTCGGGAAGAAACTTGACAGTTTTGTACCTCTCTTTGAACTTGACCTTAGCCTCTTTGCATTTCAGAGCAGGGTCCCTAAAGACCTCCTTGTTTTGTCCAAGGGGATATCCACAGAGTACCTTGTGGGCATAAGGTGATTGTAGTTATAAACTTTCACAAAAGACTTGATCTTTGACCTCTTGGCAATTTGACCTTTTCTTCTTGCCCATGGCATCTGTCACTTTGTGGGGATAGTAGTCAATTCCAGACACCAGAATATGGCTGTAGGGCGGTCTGAGGTGCCATCATCAATGTTCTTCACTATGACTGGCTAGGACCAGCACCACCTTCCTGGGTTTCATAAACTTGCCCATTTCAACAGCAGCCACTCAGGCCTAGAGCAGAAAGACTACATTTTCCCATCCCCTCAGCATCTACACTAAGTCCATCAGGAAGTTAGTAAAATCTCCAAAATGCATACAAAATCCATCCACTTCTCACCATCTCTATTGCCACCTCCCTCTTTCCGTCAGTTCCATCTCTTGTCTATCATGGTCTCCTAACTAGTCTCCCTGCTCCACTCTTGTCCCATATGAAGCCAGTCTTCACCCAATAGGCAGTGTGAGCTTTTAAAGATATAAATCACATCATGTCATTTCTTTGACAAAAACTCTCCAAGGGCTTCCATCGTCCAAGTATATGTTTGCTCCTATCTTCCTCTCTGCATTCTCATACCAATCTCCCCTTCTTCCTTCACTAAGGCCCAGCTTCTTTGTTCTCAATTAAACCTGGTTCTTCCCTACCCCAGCGCCTTTACACCAACTGTTTCTTCAGCCAGGGCTTCCCCTCCTCTTGGGATTTGGCTCCTTTCCTCCTTCATGTCATAGCTTAGATATGACCTTCACTAGAAGGACTTCCATCATGAGCACTCCCCTGCCACCTATACCTTCATTTCTATTCTGTTCATTTCCTTTGGTATTTTTTTATCATATTATTATGCTTATATTACTAGTTTTCATGTATTTATCCTTACTCCTCCTTCCAGAATGTAAGGACTTTGTCTTTTCATTAATGTATCTTCTGGACGGAGTACGATGTCTGCTCCATAATAGGGGCTCAATAAATATGTATGAACTGAACAAAGAAGATTAAAGAAGACATAGACATGACATTAAACCCTGTGATATAATAGAGGGAAGCCCTTGATTATGGGAGATTGGAAGAAGCTCAAGGCTCAGTCTGGGGGTTCAGGGAGGGCCTCCTGGGGTGTGGCCTCCGAGCTGTGTTCAGACAGATGGTATCTGAGTATGTTGGTCATGGGCAGTCAGGATGCCAGAAAGCCCAGGAAACTAGGGTCACTTTAACAACTGGGAGCAGATGCCATAGTACTTATGAACACCACTTCTAAAAAAGGGTATTTTAATCTGGAATGTACAGACCCATATAATTCATGAGATCTGTAAAC